>NC_041404.2:118901604-119501604 GCF_900747795.2 Erpetoichthys calabaricus
ACAGCACTAACAGAATTTCAAAAGATATCTGGTCTTAGAATTAATCTGAATACAGTAATCCCTCGCTACTTCGCGGTTCACTTTTCGCAGATTCACGACTTCGCGGATTTTATATGTAAGCATATCTAAATATATAACGCAGATTTTTCGCTGCTTCGCTGGTTTCTGCGGACAATGGGTCTTTTTACTTCTGGTACTTGCTTCCTCAGTTGGTTTGCCCAGTTGATTTCATACAAGAGATGCTATTGGCGGATGGCTGAGAAGCTACCCAATCAGAGCACGCAGTTAAGTTCCTGTGTGCTGCTGATTGGCTCAGCGACGGAGTGTTGCATTAACCAGGAAGTCTCATTTCACTCATTCAGCATTAACGTGCTACTACTTCAGAGGCCGTGTCCAAGCGCCAACAGAAGATGCAAATGATTGCAGAAAAGGTAAAAGTTTTGGATATGTTGAAGGAAGGGAACAGCTACACCGCATTACGTCATCAATGAGTCCACGATTCTTTTTATTTAAAAAGGAGGAAAATCATATAAGATCTACGGCCGCAGTGTCCTTTAACCAGGGCGCAAAACGAGTTGCAAGTGGACGTGATAAGGCAGTAGTCTGGATGGAATCTGCTTTAGGAATCTTTGCAACAAGGTCGACGACGTCATGACCGCCTACAAGCTGCTACGTGTACTTCGCTATAAAGTAAGTGTAAACTTATCTACCGATTTCATATTGCTTAGCAGTTGTCCCAGTTATTAATAGAGTAAAGGGTGGGTTGTAAACAATACAGGGAGGGTTTAAAAATGTCCAAATACACGTTAAATAATTAAATAAAAATGGTGTCCCTACTTCGCGGAAATTCAGTTATCACGGTCGGCCTTGGAACCTATCTCTGGCGATAAGTGAGGGATTACTGTAAAAGTATACTCTTTCCAGTGAATTCACAAGTATATAATATTAGATTGGACACCCTACCTTTTACCATAGCAGATCAGTTTAAATACCTAGGGGTAAATATCACAAGTAAACATAAAGCTCTTTATCAACAAAATTTTGCCGTCTGTATGGAAAAAGTTAAGCAAGACTTGCATAGATGGTCAACCCTTCATCTCATTCTAGCCGGAAGAATTAGCGTTGTTAAGATGAATATCCTTCCTAAACTTCTTTTTTTATTTCAAAACATTCCAATATATATCAATATATCGTTTTTTAAACAGTTAGATTCAACAATAACCTCATTCATTTGGAACTCAAAACACCCACGTATCCAAAGAGCGACCCTACAAAGACCCCAGGCAGAAGGTGGCATGGCTTTACCTAATTTTCAGTTTTATTACTGGGCAGCAAACATACAAGCCATAAAAACCTGGACAAAAATATATGAACATACACAGACTTGGTCCGCAATAGAAATAAAGTCCTGTAGTACTTCTTTATACTCCCTGCTCTGCTCTCTAACAAATGCAAGTTATCGCAGATATACTAATAACCCAATTGTGCTTAAGTCACTCAGAATATGGAACCAAATTAGAAAGCATTTTAAGATGGAAAATCTTTTATCTGTGGCACCTCTGCAAGAGAACCACCTCTTTCAACCCTCGCAAACATATCCAGTTTTTAATACCTGGAAAAGTTTTGGGATTAAAATGCTCAGATATCTTTATATAGACAAAATATTTGCATCTTTTGAACAATTACGTTCAAAATTCAACCTCCCAGCTACACATTTCTTTCACTATCTTCAAATTAGAAATTTTGTTAAACAGAAATTGCCCGATTTTCCCCACCTCGTACCCTCTACAATGCTGGAAAAAATACTGCTCAATTTCGAGGAATTAAACACCATTTCCGCATTATCCAAGAGGACATTGGGAAGAAGATCTCTTAATCAATATATCAGAAAAGGAGTGGAAGGTAGCAAAGCAGAGAATTCACTCAAGCTCCATATGCACAAAGCATAGAATTATTCAACTAAAAATTATATATCGAGCTCATCTGTCTCACTTAAAACTGTCCAAAATGTTTCCAGGGCAAGATCCAACCTGTGAACACTGCAACCAAGCTCCTGCCTCACTGGGTCACATGTTCTGGGCCTGCACCAAACTAACATCATTTTGGACTAAAATTTTTAAGTGCCTCTCAGACAGCCTTGGTATCACAATTCCTCCTAACCCATTAACAGCTGTGTTCGGTGTTCTTCCAGACGGACTTGAAGTCGAGAAGGACAAGCAAACGGTGATTGCATTCACTACACTTTTGACACGCAGACTTATTCTGTTAAATTGGAAGAATCCTAACTCTCCTGTTATAAGTCAGTGGGAAACCGATGTTTTATATTATTTGAAATTGGAAAAAATCTAATTCTCAGTTACAGGATTTGTACAAAATTTTTTCAAAACCTGGCAGGATCTAATCAATATTATTTTAGAATAAGAGAAACAACTATTACTGCATTTAATTCCCTTCTCCATTTCTTATTTAAGTATATATTTATTTCTCCCTTTCTTTTGTTTATTGTTGCCTTATTAAAAAGCCCTAAGCAATTCTACTTTGGCTAAGCTTTCCTTCTCAGGGGTGGGGTTTGATTTGTCTTCAGTTTTGTTTGGTTATAAATTGATCTATTTGTATGGAATCATTAATAAAAATTAATAAATAAAAAAAAAAAAAAAAAACATGAAAGAGACTGGAGACATTGTGGTGAACTTTATGCAGTCTGCAACATCATCCAGCATGACCAGTTTGGCAGTGAGTTAGTGATGGTCTGGAGAGGCATATCCATGTGCTAGGCAACAGTACCCTGACTGCTGTTAAGTACCGAGATGAAATCCCCAGAGCCATTCTCAGTCCTTACTCTGGGGTAGTGGGCCCTGTGTCTCTCCTGGTGCAGGACAGTGCCCGGCCTCACTTGGCCAGAGTGTGTAGGAAGTGCCTGGATGAGAAAGGCATTGATGCCATTGAGTGATCTGCATGTCTCCCAGCCCTACTTGTGTAACGGCATGTCTCCCGGTGTATCCTCCATGCTCTTGAGACTGTGCTGGGAGACACAGCAAACCTTCTTGCTATGGCACAAATGAATGTGCCATCCTGAGACAGCTGGAATACCTGTGCAACCTGAATTGGCTCAGGTTCTGCCTCATGCTACCAGTAGTGACAAGGACACTAGCAAAACACAAAGCTAGAGAAGAATCAGTTGGGAAGGATAAAAAGAGAACAATTGTCTGTGGCCATCACCTACAAAACCATTCCATGTTTGGGGGTTGTCTTGCTGTTGCCTCTCCAGTGCACATGTTATCACTTTCATTTGCACCAAAGCAGGTGAAGTTGTCTCATAATTGCTTATGCTTCCTAACTGGACAGATTGATATCCCTGAAGTTTAAATGACTTGGTGTTAGACTGTGATAATTAAATATTCCCTACATTTTTTGAGCAGTATATATATATATAAATATATATAAGGATAGGCCGGGGCCCATGCCTGGCCGGGACGCCCCTTCACCACATCTGCCAGGGGGACAAAGGTGGGAAGCCCAATATCTCCCCCTGGATGCTAGATGTCAGCCTCCATGGGTTGTAGCGGTGCCTCGGACTCCCCCAGGGCTTCATGGGGATTGTAGTTCTGTGAAGCTCTGTGGGGTTCTGTGATTTAGTTGACATCATGTGCACTGGACAATATTAAGGCGTAAACACTAATTTCACCTTTAGTCATCACAGAGTCATACTATCTAACATCTGTAGTCTAAGGAATATTGTAGATTTATTGCAGTTTCCTAATAGTCAAGTTCTTGAAAAGAAGGTTCATTCAATGTTCTTGAGTGACATTTATTTATGTTGCACATTATCAAAGAAAATGTAGCTCAATGTGCTAATTGTATGTTTGACTATTATAATGCTTTACTGTTAGGCTCTATAAGCCCTTACTTCCGACACTTAACTCAAAACAACTGTAACAATGTTGTATTAGTAAATGTGTACAGTGTTATGTGCCTATAAGTGGAAGTACCATATGAGAATAAACCAAATTGAAGAATAATGGCTCAGTGGCTAATGGTGCGTCCTTACAGCTCCAAGACACAGGTCTCAGTCTAGTTAAAGCTTATGTGAAGGTGGCATGTTCTCACAATATCTGGGTTGGGTTTTTTCTCTGATGGACTCTAAAATATATGCAGTGAGCAGACAAGTATACTGAGCCAGCCTAACAGCATTCCTTGTGGTAAATGATTGTGCCTTGCAGCTCCAGGGACCTGGGTGTGATCTTTGTTAATGTCTATGTCTACTTATTAAGTTTGCAGGATGTTTGGCCTGGTATATGAATGTATGGGTAGGGGCATGACTGTTTTCAGTTTTACAGACATCGTACTTCAGTTTAAGTAGTTATATAATAAGATGGCAGCATGTTATTGGAATTTGGGAAGAAACTCTTGCAAGCACATGTTCAAGTGTCACACTCCACATAAAAGGCAGTCACCTTGTTTGGGAACTGAACTGGGGTCCTAGTGGTATGAGATGGTGAAACGGTTGTTCTGATTCTGGTAATTCAGTTTTTATTAACTTGGTACAATGGACGCCAAATGGGGTCCCAGTGAAGCACTGCAGACATTAGTTTATTAGGTGGCTTGATTTTTTGATTGAATGTAGAGTTCAGTACTTTGGAGGTGTGTGTGGGTTTCATTTCAGCAGTAACATTTAAAAGTTCGAGTATTCTTTAAATCATTAACTGCACATAAATTGAAAATCTGCTCCTGAACGTAGTAGAACTAAAGAAGTAATTACTGTAGTTGTGAGTATCAGTTAGTGAAGGTCAATGTGAGTGGACAGCAGAGGAGCCGCTAGTCACCCTGAACTTGCATTTAATTAGTTTGCAGTACGAACAACTCTGACAGCACAACAATAATGAGGCATTAGGCTGTGTTTTTTTATTTTTTGGGCTGAGGCACTTTGTGGTCGATTCCATTTCTCATGTCCACATTATATCATCCATTATATTAATACAAATGAACTGAAAAACTGTGGTTACTGTACCTCTTTACAAAGTATGATCACCATGGTGCACGGACAATAACCTGCAGCTCCATATCAGCAAGACAAAAGAGCTGGTGGTGGACTTCCAGCATGTCAAGAAGTCTCTGAGACCAGTCACCATTCAGACGGAGGTCGTGGAAGTGGTGCAGACCTACAAGTACCTGTGGTTTCACATGAACAACAATCTGGACTGGTCTGACACCACAGTGGCTCTGCACAAGAACGGCCAAAGCATCAAAAGAGTGTGCAGCAAGCTGCTAGAAATGTTCTACCAGTAAATAGTAGTCAGTGTAGAGGTCTCCTGGAGAAGCAACTGGAGCTCAAAAGAAGCACAATGACAATGCCTGAACAACTTATCAGGAAAGCCTGCTCCATCACAGGTCGAACACTGAACACACTGGAAGTTGTTGTGGGAAAAGAGGGTGATGGCAAAATTGGACACCACCCTGAAAATCCCCCCATCCTCTCCAGTAGATGCTCTCTTGGAACACTTTTAACCACAGGCTTATTCCACCATGGTTTGTTAATTCAATGCTCCACTTGATGTACACATTAAGTTTATTTTTATTTATTTACTTATCAATTGATTGATTGATTGGCTGTATTATCTATCCTATGAGTCTGTATCCTTGTTTTTATGTTTCTGCTGCTGTATGGATCTGAATTTCCCCATGGGATTAATAACGTTCATCTAATCTAATGTATAACAACACAAACTGGCCTCTGATGGACCACCATTCTGCTCACTGATGTGGTTGTTGTACATTTGTGTTCCTGTGGTGGGATGTGTGTATTCAAGCACTTTGAATCTTTGCAAGAGAGGTAGAAAGATTAAGACAGGGAATTTATCGACTACACAACAAACTTTTAAATGACAAGAAACATCACTGAGGGTTAGAAGTTTTAATGGATGTAAAAGAAACAAAGGCCTTTTGGTATTTTGGCTTAAGCCGTTAAGCACTCCTCTCTTTTTTACACATTATACGTATATTAGTGACAGTCAATGATATTACAATAAAAAGTACTCAACAAGAGTCTTGTTCAGGTTACTACATAGAAAGTCATTGTTCTCGGTCTACTTCGCTATTACCCAGCACTACCGTAAGGATATTCAGTGGACTGATGGGGTAAGGGTATAACATTCTAGGAAAGTACACAGCATTACATTTCTGGAAAATAAATCACTTATCTGAAAAACAAAATCTCACCTGAACTATGTAATAGAGTGGATTGAGCAGCATGTTGCGGGACTGCTCTGCTGCCTCAGGACCTGGATGACTGAAGGAACAATGCATTCCAAATTCTATCAGGAAATTTTGCAGGAGACTATTGATATAATTTTCTGTGATCTGAAGCTTTGAGAAATTGGGTCATGTAGCCCGACAATGACCCCAAACACAGGCATACTGTAAATCAACAGCTGAGTGGCTTAAACAGAAGAAATTGGACATTTTAGAATGTCAGGTCCTGACCTCAGTCTTGTTAAAATGCTGTGGTATGATTCAAAACAGATCTTCCATGCAAGACACAAAAGAAATATAAATGAACTGAGAAAGAAGAAAAAGCCAGAATACCTCCTAAATGTTACAAAGGTTTAGTCGAGAGCTGTGTGAAGTATTTGATTAAGGTTAGTGCTGCCAAAGGAGGTTTCCCAGCTACTGAATGCAAAGGCTCACATTCATTCTTGACAATGACAATGTCATATTTCGTGAGTGTTACTTGTTTAATTAGGCTGCCTTTATTTATCATTGTTACTCAGAAGAACAACAGATCACACTTTAGGTGTCATTTATGCTGTAGTCCAGAAAACTACTAAGAGTTCACAAACTTTCTTACCAAAGGATATGGAAACATATTTTAGTTTTGGATTTACAAATCAAACTTAACAGCAGTTGGAATATTTTTGTGACATGCTTAGCAAGTCCTAAGTCTTTAAAATAATTAAAACTGTATCCACCTCCTCTGATGCAAAATTAATTAGACAAGTTTAGTCACAGATTGCTTATTCCATCTTTTCAGACGGATTTTATTTGGTTACTTGGCAGCTTGTCTGTTTTTCCTCAAGAGAAATAATGACTGCAATCCTTGTATACATGTTGTCTGTCTGGGAAGGTGGAAGAAAGGTGTACTGTTTGCTTGGCCGCTTATTACAGCTTGAATAAACACATGCTTTTGCTGAAAATATTTAATGCTTAAATTAAAGGATCCTGTTAAACTTCATTGAAAAGAATTCATTCAAAGTGGGAGTAAGGAATTTAAACTGCTTCATGTGATGTTTGTAACGATAATAATAAGCATACTCATGTAACTGTTCAATAAAGGTATACATAGGAAATTGCTGTGACAATCAAATATACAGACCTTTGTTTACTTCTGTAAAAAGTTCCCATCCTGGTCAACACACTTGTAACACATTTCTAAGGGTCTGAATGAACCATCGTGTCAGAACTCTCTTCCAGCCATGCATAAACATTTCTCTGACTGTCATATGTAAACTGCTGAAAATATAGTGAGAGAATAAAAATTCTCTTATTGACTTTTTTTGTAGTCATTAGAGGCAGCTCACAGGCTTCCACAAAGACAATGATCAGCAAATGCTGTGATCCTGTTTTTAAAGTGCTTTACTCATCATCTTATGTGGCTTGCACCCATAAGGGCATCACCATATGAACACTGAAATAGTATACAAATGTCCACCATAGACAATGTTGCTTCATTAAAAGATTAATCCCCACAAGTTGTCAAATCACCATGTTTCTGTCAGCAGTGTTTTCGTCCTGAATTATGAACTTATAGCAGAGGTAGGTTACCTCTTTTGTGTTTAGATATTACTTTAGATTTAGATTAAATTACTTGTTTTAATTCCACACATTTCAATATTGTCCATCATTTATGCTCATTACCTTTGGTATGACACTTACAGTTTTTTGAAATCATCAGGGGCCTCATGTATAAACGGTGTGTACGCACAAAAATGTTGTGTAAGAACGTTTCCACGTTCAAATCCCGATGTATAAAACCTAAACTTGGTGTAAAGCCATGCACATTTCCATGGTAGCTCATACCCTGTCATATGCAAGTTCTCTGCTCAGTTTTGCAGACTGGCGGCATCAAGCATCAAAGCAGTGCTACTGTTCCTGTGTGGTTATCCTTTCTTTTTTAGATCCACATCCCTGACGTGGCTTTATAAATACACTGAAATTAACCGCATATTGTTTATTAGTTTAATGCATCTGATTGTAATTAACCTGTAACAATATAATGGCCCACAGAATGGTCAAACTATTCCAAATACCATAACTGCTTTAGTTAGACCTTCTTCTTCTTCTTCCAGCTGCTCCCGTTAGGTGTTGCCACATCGGATCATCTTTTTCCATATTACTCTCCCTGCACCACTCGGAGTATTTATATCACTGTATCTGAGTGTGAATCACAGCTGTACATCAGCTGATCAGAAAGAGAATTATCGGTATACAGCATCAAGCACACGCTGCCTCAGCCATGCTGTCTATTTGAACTGCTCTCATATGATAAACACTTCAGAGCCTTTCCTGTACTGACCTCGCAGTTCAGAAACAGTTTCATCCCAAGAACTCTAAACGCACTCAATCAGTCCATCAAGTTCTCCTTGTAGAACTGTTTGTACTTATAAGTACAATTACCTCACTGTAAACTTGCGATACAGTTATAATATTGCACAACCTGAGCCACTTTATAAAGCGCGTATTTTATATGATGACAATATCATTTTCAAGATGAAATGCAGCAAAATATGTTTATTACAGTATATTATTCAGATAAAACTTTAACTTTAACTACATGGTGCCGCAGCGCTAGCAAGCTACTGGCACTTTGTTCATGGAATGTTCCTCCCTCGCGCTGTATTCTTGCTGGTGCTGACGCAACACTGGAAGGATAGATGGATAGAATAATTAAACACGTACTATGAAGATATTTCGATGTTCCTTAAATGTTTTGAAGAATCGGCGTTCTAAGCTTACAGATGGCTTAACGTCTATTACAGAGCTGATTGTGTGGCGATTGGGTATTTGGAGAAAGAAAAGTAAGGACAGGAATTGGAGGTTAGTACGTTTGAAAGAGACAGTAGTGCTACAATAAAGTATTTCATCGAAGGTCGCGCATGGCACAGCAAGCATCTTGTGTGAGACACGAACAATCACTGTGCCACCGTGTTCCCATGTTTAATATGCTTTAACTCATATCATCATGAAAATGATATCATGTATACATCTCAGTATTTTAATTATTCAGAGAGCTGTAATATCACAAATGTAATGGATTCTGTGTCCTGTCAGAGAAAGGGAAAGCCCGGAAGCACATAGTGATTCACACACATAGAGCACATAGAAGATCAAATACAAAACAAAGCATTTAACGTGCTACTTTAGTTACGATGGGATTGAGAAACTAGTAAATTAAACGATTTAGGATGAAGTTTATGATGTTCTACTTTGATGACAAAATAAACTACATGATTAAAGTGGAAATTTAGAGATTAAAGTTGACATTTCATGCTTTTTTCCCACTGTGTGCCTTTTTTTTTCTCTGTACCCTAATAAGCTTTCATATGACAGTCAGACGGTGGGCTACGACTCACCTTTTCACGGCGACTTTGATATCTGACAACTTCTTTTTTATTTCGGGCACTGTGTAACTTTGTGAACTTGAACTTTTGAGTTTCTTTGACACTCTGTCACTCAATCAACTTCCTTTTGTTGTTTATACCACTGTTTAAACCAACAAATAGTATGTTTTTCCTTGCCTCCACTTGGTATTCGCTGAAATTCTTCTATTTTCCCTCTTGCTTTTGCCATTTTCTTTTCACAGAAGGCTGAGCTTAAGGGCTATTTATATTGATTTGCATATTCAAAGAGGTATAATTCTGGGCGGAGTTGGGGCGGGGCAGCAGGCACGTGCACGTGCGTTACATTTCACGCTGACCGGGATTTATGGAGCAGAAGAACGTAGAAGTTGGCATTCGCACAGATTTATGCATCTGGATTTTTTTGTGCATAAGCACATTTCCTCTTTTCTGCTTACGTCATGTTATAGTGTGAATTCTACGCATGGCGTTATGCATGAGGCCCCAGGTCCTCATGATGTCATTGATGCTTCTCCTGAACAAAACGCTATGATGTTCCATGCTTTGCAAACCCAGTCTCTGGACATCTGGAGCAGCACCCAAGCTGATCAGTGGTGGAGAAACCCTTGGCACAGACACTCCAATGAAACAGAGTGCTCACTTAATGGCAGTGAAAAATTAAACAATAATAGATAAAAAAAACCAAATATTCAAATCAAAGTCTGTGAGGCTTCAACCTTAAGTGGTGCACTGTCTGAGTGACACGAAAAGTAACAAAAACAACCATTTGCCCAAAAAATTTCTTCATTCTTTCAATATAGAATGTTATTTGTTTAGCTCTCTTCTGTTTCTTATTCTAATTCATAACATTGACTTTTCATCTATTATTTAGTGTTTGATATTAATTTGTATCCTGTGTTATTAATAGGATATTTTCATGTGCTTTTATTCCTATGATGCTTCTTTGAATGTTTGTTAAGCACTTTGAGGTTGAAAAAGATGCAATATAAATAAAATACTTTATTATTATTACTAGTATTATTATTATTTGAATAGAAGTGATGAAAGGTATCCATGAAATTAAGCTGTACAGGTAGCTTCTGGCAATGATCAACTGCCCATAGAATACGAGGTCTAAGACTGAATTTTAAATGAAAAATGAATCCCTCATTGCTAAACTGGGTCCAGTCTGCAACAAGAGATACCATATATACTCACGTATAAGTCGAGTCTTGAAACCTGAAAAAACGATCATAAAATCAGACCCTGACTCATACGTCAGTTCAAAAATGCGACACTTTTTTTTTTTTTACAGCTTCTTGCCTCCTCCAATCTCGCATCAGTTTTCTCAAACACATCAAATTTTGTTGCAGCAGCGCAGTTACCAATTTCTTTTGCCACTTCAATGACTTTTAATTTAAAACCAGCTTCATATTTTCTTTTGATCAAACACTCCATCATAGATAAGGGATGCTCTTAGGATAAAGGTGTATGAGGGTGTGAGATACAAAAAACACAAAACAGTGCAAACGTTGCTTCGGAATAGTTTGGGTATTACTGTGTGGTCACGTAGGCACAGGTGGGCGTTAGCATATCATAATCTCTTGGACCAATAGCATGAGTTTTCCGCATTTGACTTATACGACTGGCATTATAAAATAATGGAAATTATATGGTAGAATCAAGCCCCGACTTATCCGCCAGTATATATGGTAATATTTTAATTTTGACTCCTTTTTGGACACAATGTATGTATATCATGCACAACTATTATGCACGTAGACATTACAAGTGGCATAGGAATATGAACGTGGCCCACAGGCCAACTTATATTTAAAAAGCAGTGTGGCAATAAAACATTGTCCAATTGCTTTATTCACTCCCATATCTGATCCTAAGGGACGGCTCAATGCAGTCCCAAATGGGGGACCCCCTTCTTTCTGTATAAATCCAGCACCCCAATATTTCCAAAAATGTTGCAGCAGAAAACATCCTTCTAAAATCAAGACCCAACAGTGTTCAGGATTACCACAGACTCTATTGATTAAATTGAGGGTGTATTTCACTGAATGTTTTATTTCATTGCTGGAAGAAAATAACTGAAATGCTCCTGCATATTTCCAGAAATGTTCATTTTATTTTGTTTGTCATCAACAGTAGATGAATGTACAAAGGCGCACAAGCAAGGTTAAAATAACTAAAGCCGCTGGGGAGACGCTATTTTTATTTGTGCTACCATATTTGTCCTGGGATTTAGAAGCATTTATGGAGAGACAGTTTAAATCTTTCAAATCTGCACAGCATCCTGTAACTGTGCCTTTCAACAAAATAAATAGATGAAATAAAAAGGCAAGTCAATCCCTATTTTAATGAGAATGTTGAAAGTAAACCTCTGATATGGCATTGACAGCATTCACATAATTCAACCAAAACAAAGTCACTGAATTGAATGAAATACAAATAACACAATTTGATAATTTTTATTATTTTTTCCTCGAGGTTTTAAAACAAAAGAATGACCCTTTTATAAAAGAGTAGACACAGTTGACTTTGATTTTGGGTTATTTAACATGGCATCACCAACAGCCAGATCCTAATATTGGAGCTCAGGGTTCATATTAATACACTGCACAACGTTGTTCCTGCCAAAAAAATGTTTCAGAATGATGAGAACCCAACAGTGAGCCAAAAAAAGGGGTGAAAACAAATGGTTTTGCCAGAATGGGCTGTAGCGGTGTTTGTTGAGGGTTTCCAAAATCATTCAAAATGCAGGCTTGAGGGATAAGTATGACGTATTTACTATAAAAAATCCACAGTCCAAGTGTTTTCAATTTTAAAAGCTTTAGTGACATCCAAAGTAAATACCTCACACAAAATATAACAAAAGTTGATAATACACACCAGAAAGAAAAAACTTCCTGCCTATGATGTCATGTTTAAGGCTTAGGTGTCTTGGTTACATTTCTTTAAGTTTCTATATGTTATCATAAGTGCAATCACTCACTCACAATTCAATCAGAAACATTTATGCTTTTATACCTTCCTGTATGACAGTTCAGTCAGTGATTTTCTAAACAGCTTAGTCCTGAACAGGGTTGCATATCCCAGCCAGCATAGAGCACAAGGCAAGAACAAACCCTGGACAGCACAAACACGTGCATACACACACACACCCCAACCACACACTATGGCGAATTTAGTATCATCAATCCACCTAACCTGCATGTCTTTGGACTATGGGAGGGACAGCTGATATGTTTATTTCGCTATCTAACAATCCAAGATTATTCTACTGTCACATTAGAAATATAGCAGAACATTAACAACATTCCATTAACATGTTCATTTATAAAAGCACTGTGAACAATTCTCAGTTAAATTACAATTATGGGTTATACTAATTACGAAATACAGAATTGATACACATATAAATGTAAATGTGTTAAAACACCCAGAGAATAAGATAGACTGAAAAAACGAAAATGAAAAATAACAATATCTTTCCATTAATTAATTGATGAAGTATGGCCAGTTGACAATGGTGGAAATTAAAATTGTAAAAGGGAAGGTCAGAAATAAAGTCACAGTCCTGGAGACCTTGGCCAGCTGGCCTTCTACCCCGTCCTGGGTTTTCTATAGGGGAGTCTGTGCTGGCTGTGCAATCTCTCCATATGATGATTCCAATGCCTTTTATTCAAGATGACTTTACCATATGTAGTAGGGCCTGGCAGTACAGCAGTGGCAACATGTGCCACATCCAGCTACAGAAAAGAGAAACAGAATAGGGAAGGGTTAATAATGGTTTAAAATATTGTATTTCTGTTCCAATGGATAAAAGATAGAAATACAGTGTACACAGCTACTCAGCAGTTCTAGTCAGGGTATGCTAGACTAAAGCTATGAGTCTTCAGCCTGGATTTAAAATCTGAGACAGAACAGGCATCTCTTATATTGGCGGACAGATCATTCCACAGCTTAAGAGCCCTGCAACTAAAAGCTCGGCCATCCACGGCTATTTTATTAAAACTTGGAATCTTAAGTACTCCAGCATCTTGAGATGTATCTATATAAAATAAAGTAAAAGAGAATTGTTAATTATCTACAGTATATAGATACATGAAACTTATGTTCTGTTCAAATTAAGGAAACATTTATGTGAATTTACCATTAACACATATATTAACATAATAACTTTGGCTTTTGCAGTACGTGGACATAAGCATTGATTCCAGTCTACATGACTTGCTATGTATACAATTTCTACATTTTACGGATTTCAGTTAAGTGTCATATATTTAAATAAAGAGAAAGCATCAGTATACCACAAGGGGGATGACAGAAATTCACCAGAATCCTGTGTGGGAAACAAGAGATAGCAGGGTGCACCACTCCTAGTCACTACATAATTAAGAGGCCTGGAAAGTTGTAATATATTGAAGGTGAACAGAGAAATTGGGATGGTAACTACCACACACCTATTCACCAAAAGAATGTTGGTAAAATCACAGAAGAGGCCAATACCAGCCTCTATAGCACAGTTGACCTTTCAAACTTACGTTTACAAACCTGTAAGAAAAGTAAATGACAATAACCATTTTTAAATTGAAAGTCATGGGTGCATTTCAAAATCAGAAATCATGGATAGTATGTATCATAAAATTTGCTGTAGTGCCAACAATCACCAAATATGACCACTTGCAAATACTGCAATGAGCAACACCAGTCTCGTGTACAGTTTTATAGAATGAAATGCCCAGATCCACAAATATATACAACAGTCTAGTCTTTCACAACTCATTTAAAGAGAGCAAGGTTCTTCCTGAATTTAGCTAACAACTGTATAAAACTGTAATCCTTAGGTGAAAGTGTTATTTCAGCTATCAGCACCTTTTTTTTGATAGCATATGCTAGCAGAGAGGGAGAGACAACATTCAAATTCACATACATGCAATAATTGTATATGGCAGCACTACAAAATTGCCCCTGAAAATTAATTACACTCAAGGGAGTCTCCCAAATGAAAGATATCAGGATTCACAGCATGTTCGACATGTTTTTCACATTTTTATCTTTATAGATTTTACATTACAGTACTCACTAATGTTTAAAAGATGGTATACTATAGTGCACTAGCATGCAGAATTTGACTTAATGGTGATGCTATGACATGCAAAGTGTTGAGGATTATTGTGAGCAAATGGCCTAGGAGAATGCATGATGGACAAGAAGTTTAATCAAAAAATGGAAGGCGAGGGTCAAAAATGAAACTGACCAAAGGGGCAAAACAAAGATTGAAAGCTGAGAAGTTCAGAAGATCAAAACCTGACAGCAGGGCCAACTTGATTTGAACCTAACTGCCACAAATAATGAGAGGGTTTCTGCATCTTCAGAAGGATAACCTGAAAGTAAGATCAGCACCATATTTATGCATATATTTATACACATTTATACATACATACCATGTTTGTGGGTTGCGTGACATTACAAGCACAAAGACATAGTCAACATGATCAGAACTAAGATGTCGTGTAAATGATGAAAATCAAGACAGTAAAAATAATAACTATTATTTTCACATACAAGAGGCAGAAGGAACCAGGAATAGCTAGACATCATCTTTACAGCAGCTGTCCCATCCATTGCCTTACAATTTTCCTTGTCTATTCAAGCTTTTCATTTATTATGAACATGTAGCCTAGAACATAAGCACATAAGAAATTTGACAAATGAGAGGACACCATTCAGTCCATCAACCCCGTTTGTTTAGCTAATAGCTAAGCATTTCCAGTATCTCATCCAGAATCTTCTTAAAGGTTGTCAAGATTTTGCTTCAACTGCATGTCTATGTAGTTTGTTCCAGAGTTCCATAACTCTTTGCATAAAGAAGTGCATCCTGGCTTCAGACCTAATTGCACTTCCCCTTAATTTCCACTGATGTTCTTGAGTATTTGATTCACCCTTAAGCTAATAAAATGTTGCTGAATCTACAGTACTTTAACAATGACTTTAAGGATTTTGAAGACCTGGATTATGTCCCTGTATTCTCCTCTGCTTCAGTATAAACAGGTTCAATTTTTTGAGTCTGTTAGAGTAGGACATGTCCTTAAGTCCTGGGCTGCACTTGTTGTTCTCCTCTGCACTGCTTCACATGCTAAGATGTAATGGTGAGTTTGTCTGGGATATGAACCCAAGACCTGTCACCTGCTAAACAAGAATCATACTCCTGGACCAAGAAGACAGCAAAAAAGTTTCTCAGTTGCTTTCGTTTCATTCTATTTCTCTGCTTTATTATCTAGAAGACAGGAAAGGAACCTGGAATGGTCAGAATTTCTATTTCTAAAACATCACTTATGGACTGTCAGATGTGAATTGTAAATGAAGAAACTAAAATTGGCTTGTCCTGGATTTGAACTGGGGACCTTATGCAACTAAAGCAAGAATCATACACCCAGAACACAAAGCCAACTTTTTAAAATTGATTTATTTGCTTTGTTCATATACCTACTTTGAATTCTGTTATTTACAATTTACATTATTTTTTTTTTTTGTATAGCCAAAAATCACACAAGAAGTGCCACAATGGGCTTTAACAGGCCCTGCCTCCTTGACAGCCCCCCAACCTTGACTCTCTACGAAGACAAGGAAAACCCCCCAAAAAAACCCTTATAGGGAAAAATTGGAAGAAACCTTGGGAAAGGCAGTGCAAAGAGAGACCCCTTTCCAGGTAGGTTGGACGTGCAGTGTGTGTCAAAAAGAAGGGGGTTAATACAATACAATACACAGAACAGAACAAATCCTTAATACAGTATAAAAAATAAAAAATTACAAGTATGGAGCAGAATTTAACAGTAGATGATATCCCATAATATGATTTGGATTTGTTTAGAGTCCTGAAGACCTCAGGCATCAAGCTGCCTCCCCCATTTGGCCATTCCGCAGATGAGTCAGCACTGGGCCAGCCAATCTGATGAAAGGACCCCTCTACCCCATGATTCCTGCAATCCTCCATCAGGAATGACTTACCTTAGGCAGGCAAAACAACTTGGCAGGTGGGCTGTGGCACCAAGTGCCACATTTGAGTACCGAGAAAGAGAAACATAATAGATGAGGGTTAGTAACAAACTAGCAAAATACCCACGCTTCGCAGCGGAGAAGTAGTGTGTTAAAGAGGTTATGAAAAAGTAAAGGAAACATTTTAAAAATAACGTAACATGATTGTCAATGTAATTGTGTTGTCATTGTTATGAGTGTTGCTGTCATATATATATACATATACACATATACACACACATATACACACATATACAGATATATTATATATACATATACACATATATTTTTTATATATATATATATATATATACACATACATACATACATACATACATATACACACATACATGCACTTACAATAACATAGAAATCAATATAAACAACATTAACATCATTATCATATGAGAATATGAAGTAATATATAAGAAGCACATTTCATATAAATATAAATTATTAAACAGTAAAATCTTCTTCTATAATTTGCTACCGTGGCTTTTCGTTGGTCTGTCCAGGATTTTAAACCACCTGTAGCTTGCAAACCGTTTCACCTATTGACTTGAAATCTGGTACACATATAATACGTCACGTCTGCTATCCGCTTTATGGGTGATGATTGTATTACTCTTTTTATGTTTATTTTATTTTAGAATCAACTCCTATCTGCGCACACCAGGGCGGCCGTGGGCAGATGCGTATGGTGTATTCACTCCATGTTATCGTGCATTGCGCTGTCACTGGTATTTTTATAAAAGAATTTGAACAATATATAAGAAGCGTATAAATTATTAAACAGTAAAACATTAACATTTAAGAAGTAAAGTTACATTGAGTACTACTGCAGTGCCTTCGGGTATACCTCATTTTTTCTTTGCCCATTACATGCTTAAATGTATACATTTTTTGGTGTACCTACCCGAGAACACGCGACATATAACCGACCGTGGGAGAAGCATGGATTTTAAACACGCGTTGAGTTCATCTGCTGGTCTCCCTCGTGGAATAACTGGTAATGTTTGACTAAAATCTACAGCGAGTAAAACGACATTACCTCCTTTTTTTTTTTTACGATCTCTGAGATCTTGCTTTTTTCGGTTCAAGGCTTCATAAGCTGTTTTATGTTCCATGGTGTACTTAATAAGTACTAATTATCCCAAACCATCATCTTTGAATGTTGCAAGACTTTCGCCTTGTATGTAGATCGGGGTAATTACATTCATTGCATTCCTAGTCTGAATCACAATCTGATTGTATGGGTGGTTACCTGGCACTGTAGGGTTGCCACCCGTCCTTTAAAATACGGAATTGTGCCACGTTTGAGAATGAAATTGCGCGTCCCGTTTTGAATCAATACTGGACGGGATTTATCCCGTATTTTTTTTATCATTTTTTTTTAAAGCAGCGTGTCATGCAAATCATCCCACACGCATTTTATGAAGATGCCTCCTTTCCTACTTTTGATTGGGTAATACTTGATGTCATCATTAGTTTGATTCGTCTTTTTAACTGTCCAGTGAGGAGGGCGTGTCTTTTAAGTACAGTCTGCAAAGTGTTGGCACTGAGATGTGGCGTCAGCGCCATAGTTGAAGCCCCTAACGTTGCGGTCAGCAAGTCGGCTAACATCCGCCATGTGCCGTCTTTCAGTTGCGAGAAGCAGATCATAGAATGGTTGAAACTGTTGCCCCTAACGTTGCGCCACGGCGTGTGGTTCGTTTATACCTCGTGTCTTCTCATTAAACTTTTATCTCGCGAATATGTTATTGCAATCCGCAGCGGGAGCGTTTCTATAAACTTAATTTAAACTTACGTTTTACACCGTGCTTTGTTTCCCTTATGAACATGCTTGTATGCTTCACTCGCTCCGTTCTCAATTGTTTAATTAATTTTTTGCTCTTCGCTGTTTGCGGCTCGGGGCGGCACGGTGGCGCAGTGGGTAGCGCTGCTGCCTCGCAGTTGGGAGACCTGGGGACCCGGGTTCGCTTCCCGGGTCCTCCCTGCGTGGAGTTTGCATGTTCTCCCCGTGTCTGCGTGGGTTTCTTCCGGGCGCTCCGGTTTCCTCCCACAGTCCAAAGACATGCAGGTTAGGTGGATTGGCGATTCTAAATTGGCCCTGGTGTGTGCTTGGTGTGTGGGTGTGTTTGTGTGTGTCCTGCGGTGGGTTGGCACCCTGCCCGGGATTGTTTCCTGCCTTGTGCCCTGTGTTGGCTGGGATTGGCTGCAGCAGACCCCCGTGACCCTGTGTTCGGATTCAGCGGGTTGGAAGATGGATGGATGTTTGCGGCTCTTCCTCCATTTCCCCCTACTTCGTTCTTTTATCTCGCGAATATGTTATTGCAATCCTTAACGGGAGCGTTTCAATAAACTGATTGAAAATAGTTTTGCATTTACCTTTTTAGTAAAAGGCGAGCTTTTAAGCCTGAGAAATCACCCCGTAAATGCACACGTTTAATTGCACATGTGTTAATATGTATGGTTACACAGTATTAAAAGACAGTGAACAACGTCAGTTACCTTTGTTCCCACGTTTGATAAAAGGTGAGCTTTTAAGCCTGAGAAATCACCCCGTAAATGCACACGTTTAATTGCACATGTGTTAATATGTATGCTTACACAGTATTAAAAGACAGTCAAAAATTAACGTCATTTACCTTCGTTCCCGCGTGTGACTCGTGCTGTAAATCTCTTCCTTGTTTTTAGTTCACGTGATTACGTAGGAGGCGTCATGACGCGATACGTGACTCCGCCTCCTCCATTACAGTGTATGGACAAAAAATATGTTCCAGTTATGACCATTACGCTTTGAATTTCGAAATGAAACCTGCCTAACTTTTGTAAGTAAGCTGTAAGGAATGAGCCTGCCAAATTTCAGCCTTCCACCTACACGGGAAGTTGGAGAATTAGTGATGAGTGAGTCAGTCAGTCAGTGAGTGAGTCAGTGAGGGCTTTGCCTTTTATTAGTATAGATTATAACGATCATGTTACATATGTTTTAGTGCTAATGACTAACAACAGAGATGCAGTCTGTACAGTTAATCAGCAGCTCTAGTCAGGATATGCTAAACTGAAGTAGTGAGTCTTCAGCTGGGAGTTAAAAGCTGAGACCGAAGGGGCATCTCTTATAGTAGCAGGCAGACCATTCCACAGTTTAGGGGCCCTTTGCCTAAAAGCTCGACCTCCCACGGTTATTTTATTAATTCTTGGAATCATTAGCAGACCGGCATCTTGAGATCTTAATGTGCACTCTGGTTTGTAAGTCATAATAAGTTCAGACAAGTAAGCCGGACCTTGGCTATTTAATGCTTTATATGTAAAAAGGAGGATTTTGAAATCTGCCCTAAACTTAACCGGGAGGCAGTGTAAGGATTTAAGAACTGGAGTGATGTGTTCGTATTTTCTTGTTCTTGTAAAAAAATTTTAAGCAGCATTTTGGATTAACGGGAGGCTGTATAAAGAACAGTTTGAACAGCCAGTGAACACAGCATTGCAGTAGTCAATCCTACTAGAAATAAAGGCATTAATTAATTTCTTAGAATCCTGCTTATTTAGAAAACACCTTAATTTCCCAACATTTTTAAGATGGAAGAAACATGATTTGGACAACTTTGTAATGTGCGCTTTAAATGACATGCTAGAGTCAAAGATAACTCCTAGATTGCTGATTTAGTAATCTGATTCAGTAAAATTCATGGTGATTCCAACTGAGTTAAATGATGACAAAATGTTGTTGTGATCAACATCATTCCCTCCAATAATTAACATCTCTGTTTTATCTGTGTTTAAAGACAAGTAGTTCTCATCCATCCACTCCTTTAATTCACTAATGCAACTAATTAAAGAGAACATTGGAGAAACTTCATTTGATCTGATATTTCAGTATCATATTTTTATTTTGTAAGAGGGCTCACCATGAGCATGTTAATGTCATGTTAGGTGTCTAGATATTAGTATTTGAGGTCTGAGAATTAAAATATTTTTTTTTGTCCATTTTGTAAGGCTTATTAAAAATTTCTGAACGTCATTTTGGTTTTTGCAGGCACTGGCATTTTTGTGATCCCAGCACCTCCTAGTTGCCAATGAGGTTGCTTATGAGGTCACATCATCTGATACTGTTGAGGAGGGTTTAAAATTCGGCTCAAGAACCCATGTGTTATCTGAGTTTTGCAGATTTTTAAAGAATAGAGATTGCATGACTTTTATTTATGTTGTGCTTCTGATCCCTGATTCTTCCTTCTGAGTTTGTGGATTGCTTGCTTGTTTTAAACCCAATTTTTTTTTACATTTTTCTCCTGATCCCCTTAAATTCTTGTTTGTCCAATTCTTCACAAGCAAGAGAGTTGAAAAGGTTTGTGTTATACGATTCGGGTGATGTGGGCTGCCCTTCATCTTCTGTAGGTTAGCACTGCTGTGTGTTAGAGAGTTTAACAGCACAAGCTGCATGTTGATTTGTCTCTCTGATACTATTAAACCCAAGACAACTCAGAAGCATTGTTTACTTTTAATTAATTTAGGCTGTGGATTGAAGCAATGCAGCAAGCATTACAAATCTTGCTTCCTATGGTACAGACCATCCCTAGTCCTTAAATACTGACCAAGTTGGGGTGTTAGGTGAACCTGAGGAAAACCAGGGAACATTTACTTGACTTGGTCAATTTTCTGTCACGGCCACTTTCCATGGCTTAGGAACTGACTTTGAAGCATTTTCACTGACTAATCAGGATTTTAGACTGGCTTCTTCACATACTAAACCTGCTTCTTTCACTGATTTACTCTAGAAGTTATTTGTTGTAAACTTATATTGTCTTTGTGTTCATATATCAGTGTATGGGCCAGTTTTATTCACACATTTAAAAAAATAAGTGAGTAATTAGGAAAAGGCATACCTCTGGATGGACATTTGGGATTCTAGGAAGGGCTTCTAAAAAAGTTAATGGCTTTAATATTCAGCACTCGGGTTGTTATTAGGTGTCCCTTTAATCTTTTTAAATCAGCTACTGTACTTGCTGCTCACAAAGAAAAGAGCTGACAGCCTGGCTCCCGTACATGCAGGGAGCAGATCTCTTCTGTAGAAAATTCTCATGGTCAGCTCACCCTTATGAATAATTGATAATGCGCCTTAGCACTAGCGTGGTTGCCCTGGTATTTGCCTTCATGCCCTTGTAACTTTTAAGACCCTTTGGATAACAGCATCTGTTAAAGAGATAAATGTAATTGCCTTTTGAAAGATGGTGTAAAGCACTATGTACAATAAAGACCAGAGCTGCTCCTTAGCATTAGTGATATTTGTGGCTGTGTAAGACGCATATCTTTTGCAGGGGTTCACAAATCCTTTCTTCTCTACTGTTTAAATGTTTTATTCTTCTGAGGTGTTTGAGCTTGTGTGTGTGTTTGGAAGATTAGGCAGTTAGGTAAGGAGGTAAAACAAAATAACCATTTATAAAGGAGAGTGTGACCCCCTGAGAAATGGTCTCCGTTAATTTAGCACACCATTTATTTCGGTCTTTTTTGTGCAATATCAAGTTCATCAAGTTCAAACAAACAGGTTTGATGGATTGAATGGTCTCCTCTCATTTGTCAAATTTCTTATGTTCTTATATTCATTTAAATTGGGTGGGACCAGTCGCTTTAGGTGACTCCAATGATTTCTATAGTATCCTGGAAATAACTAGGCAATTCCAGGATTCCTATCTTTCCCATTCAATGTGTTCCTTGCTTTAGGTGGCCATGTGCTTTCAAGCAATGTTGTTCTAAGGACTACAGCTATCAGTTATTTAAGTAATTCAGTATTCTACCGAGTATTCCGATTAATTGAGTAATTGGATAAGAAATACATTTGATTTATTAAAGAGAAATAGTATATATGCAAAAGAGAAAAAAGACAGGTCTTTAAACATTAACAGCTTTGTTTGTTTAGGAAAATCAACATTTTTATTGCATAAAATAAAACATTTTTATTACATAAAATTGCATGCTTTAATTGCATATTACCTGTCAAAACTAAACCCATTTAGTGCATTTAAATGCCATATTAAATTCTGGGTTTTAAAGAAAACATTGTCTAAAATGAAAAAACAAATTCAAAAATGATACATTATTTTCAAAGTACTTTAGGAAGGTACACATTCAACCTAAAACTAAGGCATACATTATTATTATAATGATTATTATTATTATTATAATAATAATAATAAAAAAAAATCCCTTTAAATTGTGCAACTTAACTTTCAGAACTGCAAGTTTCAGCCTATCTCCAGTTCAGGCATAAGCCTTTACTGTCTTCTTGGAAGACTTTGTGGCATTTGAGGAGGCAAATTCTGGCACATTTGTATCCCCTGGATGAGGTAGATCTGGGGGGTATTTTTTGTACTTCGCTTAAATCATCCGAGATCAGGTGCCTCATTTTGGATAAGTTAATGCCGGTGACACTCATCCGGGATAGGTCGGTTTTTCAAACGCAGCCGTGTAGTAGATTAGTCGAGCTGGATCTAATCATACGAGATGAATGCGCGCACCCACGCTGAGTGAAAAGCCCATATATATTGAGTCTAGAAAACATGATCAGCAAGTCTTTGATAGGCTGTAACAAAATGATGAAAGAACGGGCGCATTTTTTTTTCACACACGCGGCGCAAGACCTTTTATTCGAAGGACATGAAGAATTTCAAGATTTAATATGCACAAGGGGTAACACTGCAAAAGCAGCCCAGACCAGAAAAGACGGCTGGCAAAAAGTGGCCGACAAATTAAACGCTAAGTAGTGTGCATTGTACTTACTGAATGCAGCATTTCATTTCCTATGTGTCAGATTAATTATTATTTAATATGTCATAATTCCAGATCAAACGTGAGCACAAGGAGAACATGGGAACAGGTTAAAGTGAAGTACAAGAATATACTTCAAACTGGTAAATATTGGTATATAACTATTTAAAGAATTGTTGACATAAATAATCATATATAATATAAAAAACATTAATTTTAAAGCTGATAAGAAGGCAGACAAGCAAAAAACAGGTGGAGGTCCACGCGGTCCAGACCTAACCCCTGCAGAAGAGTTGGCTCTCCAGCTAAATGCCCATCGCCCTGTTTCTGAGGGCATTCCAGGGGGAAGCTCCTCCTCAGAACCAGTGGCAGGATGCAGTGGTCACTTCAATTCAGGTAAAGGATGGTCAATGCATATATTTGTCCTCCATGTGTGCCATAGGTATGTTCCATATAGCCCTCTTTTTTGTTGGGTCAATTGCAGGGAATGTCATATCCCTTGAACCTGTGTCTGACCAACGAGATATTGATGAAGGTCAAATATTTGATGAAGACACTGTGTCTGATTATTCATCAGGAGGAGAGGTACATTTTCCAAATAATGTTTGATCAAACTCCACTCTGATCAGTCCCATGTGCCCCAATCACATTTGGAAATCCTGGTAATGAGAATGTTAGGCTGATTGAGATTCTTCATGGAACTGTGGGTGTTTTAGCCTGTGTATTACTTACCTGCAATGGCATGAAACGCCTCTTTTATTGTCTACACATGCAGGTGTCCAGGAAACACTATGAAAACCCGAAGGAAATATTTCAGAGCCAAACAGACTTTACGAATTGCCTGGCAAACTGCACTTTTAGTTAGATTTTCCGCATTGCCTACAGTATATAAAAAAGTGCCGCTTGTAAAAACCATCAAAGCAATGCATACTGTCTGTGTGGTTGTGAGAGCCCAACTTCACTGAGTTTTACTTCGAATATTAGGTGCTAATAAATCTTTGAGGTTCAATATTCCCCCTCGGCTAAAGCGGTATATTTCGAAAAGAATTTCCTCCAGGAGCAATAAAGGATCTTGCCGATCGCGCAAAACCCTCTCTATATGAAATTCTCTTCGTATAATTTGCGCACCAATATCCATTGGTCGCTCATTCATGAACGGCGAAGCCATGACTGGATGACTTCCACGCACCATCACTGATTACGTGTGTAAACTAATCCTTGTTTACGTAGAACAAACCTGCTCTGAGCAGGTTTGAGGATTAGGATGTGTTGCTATGACAACACTTCCAGCAAGAGTTTCGAAAAACCGACAGATCCAGGATCAGGCCAAATCGTCAACAATTACATCCGGCTAAACAGGTAATCCACGTACGAAAAATACCCCCCTGGTGTGTGTGTGTGGGGGGTGGGTGTGTGCGTGTTTGGGTGTGTTTGTGTGTGAGACTAACATAATAACAACATGAAGGAAGCTCAGGCTTTCACAAACTAACTGCAACATTTTATTTTTTGTGGTTATATTCTTGAACAAAACCTGCCTAACTTA
The DNA here is from genome assembly GCF_900747795.2 of Erpetoichthys calabaricus. Classification (NCBI taxonomy): domain Eukaryota; kingdom Metazoa; phylum Chordata; class Cladistia; order Polypteriformes; family Polypteridae; genus Erpetoichthys; species Erpetoichthys calabaricus. Next base: position 118,926,568 of record NC_041404.2, read on the forward strand.
GGGAAATCATAATTGGCAATCATATTTATGTTCTTAATGTTACATTACATTTAGCCATGATTCGTGTTAATTCTTTACTAGTCTTCATTACAACTAGCAATCATATTTATTTACATTAAATGCTAATGTTAATGTCACCTTGCATCGGTTCCGCTCTGTGGACTGGATGCGCAGACTGGATGCTTTCTACTGAAGCACTGACGTTACACTGTTGTGGTAGGCTAGTTCAGTTTTACAACAGACACACCACACAGAGTTTTTGCTTTTTTTTCAGCTTGAAATGATCCCAAACGTTTGACACGTTCTGCCATTTTCTCTTGTCTGTCTTTAATTTGGCCATTGCTATATCTTTTCCCTTTTTACAGTTTGCACCATCAAACCAAATCTCCTTCACATGACATATCCACAGTATAAGTGTGTTGAGCGACAGCAACAATCACCCGTGCAAAACAAGGCAAGCTCTTTCCAGTGCACAGAGATGATGTAGCACATTATTTTAGAAGAGAGGCCACCTTAACACATCTGCAACCTATTAATTGATATTTTCTTTCATCCTTTAATTTTAATTTTGCCTATGGCAAGTAAATGGGATTTTCATGGTTGAGATCCCAACACTTTCAAATGCATTGTTTGTCTTTCCATTACAACCAGAAATACTAGACTAAAGAAAGTTGGGCAGTGTTCTCTGCATATTCAGAGCAGAGTGTCTCTCATACCCATAGATCAACTTGTTTTATAACAGAATTCATCATAAAAATAAAATAGACCAACAGACACAACAAAAGAATAAATCACCTAGAATGTATGTTTTATATTCCAAAGATTTACATTTTAAGTTACCTTCTGAATCTAAAATTTGTTGCTTTGATGTTTGGCTGCTTTAGGCTTTGAACCAACTGCTATTGGCCCATTCTTTAACACCCCATGACCCCATGAATTGGAAGGTAGGTTCAGATAATGTCTTGATTTTAGTATGCATGAGAATGTAACATTCTCAAAATTCTGGGCTTAAGGTGTTGCAAATGTTAAAATGTTAGGCAGCTGTATGCCATCATTGTTACACATAGTTTACAGTTTTGTCTGCACATTTGGTCACTATGCTAATTTAGGATTTGTACAGTATAAATGAGGAAAGCCTTTCCTGTCCATCAAGCTGAAGTTGCAATCTTCATAGGATTTTAAAAAGTGAAGACAGTGATGTGGGCAAGGTTCTGTTTTTCAAAGAGTGAGGCTTCAAAACAAAGTTATTTCTTAGTTATTGAAGATAAGTTGCTGCCATCTTGTAAAAACGTGAGTTAATATTAATTGTGTATTATGTTCTATTCAAGCATTTTGTGGTATCATTTTTTTGTATTCTGTGGTGAAGGTATAAGGAAAATACAGACACAAAACTGCAATTCATCCTTTTCAAATTTAGAACTAGAAATTACTAAATTCAGTCTTTCTTGTGGGTATTTTGAGTCAGCTGCTAATCTTGATGGTTGTCCTCCACAAGATTATGGGTTCATGCTGTAACTGTGACACAATGTGTCACCCTAATAGAGTGAAACTATTTGTCAGTGCTCACAATGTAAAAATGTAGAAACAATAACTTAACATAACATTCTGAAACTTTCTTAGTCAAAGTCTGGAGTTCCACCCTAACAACATTAGGCTGAAACCATGTCTGGACAAGTCACCTGTCCATCACAGGACATATTCAAACACACCCTCACAAACAGTATAAAAAACACATCTTCGAGAAAACCCACATACACAGTCTATAAAAAGTATTCTACCTCCTGGAAGTTTTCACATTTTATTTTTATATGACAATGAGTCACAATGGATTTATTTTGGATTTTTGACTCTGATCAGTAGAAAAAGACTTGTTAACGCAAAGTGAAAACAGATATCTGCAAGATGGTCTAAATTAAGCAGAAGTATAAAACTGATCAATAAATATCATCCCCATTTTGATATGACACACAAAAATCATCACATACAAGCTGTCACATGCGTGTGAATAGGGGACAGTTTAAGGGTTTGGATAATTGTACTATTCCTCCAAAAAGCCAGAGGGCGCTGTCAACTAATGCCTTTTCTCTTTCTTCCTCTGCAGACCAGAAGAATGACAATCTATGACATCTCTGACGTCAGTTCCAGTTTCTGTCTGCCTGGACCCGCCTCTTCCTGCCCAGGACCTTTATCTCAGCAACGCCATGTTGAATCAATCTTATGGAGACTCGCATCATTTCAACGTCTGTTTCTTTCCTAACATGCTATAACATGCTGTCACATTTGCTCAGTCAGGACACCTCTTCACTGAGAGGACCGGTGAAGCAAGTGAGGGCAGCACAGTACCTCCTCCGGGACGCTAGATGGCAGCCCCCATAGGCTACAGTGGTGCCAGGATCCGGGGGTGCTGCCAGGGGGTTCTGCAGCTGTTCCTGAGCCCATGTGGGCAGTTCTTCCGCCTCACCCGGAAGTGCAGCCGGAACTGGGGTAACGAGTACCTGGAGCACTTCCGGGTGACTTATATAAGGGGCCAGCAGAGACTACTCGGTGAGCCAGAGTCGGGTGGAAGGTCAAGTGGAGGAGAAAAGAGAGAAGTAGAGGAGTTATTTGTATTGTGTGCTATTGTGCTTGTGGGACTGTGTTGTGCCCATGGGAAACAGGGAAGGTGTTTTCCTTGTGGTGAAGAAAAATAAAACATTTGTGTTTTTATAAGTGTGCCTGCTGTGTCTGTCTGTGTCAGGTTAAACGCTGGTATAGTGCCATCTATTGTCGCAATGCGTTTTATTATGAATATATGGGTTTGGCCCTCGTGGGTCCCCAAAGATTTATAATGTCTTGTGAAATAAAGTCAGAGATACCACAAAAAGGTTTGAGCCAGCTGCCCCATATATTTGAACATGCATTGTTTGAAAAGCAATAATGGTCGGTCTTTACAGACTTGAGTCCAAATCAGAACTGACTGTAAACACAAAATAGAAGTGATGTCAGCGGGTCTGGAACTGGAAGTAATGTCACCAGAAGCGATGCCATCGGGCCCGGAACCAGAAGTTATGTCATCGGAACCGGTTCCAGAAGTTATATCATTGAGTCCAAGTGGGATTTCCCGTATATAAGGGTTAGCACACTGTGACGTCTCCTGGTACGGCATGGAATTACCATCTTTCATGCCATTTAGCTGCCTCCCATGCATACGTGTGTGACAGTCTCTTTGTCTCTTTTTAGAAAGTCATATAATTAGTTCAATGAAGACTATTTGTCAAAGGGTTTCAATTGATTGTAGTATAAATGCACCTGTATGTGGAAGGTCCAACTTCTGGCAAGTAAGTATCATTACCTAACCTACATAATGAAGACAAAAGAACAATCAAAGGAACTCTGTGAAAAGGTGTTTGAAAAGCACAAATCAGGGGATGGAGACAAAATATCCAAGTCACTGAATATCCCTTGCAGTTTAATGGAAAGAGTATGGCATTAGCTATACATCTCCATAGAGCAGGCCATCCACAAAAACTGAGTGATCATGCAAGAAGAAGAAATTACAAGCTATAGAGACTGAGACTGAAGAGGCTGTGTATACAACAACTGTTACAACTTTATGCAAAAGATTCAAATAGAGGAAAAAAGCACATTTCATTTTGTCTACAGTTTGATAGAAAACACATGGAAGACTGTAGAGTCAGCTAGAAAAAGGTTCTCTGGCCTGACATCAAAGTTGAGCTTTCTGACCATCACATTAAACACTGCACAATATTAAAACACAGTATCCCCACAGTTAAGCATGGTGGTGAAAACTGCATGCTCTATTGATACTTCGTTGTAGAAACCCCTGTAAGGCTGGTAAGGGTAGACGGTAAAATGAATGCAGAAACATATGGGAAAATCCTAGAGGATCTGCAAGAAAACTGTGCCTTAGGAGAAGATTTGTTTGTTGAGATGACCAAGCATGAAGCCAAAACTACACCAGCCAAAACAACAATGTGAATGTCATGGAGTGGATAAGTCAGAGTTCAGATCTCAATCCAATTGAGAATTTTTGTCTGGTCTATAAAAAGGCTGTTCACTCATGTTCTTCTTGCAACCTGACAGAGCTTGATGAGTTTTGCCAAAATAAATGGGGACAATGTGCAGTGTTTAGATGTGCAAAGCTGACAGAGAAAGACCTATGCAAACAGACTTAAGGCCACAATTGCTGCCAAAGGTGCATCTACTAAATACTAAGTTGAACATGAGTTGTTTTGTGGGAGCTAGCCTCCATTTTGTGGTCCGTTTGCAGCTGCTACCTCAATGCTATGTGAGGACAGCTGGAATTGTGTAATGCATGTTATCCTTGCAATGGTATAAAGGTCAGCATCAAAGATTGTGGATATTCAAACACACCTTTGTGTGTGCTTTTGTGCTCTAGTGTTCAAGCTCTTGATCTTTTGCTTCTGACCTTCCAACAGCAATTGTTTTGGTGAATTAATTTCTTGATCTTTCAGAATAGACCATTTATAACTAGGCTTTTTCTCCTGGTTTCTTATTCTTTAAGAATGTTCTTCTTTTTTAAGAAGTGTTAAGATATAGACAATCCTCCAATTGTCCCAATTGCTAAGCAGTTTACATTCATAAGCATTCACATTTGTGCATCCTGAGACAAAATTATCACTCTGAGTTACTAAACTGCCCTAATAGTAATGACATTCCTATCCTCCTACACTTTCACAATGCACTTATAAAAAATAATGCTTCCTCATTTTATAACGCCACTTTTTCTTCAATTTGTCTCTAATTGTTGTGATTACAAAAGCTAATATCACAATACATTTGGAATGATATAAGGCCTAACCTGAAGCATAAAGTCTGTTTTGCTTTTGTGAAATGAACAAGAAAGATTTATCCTTCTCCAAACTAAAATTATATTGGCAGTCTTAAATTATTCCCCTACTGTGCAACATTCTAAACTCACGACTTTCATGTATGGGACTTGTAGCTGTTCTCCACGAGTTGATGTGGTGGCTGATTTTGAAGCACCTTGATGATGCTTTAAAATGGTGCAAACAGTCTTCTATTTCAAAAATCTTGCACTGATGATTGTTGGACTCACTTGTAATTTTCCTTTTTGCCTAAATCAAGGCATACATCACAGATTGGTCTGTCTAAAACACTGGATTTTTTTTTCTATAGGACCAGGAGAAAAGATCCTTCTATCCAAGGAAAACCAGGAAAACAAATGATCTTTTATCAGAACAGGAAATAATTGCAGTCAAGAGTTCAGAAAATAAACACTACAGAAACTATTTTAGATATTTTAACAAGGTTTACTCAATCTTGGATACTACGTAAACAATGCACCGATATTTACAGGGCTGTCTTAATTACATCACATGTTGTGCAACCTTGAAGAATTTGGGAACTCGTTGTCATGGCAATCATCAACAACATTGTCAGAATAAGACGACATTCACAAGAAGAACGAAATGGTGTCACAGTATAACGGTTTAAAATAAATAACTTTCTTGGAAAGATTTGGATCACAAAATAAAAGTCAAAAATGAATCCCTTGCATAAAAACCTCACTATAGAAATTAACAGAAACAGTTTAAGAGGGCATTAAACAATTAAATGAAGAAACCAATCAAAATGCAGATATTGGATGAGTTTGATCAGTATTGAAACATTTGTAATCTCTTTACTCAACACTTTCCAAGTACCTTTATCACTCTCGTGTTAATACTTGGACTAATGATCTGTCTAGTGGACTGTCACTGTTGTTAAGAATATTGAAGTATGTTCTACAAAGGCAAATTAGTATTAGTTCAGCTGCACATTGTTTATATATTATATCTGATCACATCAAAAGTGCATTGCATGGGGTATTCTCCTACCACAGTTTTGTTCGTAACTGTTGTAATGTCAAGTTGATAAATACTTTGTCTTTATTTGTGGCTTAGGCAAAGCAATGTAATATTAGTGTTACATTAGTGAGAAGCATTCATGTTTACCGCCCTTTTAGGAATGAATCACTTTGATTTTTACAACAGGGTTGGGGGAAGTGCCTAAAACAAATTTGGTGAATGTTTCTCTGCTGTTTGTTAGTCTTCCCCCACAGGAATGCCAGGCTGCCTAACTGCCAAGCTTTACCTTAACATATGGTTTGGAGGGCAGGTGTGAAGGTGTTCTATCCCCCCATTGGTCTGAAGTATAGCTGTTTTGAACTGGCATGTATCAGAAGCCTTTAAGTACCATGATGTCCTATTGGCTCTAGGGGTTGGACAGAAAACCTATAAATGTGCTTGCTTTACCCAGCTCTCTCTCTCTTACCAAACTGATGAAAGACCATCACACATCATGAACTGAAAGGAACAACACAATGAAGAGCACACCTCGGCAGCCATATTGAGACAGGCATGCAGCCTGTTCTGAAGAAAGCTGACCACAAATGACTAGAGACATTTTAAGTAACTAACAAGTTTGTGTGCCACCTGAAACTACATATCAACATTTATCAGGTTGTATGGTTGCCAATATTCAAATGTACTTTGCATATTGTTATTATTTATGAATATTATCAATAATACATCATTTAAATTGTAACTTATCTCCTGCATGTCTTTTACTACACCTAATTGCCTGAGGTTATAGATGTAGAAGGGAAGGTAGGGAGAAGTTATATGGTACAATACCTTATAAACAGTGGTAAGTCTGTGAGATTTGAGGCATTCTGACAAAGGCTACATATTAATAATACAAAAGGGGAAAGTAGAGTAATATATTAATAATAATAATATAATACCAAGACAAAATAATAACCCTGGAACTTTCCTTCCTATGTTCTAGTTCTGATCTCCTGTATTTTCTTTCTGATCGTCTATTTGTTTCCTGCTAAGCTCACTATTGGAGGTTCAGCTGCCCCTTCCATTCAATTGTATATACTGTAGGACATTTCCTGTCTTACACGCACCTTCTAACAAGTGAAGCCTTCTTATCTGACATTATTGTGACTCTATCTTGATTTAATGGTGGACAACCTTAGCATCAGCAAACCAGATTGTTAATATTCCACAGTTTATTCCATTTTGAACTCTCTGTGTCACAGATGAATAAAGTATCACCTAAATTTTTGTACACCTGGCAATACACTATAAATACCCTTAAGATCCTTATCTCTCAGCAGTCATGGTCGACAAGGAGCTTGGGCAGGATTTCTGTCTTAGTCTTTGCCAGTCCTTGCAGATTAACGTTATTTATGTCACTTTTTTTTATCCTAACTGACCTCTGGCACACCCCTTAGCTGGATAGGGCACCTTCTCTGTTCTGTATTTTCCCAGTTTTTGAAAGTAAGGATACATTTTTACGACGGTTTTATGGTGATGGGCCATTGTTTGAGGTTGTTTGTTTAATAAGTTTTTATTGAAATTATTGTAATACTGTATGTTATCTTCTGTAAAGAAGAAAAAATAAACATTGAGTTGCAGGTCCAATTATTTTGGATTTTGTTACAACTTGTCTGACAAAATGAAATGTACCTGTGAAAATTATCCATAGTGCCTTATAAGACAACATGTCAAATGTCTTCTAGTATTGTAATAAAGTAGACTGTGCACCTTCCTCACATTGGCTGTTCTGGGTACTTAATTAAAAAATAAGCAAGATTTATTTGACAGGAGTGACCTTTCCTAAAACCATAGTGATAGCTCCCCAAATTACTGTTATCTGATCAGAGCCAGTCTACATTATTCTGACCTTTCTTTGACTCACCCTGATGTGAACAAATGATTGGCCTCCAAGCATTTAGAGTTGCAGTCCATCTAATAAAATATTGATAGTTTAACCCGGAAAGGTTCAAAGTAAATCCAAACTTGTCCATAATATATATGGTGTGTATCTGCATGGGATAGCATTATATGAAAAATTGGATGACTTAGATGTGAAGGGTCAGCTGCTGGGACAGTAAACGGTTTGCTTTTTGTTCTTTTGGCTGATAGACTTTGAATGAGTTTTGGATCTTCATTTTGCCGTACGAGAAAAAGAGACACAGTGAGCTGTACATTCTGGTATGTCTCCTTCAGTCCCACTGTTACAATCAAATTTTCATTGACAAACTGTAGCTTTGTAATAGTGTTACCTAACAGTTATCTGAATACCTTCATTTAGTTGGATCCATACCATCTGTAAGTACTATCCCCTTGCATTAACACTCCAGGAAGGCTCCATGTAACTAATATGTGACAATATTGCCAAATTTACCTCTGGGGAAAAATAAAGTTCTTGTGCTTCAGTAAAATGGTACATTTTCTTTTTAAACAAATTATCTATCTATCTATCTATCTATCTATCTATCTATCTATCTATCTATCTATCTATCTATCTATCTATCTATCTATCTATCTCCCTGCCTGCCTGCCTGCCTGCCTCTGTACTTTACAATGTTATGCAGTTAAAAATGCTAGGCTTTTGTTGGCATAATAGAATTCATAGACAGCAGATTTCAATTCAGGTGATGTAAAAACAGCAGCGATTGATAACCTGTTCTTAGTTCTAATTTCTTAAAAATAATGTTTTTGAAAGATCTAACTGATGTAAAGTAAAAATCTGAGTTGAGGTATCATGTTAAAATTGGTGCTAGCTTTGGCTCAAAATGGAGAGCAGGTCTGGGGCTTTGCCAAGAAATAATGGTGTCAGAGAAATATTGAATCATTATAATGTGCAAATACTGCAGTCATGAGGTTGTTTTAAGTGTAACATAAATGTAGAGTACATATTTGTTCACTCTTTGCCTACAGAGCAACTCTTACATAATTCTTTCCTCTTACATTCATTTCTAAATTTGGGACTTTTAAAAATATGTTTACAATAAACTTATCTTATACAGCATGAGACATGAGCTGGTATAGCAGCAGCTTGTGCATACATACCTTTCTGATGTTTGACTGACTTGTATTGAGGTCTGTTTTCCCAAAAAAGAGGAAAAAATACAAAATATAAAAGATAGCGTGCTCTGTCTCAAGGTAAATTTGAAATAGTAAACTAATCCATAAATGAATTTGCACAGAATGTTTCTTAATTGTATGTTAGATTAGTTTACAAATTCACCAATACTTTTTGTTAGACGATTTTCAAATTTCAAAAATGTCTGCAGTGTGCTCTATTTGTAGATATCTTAACGAAAATGTAACTTTTTTGCGATTTATAGACTATAATTCTGCATTTACCACAATACTCCCCTGTAAGTTCATCACTTCGCTGACTTATGTCTGAGCACTTCATTGTGCAAATGGATTTTTAACTTCCTGACGGGCAGATCCCAGGTGGTTTAAGTGGTGGCCACATCTTATTATCCCTCTCTCTCAACACAGGGACTCCACAGGGCTGTGTACTGAGTCAACTGCTGTGCTCCCTCTACACATATGACTGTATGTGACTCTAACATCACTGTCAAGTTTGCTGATGACACAGGTGTGGTAGGCCTGATCTCTACCAACAATGAGTAGGCTTGCCTGAAGTGCAGAGATCGGAAGCTCAGAGGTCGGTGTCAGGACAATAGTCTACTTGTTAATGTTGGCGAGACAAATGAGTTGATTGTGGACCTTGGGAAAAACTGAAGAAGGACTACCACCTCTTCAGTTTTAACAACACTCAGGTAGAGAGGGTGGATTGTTTCAGATACCTTGATATCCACATCACAGGATCTAACCTGGTCCAAACACACAGACATCTTGGTAAAGAAGGCACCACAACATCTTTACCACCTCAGACATTTCAGGGATTTCATGCTGCCCTCTCAATTACTAAAGAACCTCTATAAATTCACCATGAAAAGTATCCTGACAAGAACATTACTTCCTGACTTGGGAACAGAATACAGCAGGACCAAACAGCTCTGCAGAGAGTGTTACAGTAAGTTCAATGCATCACTTGGGAATGCGTTCTCAAACTTCCAGGACATCTACACCAAGCAATGTCAGACCAGAGCAAATAAAATTATCAGACACACCAGCCAACACCACAACAACCTCCTTTCTGTTCTGTGGTTAGGTAAATGCTTTCACTGCCTAAAGTCCAGGTCAAGGAGACTGTGGAGGAGCTTTTTCCCACAGTCCATCCGTATCTTGAATAAGGAAAGTGTCTAGAAATACTGTTCATGATGCCCTATTCTTAACTCTCTTACATTAGGTTATTTAAGTTATTATTAATTATTTATGACATATTTATAATTCTATTAAACTCCCATTAGGGGTCACCACAGGGGATCATCTGTTTCCATATCTTCCAGTCCTCTGCATCTTGTTCTGTCACAACCACCACCTTCATGTCCTCTCTCACCACATCCATAAATCTCCTCTTTGGCCTTCTTCTTTTCCACTTGCATGGCAGCTGTATCCTTGACATCCTTCTCCCAATATACCTAGCATCTCTCCTCTGCACATCTCCAAACCAGCACAATCTTGCCAATCTGAACCTGAACTGACTCTCTAATGTACTCATTTCTAGTCCTGTCCATCCTCGTCACACCCAGTGCAAATCTTAACATCTTTAACTCTGCCACCTCCAGCTCTGTCTCCTGTCTTGTCGTTAGTGCATCCATCTCCAGCCCATATAACATAGCTGATCTCACTGCTGTCTTGTAGACCTTTCCTTTCACTTTTGCTGATACACATCTGTCACAAATCACTCCTGACACTCTTCACAACCAACACCACTCTGCCTGTACTCTCTTCTTCACATCTCTTCCATACTCCCTGTTACTCTGTACTGTTGGTCTCAAGTATTTAAGCTTATCCACCTACACCAACTCTACCCCTTGCATCCTCTCCATTTATCCAACCCCGTCTCATTCACACACATGTATTCTGTCTTGGTCTGGCAGACCTTAATTTCTCTCCTCTCTAGAGCCTATCTCCACCTCTCCAGGGCCTCCTTAAACTGCTCCTTACTCGTGTTAGAGATCACAATGTCATCCACAAATATCATAGTTCAAGGAGACTCTAGTTTAATCTCCTCTGTCAACCTGTCCATCACCATTGCAAATTAGAAAGGGCTCAGAACCGATCCTTGGTGTAATCCTACCTCCACTTTAAATGAATCTGTCACTACTACCGCAGACCTCACCACTGTCACTCTTCTTTTGTACATATCCTGTACTACACCTACATAATTCTCTGCTACTCCTGACTCCTCATATGATACCACAACTCATGTCTAAGCACCCTGTCATATAGTTTCTCTAGGTCCACAAAGACACAGTATACCTCCTGTTGCCTTTCTTTATACTTCTCCATCAACACCCTCAGGGCAAACATTGCATCTGTAGTGATCTTTCCCAGGCATGACACCATAATGCTGCACACTAATCATTAGCTCCCTTCATAACTTAGCTTCCACTACTCTTTCCCATAACTTCATGCTATGGCTGATCAATTTTATCCCTCTGTAGTTACTACAATTCTGCACATCACCCTTATTCTTAAAAAATAGTACCAGTACACTTCTTCTCTACTCCTCAGGCATCTTCTCACTTTCCAAGATTATAATAATTAACCTGGTAAAAAATTTTATTGCCATCTCTCTTAAACACCTCCATGTTTCCACAGGTATGTCATCTAGACCAACAACCTTCCTATTCTTCATCCTCTTCATAGCTGTCCTTAATTCCTCCTTGCTATTCTGTTGCACTTCCTGGTTCACTATCTCCACATAGCCCAACCTTCTCTTTTCTCCCTCCCTCTCTCATTCTCTTCATTCATCAACCTCTCAAAGTACTCTTTCCATCTACTCAGCACACTCTCCTCGCTTGTGAGTATGTTTCCATCATTATCCTTTATCATCCTAATCTGCTGTTCACCTTTCCCAGCTCAGTTCCTCTGTCTAGCCAAATGGTACAGGTCCTTTTCTCCCTTCTTAGTGTCCAACCTCTCATTCAACTCCTCATTTGCCTTATCTTTAGACTTTGCCAACTCTCTCATCACCTTCTTCTCTTCTTGATTTCCAACATCATCATGCAGACAACCATCCTATGCTGCCTTGCCCCTACCACCACTTTGCTGTCTCCAATATCCTTCAGACTGACCTTTCTGTATATGATATAATCCACTTGAGTGCATCTTCTTCCACTCTTCTACTTCACCATGTATTCCTCCCTCTTTTTTAAATATATGTTCATCACAGCCATGTCCATCCTTTTCGTAAAATCCACAACCATCTGACCTCCCTCATTCCTTTCCATGACACCATACCTACCCATCACCTCCTCATCCCCTCTGTTCCCTTCACCAAAATGTCCATTGAAATCCTCTCCAATCACCACTCTCTCACCCTTGGGTACACTCTCCACCACTCCATCCAACTCACTCCAGAAATCTTCTTTCTCATACATCGTACACCCAACTTGTGGGGCATATGCACTAACAACTTTCATTATCACACCTTCAGTTTCCAGCTTCATAATCATCTCTCTGTCCAACACTCTTTTCACCTCCAAATCACTTTTGACATACTGTTTCTTCAGGATAACCAACTAGTCTGCAACTGGCTAGGATATAATAAAACTGGTTTGATTTTATGTTTTGTCAGAGGGCTGGGCTCTTTAAGTGCAAATGTTGAGAACCAATAAACATTCAGCTGGAAATAAAATGCATAGAAATAGCGATGAGGAATAAGAAATATGTGTGTTTTGAACATAAAAACAGAAGAGAAGCTTGTCTGTCTGATTCTCATGTTTTATGTATTAAAACATAATGGAAAAAATAAATAATAGGCAGAAATTGCTGCTGAACTCGCTGCTGCTCTGAACCTTTCATATATCATTGGAAAAAAGGCAAGCACGAATGGGTCTGAAGACAAATGCTCTGCTGGTAAATGTGACGTGAGCTGCAAAATTCTGTCATGTAATTTTACATGGTGCTGCGATGAGATCAGCAACTGTGCTTGGCAAATCTGACATACCCAACAATGAAAAGTTGCATTATACTATATTTATAATTTGTATGTGACAAATAAATCTTGATCTGATTTGGCAAATTTACTTGAAGAATAAGTGTGTCAAATTTCAACAAAACTGGTCCACTTGAAGCTAAGCTGTTTCATTCAGACAGACAGACAGACAGACAAACTGACACACAGATGTAGAAATTACAGAAGGTGATTTTCCAAACACTTAAAAATTAGAGTTATGAACCTTAAGGAATGCACTTTATTTATATACTACATTTAAAAATTGTGAGTTTTATTTTAGAATTATCCAAAAGATTTGGATACTATACATACTACATTGCCAACATAAACAGCAATTGATGATGCCAGCAAAGGTCAAGATGCTGAAGATGAAGTGGTTAGCAATGGGTGTGGAAACCATAAACAATATGACTGCAACCATAAAAACAGGTTCAAAATGACAGTGCCCATGACAAAAATACATTCTGAAATGGCATCACTGTCATGAAGATAAAAATTAAGTAAGAAACAGAAACAAAATACATTTGTACAAAGATGTTCAAAAGTGAACCTGACCAGAATGTAACTTTGAAATCATGACCTCCTCCTTGTACTGAACCGCAACACTGGTCTGAAATGAGTTTTGGTCTTGACTTGTGATTTACCTGGTCTGTGTGGTATACTTTTTATTTTGGCAGTATTGCTTCTTTACTGCCATTGTTTTAGTAAATGTTTGCTGCACTGTGATATTCTATCATACACTTCATGTTTGATGTTTCTGCAAAAGTGAGACTAGTAACAAATACATTTTTTGCAGGAATAGAAATAATAAATTGAATTGAATTAGAAAAGGGAAAGTCAACTGGGATTAGATCAGATCAAATATGTTTGCACTTCAGCATTATTTAGAGTCATTCTGAAGGTTTGAAGTTTTGCTGTCCTAATGAGAAAGGAAAGCTTTACACAGAACATCCTGGTAAAGGAAATGTCAAAGATGGAGTTTAGATAAAAGACAAAGAGATACCATCAAGAGGGAAGCTAAAATGTTACACCAACAAGGATGACTGACACACAAGCTACAGTCCTACTGGTCACCAGAAAGCAAATGAATAATTCAAGGGAAATGGAGATCCATGAAGTATTGAATGTGCTATTCTGTATGTGTAGTGATCCAGATTCTTAGCAGAGTTTGTTATCCATACTGTATTCGATTTGTTATCATTACCAATGTGTATTTCTCACAAATTGCTTGAAGGTTTCACACAAAAAAGTTGACTGTAAGATGTTTTTGAAGGCCAAAGGAAAAGTAGAAATAAATCCCATTACCGTTCAGAAAATCCCCCTGAAGATTTTTACTTACACTTTTAGTCAGTAATTGGTTCTGTACCTGAGCCTTGGTTTGCGAAAAAAGTGACCATTTGGTATTTTTAGACCTGCTAACTAGCAAGTCAAAAGGTTGTGCAATTTTTCATTTTCTCTTCACCACCCAAGATCCCAGGAGAGTTAATTTGTGTGGAGTTTTGATATCTAATTATAGATGCTTAAAAATTAAAAAGCAACACAGATAAATACACAGAAAGGTGTCTTAATTATTAGATACCTTTTTAAAAACATAATTACTGATAATGTAGCTTACACCTTAAGCATGAACATTGCTTTCTTTTACTAGTAATTAAGAAGTATGCTCAACTTGGATTGGAAACTAATTAAGTGAGATTAAATTTCAGCTTCTCGAAGAGACAAGTTAATATAGCAGGTGGTCATAGGCTTCCAAATGTTATTTATAATAAAGATGGGAACCTCTGGCTTTCCATTAATTTAATTGGAAATACGTCTAAGAAAACACAGGAGTAAAGAAAAAAATAGTCAACATTTAATTCAAAGTTGTCTTTGGAAAAGAATCTGCACCTTTGGTGTAATTAAGTTCATTTCATTCTGAATTGACTGTGTGTATGAGTGCAGATACGAATAATGTCCTACCCAAGCAGCGATCCTCCTCTGTGCCTCTTGCTGTTTTTGCTGGCTTAAGGTTCCTCTCTTGACTTCTGACGGATAAGCATGGGAAAAAATGTGTAGATATAAATAATTTAATATATGTGAGTGAGTGTATTGTCAAAGGAGGGTCTTCCTGGGGTCACAGCAGCCAAGACAAAGAATACAGGGAAATGTTTAAATGATCAAAAGTACAGCCGTAACTAAACACAGAATAAAAATCAAGGCAGAACATAAGAAAAAACAAAATCCAGCAGCAGCACCACTGGGCCCTCACAATCAGGTAAATGATTTCCATATTACCCTTCCTCTAAACACCTCCAAAATAGTTTTGTATCACCTTTTCTTTATATGTCTTTTGAAGTCTGGGATTGTTCCTGACATGCCTTATAGCCACCAGAACAAACCATTGTTTAGAAGCAATTACTGCCTATAGCCATGTTTTATTTACAGATAGATTTTCACACTAGGACTGTAGTGATGGTAATTACCTGCCAAACCAGGGGTTGGCGCTGTGAACTAATGGCTTCTTTCTTTCTAACTCTGTACAACAGAAGACTGACAGCCACTTCATTGTTGACATCACTTTCGTTTCCACCCTCCTGGACCCCTGCCCTTTCCTGCCAAGTCATCACATAATTCAGAATTGGCCATCTTGGTCCAGTTGTATTCTGAGCTCCCATTGGAAAATATTTAATCTGCAACTTTGTTGTTTTTCAATTTTTTCAATTATATGGAAGCACCAAGGTGCCATATACAGTATATACTTCTCAAAAAATTAAAGGAACACTTTTTAATCAGAGTATAGCATCAAGTCAATGAAACTTCTGGGATATTGATCTGGTCAGTTAAGTAGCACAGGGGGTTGTTATTCAGTTTCAGCTGCTTTGGTGTTAATGAAATTAACAAGAAGTGCACTAGAGGGGCAATAATGAGACGACCCCCAAAACAGGAATGGTTTAACAGGTGGAGGCCACTGACATTGTTCCCTCCTCATTTTTTCTGACTGTTTTTTCACTAGTTTTGCATTTTGCTATGGTCAGTGTCACTACTGGCAGCATGAGGCGATACCTGGACCCTACAGAGGCTGCACAGGTAGTCCAAGTTCTCCATTGCCAGAAGGTTTGCTGGTGACTCCCAGCACAGTCTCAAAGGCATGGAGGAGATTCCAGGAGACAGGGTGGTAGAAGGTCCTTAACCCATCAGCAGGACCGGTATCTGCTCCTTTGGGCAAGGAGGAACAGGATGAGCACTGCCGCAGCCCTACAAAATGACCTCCATTAGGCCACTGGTGTGAATGTCTCTGACCAAACAATCAGAAACAGACTTCATGAGGGTGGCCTGAGGGCCCGACCTCCTCTAGTGGGCCCTGTGCTCACTGCCCGGCACCGTGGAGCTCAATTGCCATTTGCCATAGGATACCTGAATTGGCAGGTCCACCACTGGCATCCTGTGCTTTTCACAGATGAGAGCAGGTTCACCCTGAGCACATGTGACAGACACCTCAGACTGTCCAGGAGCTCAGTGATGCCCTGGTCCAGATCTGGGAGGAGATCCCCCAGGACATCATCCGTCGTCTCATTAGGAGCATGCCCCGACATTGTCAGGTGTGAATACAAGCCCATGGGGGCCATACAAACTACTCAGTACAATTTTGAGTTGTTGCAATGAAATTTCGGAAAAATGGACTAGCCTGCCGCATTATTATTTCACTTTGATTTCCGGGATGTCTTTGAATTCAGCCCTGTGTAGGTTGATAATTTTCATTTCCATCAAATGATGTGGCATCCTTTCATTCCTAACACATTACCCAGTCCATGTCAGTATAAATATCCAGTGTGATTTTTTGCCATTGAGATGTGATGTGTTTTCAAAGTGTTACTTTAATTTTTTGAGCAGTTATACATATATATATATATATATATATATATATCAATATTTATAGTGAAAACAAGACAAATGAGCAACAAGAAAAGTTTGCAGCAGCCACCTGTGTATTTTTTCTGGCAGCAAATGGATAAAAATGATATACAGATGTTTACGGGTTGGAGTCCAAAATAGAACTGATTTGATAAGGAAAAGATGGCAGTTTTAATAGGGAGTGGAGGAAGTGACATCAGTGGGGTTGGAACCGGAAGTGACATTATTAGACCTGAAACCGTAAGTGACATCATTTAGGCTAGGCGGAATTTCACTTAACTGGTCTGCAGTGGAGAGAGAGAAAAGATCAGCACGCTTCGCCATCTCCTGGTTTGGCGTGGAATTGCCCCCATTCAGGCCCTTTAGCTGCCTCCCATGTGCACTTGTGTGACAATATATATATATATATATATATATTCACGGCATTCGAAGTCTGTGTCACAATCTGATTGTATGGGTGGTTACCTACCAGGTAATGCTTGTGGTTGGCCAGCAATCTGCTAACATCTGCCACGGTGCCCTCAGTTTGTGAGGAGCAGATCATAGAATGGTTGAAATAGTTTACTGTCAAATAAATGCAAAGAGTACGCGACACATGTTTCGCCCTCATTCTGGGCTCACCAGGCGTACACACTCCACTGCACTCCCTTTCGGGAATCGAACCTCGGACGTCAGTGCCAGAGGCGATGCCCCCTAACGTTGCGCCACGCCGTGTGGCTCGTTTATTTGACAGCATGTAGATCGGGGTAATTATATTCACGGCATTCAAAGTCTGTGTCACAATCTGATTGTATGGGTGGTTACCTACCAGGTAACGCTTGTGGTTGGCCAGCAATCTGCTAACATCCGCCACGGTGCCCTCAGTTTGTGAGGAGCAGATCATAGAATGGTTGAAATAGTTTACTGTCAAATAAATGCAAAGAGTACGCGACACGTGTTTCGCCCTCATTCTGAAACACGTGTCACGTACTCTTTGCATTTATTTGACAGTAAACTATTTCAACCATATATATATATATATATATATATATATATATGGAATCGAAGGTCATTCATATATTTTTTTTTTTACGGTTTGTAGCTAGAGATCCATAAAGGGAGAAAATGAGTCACGTATCTTAAAATAGCTTTTTATTCTTAAGTTTACAACAACATACCAGGTGTCATCATCAGAGGAAAATGATTAGACATACAGGAATCAAAGGCAATATATAGCAGGTGTAGGGTAGGGTAAGGGGGGGTAGACAGACATTGTAATGGGGGACTTATTTTCTCCCTTTGTGGATCTCTAGCTTCAGCAAGAATATATAAAACTCAGCCACAGGGCTGTTCCTTCCTGCCGGTCCCAAGCCCTGATAAATGAGGAGGGTTACATCAAGAAGCGTATCCAGTGTAAAATTTTGCCAGATCAATATGCAGACAACAATACAGCTACAGAAAAAATGTAAATCAACTTTAAGAGCGAAATGTCTTTGCTAAAGGTGGCATGGTGGCACAGTGGTAGCGCTGCCGCCTCACGGTTAGGAGACCTGGGCTTACTTCCCTGGTCCTCCCTGCATGGAGTTTGCATGTTCTCCCTGTGTCTGCGTGGGTTTCCTCCCACAGTCCAAAGATGTGCAGGTTAGGTTGATTGGCGATTATAAATTGCCCTAGTGTAGTGGTTGGTGAGTGGGTGTGTGTGTGTGTCCTGCGGTGGGTTGGTGCCCTGCCGGTATTGGTTCCCTGCCTTGCGCCCTGTGTTGGCTGGGATTGGCTCCAGAAGACCCCCGTGACCCTGTGTTCTGATTCAGCGGGTTGGAAAATGGATGGACGGATGGATGTCTTTGCAAACAGGAGCCCAGGATCAGACTGCAGTGATGTGATGTATTAGGAGCTTATATGGGATCCACCCTGGAAGTAGCAGGTCCATGAGGTTATATGCCAGAAGTGAGGTGGAACAGGTGTCAACCTTCCATTCTGCAGGGGGAGGAGAAGAAAAAGCATTAGGCAATAGCACCAACCCCTGGCCCGTAGGATAATTAGAATCATTAGAGCCCTTCAGCTCTCTCTGAAACACACATGTTTGATGATAGATAGATAGATAGATAGATAGATAGATAGATAGATAGATAGATAGATAGATAGATAGATAGATAGATAGATAGATAGATAGATAGATAGATATGAAAACCCATACATAGTATGGGTGTACAAATAGAAAGCTAAAGGTTATAATATTGGGCGCTCCAAGTTTAGAATGAGATAAAGAGCTGGCGACTTCTACCTAAAAGACAGGGGAGAGAAGACGGCTGGGCCACTTAATCTCTTGGTTATTAGCAAGATGACTCTGTACTATTCTTAGTCAAGTTTTCTTCCATGAACCATCTCTGTCAATCTAAAATAAATTCTTTTTGATGTCAATAATATTTAATGATACATTGCTTATAAAAAGTATTCACCCCCATGAAAGTTTTCATATTTTATTATTATCTAAAATTGTATCACAATGGATTTAATTTAGCTTTTACAACATTGATAAAAAAATTGGCTCATTAATATCAACATGAAAACATATTAAGTGGTCTAAAATAAGTTAGTATGTAGTAGATGCATCTTTGGCAGATATGACAGCCTTGAGTCTGTGTTCCAGTCTCTATCAGCTTTGAAATTCTGAACATTACAATTTGTTGTCATTGTCCAGTCCAAATAGAAAAATGAGTAATGTAATAAAAATTCCTTAAAGTTTGTAGGCTTTTACTGTCACTGTTACCCCTCTTCTTCTAATCACCACTCATTGCATATGGCAAATAAAGTTATTCAGATAAACGAATGAAACACACCCCAGTTTTAAGATAAGGTGGTCAGATTTTTTTTTTTTCCTCAGTGTAACATTTGGAAGTTTACCTGTCTAAATAAATAATTTAGACAACAAATAAATAATAAATTTAGACAAGCACTTAGGTAAATATAGTGGAGCATAGAGCAAATGTTACATAATAGTGGGGTGTCTTTATATGTTCTAATGTCTTCCTCTTGAGACATGTATTTGGGAGGTAGTGTTTCTTTTTCTTATTCTTGTACTTTATTTTTTGATCCATGTCCTAACTGACCCCTAGACTCTAGTCCATGCTTCCTTCTCTGGCAAACTCCTTTCTTTTGACAGGTCACATATGTCTTTCTCTTCAGTTTTGCCTTTATCTCACTCTGCCAACACTAGATTGTGACTCTTTACTTGTGACTGTCTTCATTTACTCTGATTTTAACCAAGTAAACAGACAGTATATCTCTAAAAAAATATAACTGTGTGCCTAAGTTTGAATACATAAGGTACAAAACATGTAACATCAGAATACATATGTGAAGTACATCCTGAACTTGAGAAACCAACAGTTAATCTGGGTAATTACACAAAATTTTTTGGGGACTAATTACAACGATACAAGGGCAAGCTGAAATTAAGCATACTGCAAGTCAAGTGTTAGGGAATTTCTTTCTTAATCTGCATCACAATAGATGCTTCAGCTTTTTTAACTGTCCCTTTGATTGTAACACTGCACTTGTCTTATTTGTGTTGATATCTCAGAGATCAAAATGTGTTTCATTCCATTGCAAATCTCTTTGTTAGTGTGGGATCCGCTGCCTTTGGAAATCTGATAATAGACGGACACATGAAGTGCAGCTCTGATCATCATCCAGCATTATGGCAGTTTTAACTTTCATAAAGCACTTTTACAAGTAATAAAAAAGAATGACAGAAGGAGTAAAAAATTGAAAGTGGCGATCAATTTAATGCCTAGCAACAGAAATCAGAGAATATCAAGAACATGATGACTCCCAGACACCGTTGTTCTAATCATTTGGGGGACATCTGAAAATGTAAGATAAAAGTGGATTCAGTCAGTAACTATAGCATATTGAAATGCATCTGTCTACAACGTATCTGTTTTGGACAGCTTTTGTTCGTCTGAAGTTAAATTTGAGGCATTTCAAGCTAATTACATCTGTTGTTTCTGGCCCATTCCTGCTGACGGAGCGATAGAATGCCACTGGTAAAGAAGAAAGATGCTGAGCGGAGAAGGGCAAACATTAAAAATACAAACTTTTCAAAGAGACTGTTTAAATTCAGCTGTATTTTAATATTACTATATGATTGTTATCGATTTTCTAAATGGCTTGTTCAGGAAGCATACTGCTTTTTCAGTGTTTTTCTTAAATAGACATTATTTGACGTTTGTGATCTTTCATCTGGGATTTGTGCCCTTTGACTCGGCTACTTAGAAATTTAAATATTGTAACTGTGCAAATTTCTTAATATTTCTTTTTTGTTTATAGTGCCTCTCACAGCAAGCTGCATCATGAGACGCTTTAACAAAGCATCACAAGGTAACGAGGTAGGATGTTACAGCATTCTAATGGCCCCACTTAATCTTATTTATGGCCACAGGGGGACAGAATGTAGAAGGTAGATATCATTGGGTACACGAGTGGAAACCAAGCCTGGACAGACACACTTATGCACCCACCTACAATCACCGACACCACACCTGTAATATACAGTACAAGATAATAAAAGTGCACTATATTATAAGTAATGTTTATAACCTCTTATAGCTGCTGGCAGTGTGCTTTAATTCTTGTACTAATACTCATGCTGTACTTGAACCATATTTTACTCCACACCTGTAATATACAGTACAAGATAATAAAAGTGCACTATATTATAAGTAATGTTTATTACCTCTTATAGCTGCTGGCAGTGTGCTTTAATTCTTGTGCTAATACTCATGCTGTACTTGAACCATATTTTACTCCAACTGCATCTGTTGAGTAGCAGCACAAAGAGTTATTGGTTTGACCTCTACTGCTGACCTCCTTTGTAATCCTGAGGCTGTACCTTTCAGTTCTATTTAAATGTGCACTATGTAATGGACAGCCAGCACGGCTGGCATCACTGCCAGGATTGGCTTTATTTCCTTGTATTGGAACCTCCAAATCCTACTACCTCCTCCTGCTATGCTTTCTGCTGCTTGCTATCGCTGCTCACCTACACTACCACACCCGCCTGTCCTGCCGGTTTCCTTTGTGCTGTGCTGCTTCTACACTGCTATTCAGATAAGTATTGCCCAGTTTTTTTGTCCTCACAGGTGGCGCAGTGATAGTGCTGCTGCTTTGCAGTAAGGAGACTGTGGAAGATTGTGGATTCATTTCCCGGTTCCTCCCTGTGTGGATAGAGCTTTGAGTACTGAGAAAAGCGCTATATAAATGTAATAAATTATTATTATTATTATTAACTGGAGTCCAATACAATGGAGAGATCAGGGGAGGCTCAGTATCAACATTGTATGCTTCCTCCGACTTGCTAGATGGCAGCGTCCCTGGGCTTCTGTACCCATTTGGACACCCACAGGCAATGATGAAAACTGTCATCCAACTATTGGGCTCCATGTGTGCCACCAGTGGGTGCAGCAGGAAATTGCAATCCCTACTTTATGGAACTTAGTGCTTCCAATGAGCAATGCCTTAACACTGGAAGTACTTTGGGGTATCCAATCAAGGGAGCAGCATTGCGTCAACCAGGCAACACTCACTTGGGAGTAGTAGCAGAGAGAAGAAAGAAGAAGAGAGGATTATATTGCTGTTCTGAGATACAGTGATCCCTCGCTATATCGCGCTTCGCCTTTCGCGGCTTCACTCCATCGCGGATTTTATATGTAAGCATATTTAAATATATATCGCGGATTTTTCGCTGCTTCGCGGGTTTCTGCGGACAATGGGTCTTTTAATTTCTGGTACATGCTTCCTCAGTTGGTTTGCCCAGTTGATTTCATACAAGGGACGCTATTGGCAGATGGCTGAGAAGCTACCCAACTTACTTTCTCTCTCTCTCTCTTGCGCTGACGTAGGGGGGTGTGAGCAGGGGGGCTGTTCGCACACCTAGACGATAGGGACGTTTCTACCTTCTGTGTGCAGCTGCTTCCTGAAGGACATGCTGCACGGTGCTTCGCATACTTAAAAGCTCGAAGGGCACGTATTGATTTTTGCTTGAAAAACAAACTCTCTCTCTCTTTGTCTGCTCCTGACGGAGGGGGTGTGAGCTGTCGCCTTCAACAGCTTTGTGCCGCGGTGCTTCGCATACTTAAAAGGCAAACAGCCCTATTGATTTGTTTGCTTTTGTCTCTCTCTATCTCTGTGACATGATCTGCTCCTGACAAGCATTCCTTTGAAGAGGAAGATATGTTTGCATTCTTTTAATTGCGAGACGGAACTGTGATCTCTGTCTTGTCATGGAGCACAGTTTAAACTTTTGAAAAAGAGACAAATGTTTGTTTGCAGTGTTTGAATAACGTTCCTGTCTCTCTACAACCTCCTGTGTTTCTGCGCAAATCTGTGACCCAAGCATGACAATATAAAAATAACCATATAAACATATGGTTTCTACTTCGCGGATTTTCTTATTTCGTGGGTGGCTCTGGAACGCAACCCCCGCGATGGAGGAGGGATTACTGTATTCTGATCAATAAAACTTTGTATCTTTAACTTGGGAATGTGTTGGTGCATTCATGTCTTGTACTTGGGGCTCTGTGGCGCTCCTTGTTGATCACAACTGCATTGTCAATTTATGGGAAGATAACTTAAGGTAGTCTATCCTGATTATTCCTTTTCTTGTAATATTGTAAACCAACTGTCAATAGGCAACAAGTCCATCACACGGCCCACCTACAAACACACTCAGAGGATTCATGTACTCCTGTTTCTAGTCTTCACACTAGCTTCCAATTAAGATTGAAAGTTCTTCTTCTTACATATAAAACTTTAAATGGCCTAGGCTCTGCTTACTTATTTGAACTTACCAATACATTCATAACAGAGTGCACATTAATTTTTCAAGATGCCAATGTATTAAGGACTCCAAGGATTAAGAAAGCAACAGTGGAAGATGGAGCTTTTTTCGCTAGGAGCCCTAAAGCTATGGACTAATCTGTCTCCTTGTTCAAGAAGATGCCCCATTTGTCCCAGCCTTTAAATCTAGATTGAAGCCTCACCACTTTAGTATAGCATACCCTGATTAGCTGTGCATATTATATGTTTGTTTGTTAGTCATTTGCACAAAAATATAAATGTGACAGTCATTATGAATTGTTATTATCTCTCTTGTATTCTCTGTCTCTTCTCAGTATCTCAGTGCCAATGGAAAAGGCTTCTTAGATACTGAGTCTTATGAGACTGCCCAGTACAAATGTATATAATACTGGAGAATTCCCAGGAGTGAGATGGACGACCAGTTGGCCTAAGTCACCAAAACTGAGACTGTGCCTGACTGTGATTTTCTATATTATAACTGACCATGGGTATCCTGAGGCTTATTTTTCTCCCAGAAATTTTGTTTTCCTCTCTTCTGTTTTCATCTGGCCATAACTCAATGATACCATCAAAGGACATTTACTCTTAGGATTCCTTAATGCTATTCAGTTTGAAATTTCTTTGTTTCCTGAAATTTTAACCTAATTTGAATTTTCTGTGTATACATTATGCATTTTGTAGAATATGATTGTTTGTATTTTACCTGTAAACAGTCTCTGAATGTTGTGGAAAATACTTACTTTGTAACAATTTGGCCCGCCAAGCTGATACGAGATGATCGTTACTGTTAACCTGTCATAATTTGCAGCAGATGAGAAAAAGGATAGGCCAATATCACACGCTCTAGAGCCCCCCATACACACCTTATTTTAAAATGTTCAGTCAAATCTGATGCAGGTGCATTTATAGTCCGAGACAAAAAAAGACTTGTGGTCAATAACCATAAACACATGAGGAATATATTACATCAAAGAAAAGACAGGAGGAAAAAAACAACCCAAAATAACCCTTATATGTGACAATACAAAAAATATATCTATATACAATAAGAACACCCCTCCCCCAGTTCCCCTGTGGGCAGCAGGTGAAACGAAGAGTACTAATAGGTGCTGACTCCTAGCAGCAAAAAATCTTCCAAAAAAAAAAAAAAACTATACAGTCAGTCTGCACCATAACAAAGAACAGTAAGGTCTTCGAGAAGCTCACCTGAGTCCGTGGAAAATAGCAGAATGCCCAATTCACCAGTCAAAAAAAGAATTACCGACTTCCACCTAACTGTCAGGACTTTAGAAGCTCCAGGACTTCGTCTCATGGCCCAGGCAGATGCTGATCTTCTTTTTTCGATTTTCCCCATCTTCTTAGCTGTCTTCTTTGC
The DNA here is from genome assembly GCF_900747795.2 of Erpetoichthys calabaricus. Lineage (NCBI taxonomy): Eukaryota > Metazoa > Chordata > Cladistia > Polypteriformes > Polypteridae > Erpetoichthys > Erpetoichthys calabaricus. The sequence goes on from NC_041404.2 coordinate 118,951,601, forward strand.
CTTTAAAAGGCGCGCTTTATGCAAATTGCTCCCCAAAAATGAAAAAAAGGAATTCAGAAGTCCCACCTCTGGGGCATTGCTGTCAATCTCAGTCTGTAAGTACAATCCCACAAAACCCGATTGACAGCAGAAAAGCATATTATTTTTATTTATGTGGCAGCGCTTCAACTAAATAAGGAAGAGTCTTGAGCCATCATTATAAATGAACTACAAATATGGATGTGCTGTATTTACACCTGCAGGTGGAGTCCCACATACTCTTGTTAATGCAGCAAGGAATACTGAAGAAACCAAACAGAGTACTCCCTTTTATCAGTTAGGTTTGTTTATATAACACATTTGAATATAGTTTCATTTTCATCAATCAGCTTTAGATTAATGTTATATTCTAGAAACACACTTCTGAATGAAGTATTATGTAAAGTCCCAAGCTATAACTGAGGAAGAAAAAGTGAGGAAGGTCAAAGTAAAAGAAGATCTGTAAGGAAAAAGGTTTGACAGAGGAGGAGGTGCAGGACCGAGCAGTGTGAAGAAGGTTGATCGGGCACATCAATCCCAAACAGAAGTGGGAAAAGATGAAGAGGAAGACGAAGAAGAAGTAAAGTCCCAAACTAGTTAAACATATTAAAAGTTGTAAGTATAAGAAATAACACTTTTTATAGGTTAACTGTTATCAGTGAACAAAACTCAAAGTTAAATGTTATATATGATCTCATTTACTAAAGGAAAATGTGCTGGTACAAATGAAGTCAGAATATATTAGTTTAACAGGTGGACAGTATCAAGCTCTTTTTTCTTTTCCCTTACATGAAACCTGTACTCAGCGAAGTGTTATACAAAAGTAAATTGAATACAATGATGTGTACAGTTCAGTGGGAAGATTATAAAGACTCGGTAGAGCAAAATAAAATAATAATTAGCACAGATAAAAAACATCCTTTAACTTTTATTTTCAAAAATTCAGTTTCAGACATGCTTAATCCTGTTCTTGATGATGGGTGTGAATTAACCTATTCTGAAAACATTATGTTTAAGGCAGGGACAACTGGCCCATTACATGGCACCCTGACACTCAAACATGTGGGATCACTAGTTCACCTAAAACCAATATTGTTTTATAACAAAGTAGAAATACTTAACTACTGTATCTGAGTAAGTCTTGAGAATATTTCTTCTTGGCTTGAGTATAAAATTTTCTGTCTACTTTCACTTTATATACATTTCCAAACACAAATATCTACTTCTACTTCAAGATACTTTGATAAATACAGAAAATAAATTGGCTATGCAAAAACATAGTCAAATACTGGCTCCCAGTGTTTTAGGAACAACTACTTTAGAAGAAAATGTGTATACAAAGAATATGGTACGATTTTTAAATGTTGGCTGCTAGCACTAAAACACAGCCATCTACACATTCATTCCAAGTCCATCTCAGTGCAGCCCACAGAATGGGGAAGGACTGGATGTTGGGACAGGACTGCAACTGTTGGACATTATTAACACTCAGTGTCGGTTTCGTTCATTTGCAAAGCTGATGCAGAGTTCAGACGCAGTCCACAGAATAAGGTGAGAATGGATGTTGAGACCCACAATCCCAGTCTAAGTTATTTAAATAGTTGGTATCACTGGATTCAGGCCCTGTCCTCATGAAAACCTGCTGAAAGGGATGGGGCTGACTCGCTGGATCTTTTTCCAGCAAGACAAACTAAATGCAGAAAGGAAAAACATTTAATTTTGACATGCATGTTCTTTGGAGGATCTCCTTAGGCTCTATCGAAGTATGTAATACCTAGGTGGAAACAGAGGGGCTCTATCAGTAATATTGTCTTCTCCTTCTCTCCCTGAAGCATCAAGAAACCACCCATTGAGGGCACCTGTCCATAACATCCCCAGCTTCCTGGAAGGCAGCATCATTTTGGCAAGCATGACCCACCGGACAGAGCTCCTAAGCACATTGACCCTAGCCCATGACTTGAGTTTCTCTGTTTCATAGTCCAGAGACAAGGGCAACAACGCCTAAGGAGCATTCCTTTTGTTTATATTTTGGGTTGTTTATTAATGGGACAACCCGGTTGGTGCCCCAAATTTTCTTCCAGCAACCTGTCATTCCTGAACCCGGCCACAGTCTTTGTCTGTTGTTTTGACGTATTAATATAAATCTGTGGTTTTCTGCTTTCCTTTAATAAAAAAGAGCTCAAGTTCAGACAAGATAAAATCATTTCCATGACTACAATACATCTGTCTGCTGTCACCATTGTTCTCACCTTTGCTTCAGACTCACACCTCTTAAAAGAGAATCATTAGTGTGTGTGTTTTTTTATGCACTCTCCTTTACAGAGCTGCTTCAACTCAATTTGTTTTTCTCTGTTTGCATTTATTTACCTTGATTTTATCCAGTGCCACTTAAGTTTCTCAGTCATTCATAATATAACAGCTGTTAGGTGAGTCTTCAGAGATGGGGCAGGAGTGGATGTCTTGGGTGGAGCTGAATGTTTGTAATGCTCACTCGCAGTCTTATTCATTGTCAGAGCTGATGTGAGTTCAGACACTATCCTCATGGCAGCCTAAGAACAGAGTGGGACTGGATATTGGAGAGCTGCACTTCCTGTCTCAGTTATTTAAACAGTTAGTGATGCTGCATTTAAACACTGTCCTCATGGAAACCTGCCGAAAGAGACAAAGCTGACTGGCAGGTTACACAGAGTTGTACTTGTGTGTTCATGTGCTGTGGTTCACTCGCCTTGCCAAGAGTTTTGCTCACATCATCCTCGACATCACAGCTCCAAAACAGATCACGAACTAGCTGGAAAACCCCAGAAAAAATAAACATCTGTGTATTTGAATGTGAAACTAGAAGTGATAAAGTCTAGGCAAGCATTTTGTTAAACATTATTTAATGAAGGGGAATGCCTTATTAGAGTTTGTTTTGATGGCTAAATCTGACAATTTTCATGTGGCTCGTTGTTTTCTGGGGGACAAGGAGGACTGAAAAATGTTTTTAAATTAATTCTAATTAGCTGTTTTCATTATAAAAATTTAATTTAAGACATGGATTTCAGGAACAGATTAGTTCCTTCTTAAAGCAGAGGAAACCTGTACACCTCTCCTATTAGTACTTACCCCACTGAACTAAGATACAATCATTAAGTTCACCTTTTCAGACATGGGTAGAATACATAAATTCCACACAGTTAAAGACGGGCATGAAAATCAGTTAGCATTAAACAAATATTGAAACAAAATGGGGCGGCACGGTGGCGCAGTGGGTAGCGCTGCTGCCTCGCAGTTGGGAGACCTGGGGACCCGGGTTCGCTTCCCGGGTCCTCCCTGCGTGGAGTTTGCATGTTCTCCCCGTGTCTGCGTGGGTTTCCTCCGGGCGCTCCGGTTTCCTCCCACAGTCCAAAGACATGCTGGTTAGGTGGATTGGCAATTCTGAATTGGCCCTAGTGTGTGCTTGGTGTGTGGGTGTGTTTGTGTGTGTCCTGTGGTGGGTTGGCACCCTTCCCAGGATTGTTTCCTGCCTTGTGCCCTGTGTTGGCTGGGATTGGCTCCAGCAGACCCCTGTGACCCTGTGTTCGGATTCAGCGGGTTGGACAATGGATGGATGGATGAAACAAAATGAATAAAGAATACTTCCATAAAAATCACAACTTAACATGCAAAATCAAAACTCCACTTCCTTCTACATCTCAAAGCCATACTCGTTGAAATATTTGGCAGCTGTAAACAGTTTTTATGTTTGAATGTGCCATTTTTTGCACTAGCAGTGCTGTTCCTTCCTACCTTAGATTATGTGGTGCAAGCACTTAACAATGGCGTTAAGGAAAAAGGGAGTTTAGCAAATGGATAGGTGGCTGAATATGGAATGTTGCTCCTTTTCTTCCCACTTGGTTTAGTTCAGAACCCAGGTGTGGTCTGTGTGTATTTGGCATGTTCTACCAATGCGGATGTGCTGCACAGACCTCTCCTCCCATTCCAAAGATCTTGGGTTAATTTTGATTTTAAATTGGTGTAAGTGAGCGTGGCTTGTAATCAGTTAGCAGACCATTCAATAACAGCTTTCAAAGGGACAGATGAATGAATTCGGTAAATTAAGGAACTGTTTAAATATTACAGATGTGTAATGTGCTAAGATTGTATCTACTCTCAAAACAAAGAACAGTTGGATAGATGCTTCTGTTATAGTCAGATGATTTTTTTTTTAATTTTCTTGAATGTAAGGAGTACAAAAAGCAATTTTTATCTAAAGATTGAAATAAAACATAATTTTTGCATTAAACTTAATGGATGCTGAAATAGCAATGTAGCAATGAATATATCAATAAATAAATTCTACAGTATGTCTTCTATGCAGTCATTGCCCATTTTTTCTTTTGAAACGTAGAAGAACTTTGCAGCCTGGTGTCCTCAATCTGTCGTAATGTTTCTAACTGCACTCATCCTGTCCTACTTTACACACGTATTTCTCTACTCGTGCTCAACTCATTTGGGATCGTTCAGTTATCCCCAACCTGTTTCTCTCCCACAATTTAATGGATCACCATCAGTTTCCTTGACCTGACCTATCTTAAAAACATTATTTTAGGTGAATTTGTTCTAATCTGCTGTGCTTTAGGTTGCAATTTTTTGCCTGCAGTTGGAGTGAGGTTTTAGTTTTCTAACAGGCAATTTTAAAATCACATGATTTCCTTATTTATGGATCACTTCTGGTTTGGACCTTACTCAGCCTTTTGGTCTCTCACCTATTTCTTGTTCTCTGGGTTTTTATCTTGTATATGGTGGACAGTGTTGGGGATAATGTGTTAAAAGCAACATACATTAAATAGTCAGATTCATTTTTAAAGTAATAAGTAACCTAAAACAATACACATTATATTGAAGTAAAAATACTTGGATTAATTAAAAAAAAAGTATGTGTTACTGCACAGCTGTGGAAGCTTATTCCCACCACTCCAAAAAAAATATTTATAGCATTATTTTGTGGAAGTATTGTCTTTTGTTGCAATGACATGACCTGGTACTGTCAGTGTAACATCATGGACACGGAATGAGAAGGGGGTTAAGCATGTGTGTAGCACAAAATTTATAAGTACAGCTATGTGTCTCTTAACATCCACAATACATTCTGTGAAACAAGACATTATGCGATTTGGACTTTGTTCGAACATCGTATTACTGTATACACAGTAATAATTAAAGCTATATGGGATACTATTGTGTACCTGTTTAGACAAAATACAATGTTTCAGAGGTGCGTGATATGCATGATTGGGTGTTGCTGCAAAAAAAACATACACTGTTATACGGTAAAGATTTTATTTGTAAGAAGATTAAGTTCACATTAAATATTAAAAGAATGTAAATTACAGTACTGGCATTACGATCTCTTTGTAAACAAGAGACATGAGATACATGTGTTGCATGCAGGAAGCTGTTGCATTCACCAGTGGCATAGCTAGGGGCAGGCGGAGGGTGCGGTCTGCCCCGGGTGGCACATTTTTGGGAGCAGCATTATTGGCCAAAAGGCTCAGTACAATTTGTGTGGAATCAGCATGGTGGGCAAAGTATCACTCATGAATGAAAAAAGTAAAATTCTCTGATTTTTATCCAGAAATGCTTCAAAAATAATTTTCAGACTATCCTTCTGTGACGGCATCAGACACAGCAGTTGAAATTTATGAGGCAATAACAAAAATAAACATAAACATTACATCAATAATAATTTCTAGGAAGATAAACAGCTAATTTAAAATTTATAATTTTGTTTCATTATCAATCCGAATGTGTTCTTGCTCTTTGCATGAAACATCCCCACCTATCACTTGTACACTACACTGATTCTGGTTTTCGCAGCGTATTTATATTAACCTAATAATTACAACACGGCTTAACAGTGCATCTATACTATATACTTCTCCATGCTAATAAATAATTATATGTGAAAAAATATTGCTGTTTCTCTTTATATGAATAAATCTATGCAAAATTTATCTTAATTTTTCTCCATATGTCATTTTAATTTTCTATTTAATTTATCTAGGTTAGCAAATTCAGATATGTTGGAGGGCGGCAAACTGAAGCATTGCACCACCCCGAGCGGCACGATCTCTTAGCTACGCCACTGGCGTTTGCCACATCCAGTTACGTCTGCTATGTCCTGTTCTCTGATCGGGATTTCTGAACTCTATTATAACCTTATGGGACCATGGATGTGTACATGGTCAGATGTTGCCCAAACAGAGCTGTATATATTTAATTATGCATATGCTGACATAATCAGCCCAGTTTAGGGTCACAGGGAGCCAATGATCATCACAGCAGCACTGGGTGTAAGGCAACAAGCAAATGCAGTGGATAGTATGTCCAGTCCTTGGCAGGACTCAATTGTGCAGCTAAGCGGGAAAAAGTGTGCCATGTGCAATTCAGTAACAGAAACCAATAAATAAAGTTGACAGTTCAGTTTAATTAATCTACAATATTTACTATATTTTGAAACAGTGTGATTTGGTGGCACAGTAACCAGTGTTGATACAATGCATCTTGGGGATGGAAAAAGGGAATATATGTTATTCATTTCACAGCGTATTAAGGACGAAATGCATTTATAAAATGCAAAAGAATGATCAAATTTGGTTATATTTCTGGTCAGTTTCATGAAGGTTCATATATAGGTGTAGGATTTAATAACAAATGATGTTCAATGAAGTTTTTCGTACAAAAGAAGAAATAATGCAAAAGTAGTCTACTGTATGTAACATATTACAGTTTATAATAGGTAAGTATATATCATAGTTACTTTTTTGTAAGTAATGAGTAATGTAACTGTTACTTTTAAAAGTAACGTTCCTCAACACTGATGGTCCAGCTTTCATAATTGCCCTTCTCTCAACCTCGCCTTGGCCTTCATGATGCTTTCACAGATTTTGTATTGAAACTTCTACATTTAAAATGCTTTTCACTAGTTATTAGGGATTGAAAGTCTGCCTTACAAATCCATGCTTTCCTCTTCTATAGTCAGTAGTGGGCACTTAGCTCATGCTATCTGGTGGTGGGTTGTGGCTGAGGGTCATACAGCTAAAGGTAAACAGCGATTTGCCAATTTTATATACTGTAAAGATTCTCTGGAGTAGTGGCAATGGATGTGACACTCAGAACTAAATACAATATGGCAAAGCCAATAGCTGTGGAGGGTCACAGGTTTGAAAAGGGCCCATTATTTGTTTGTACATTTCAAAATTACAATCTGCTTTTATGTATTGTATCTCCCTTCACAGAGAGGAAGAGGAAAGCTACCTCCTTCTTTTATTCTTGGTGTCTATATGCATTTATTAGTAGATTTATATTCTTGTTAGTATATTTGGTAGACACTATATATTTATGAGAACAGTATTGATTAAATATTTATAACATAATAACATTTTCAAAGCAGCTTAATCCAATCTGGGGTCACAGGGGGGCTTATATATTTATATGTATAATTATAATGCATTTCATAAAAAGTGTGACAGATGAATCTTTTTTATTGACAGCATTCAGCAGACATAGCCATAAAATAAAGAAATACTTTGCAAATCATTAAAGCGCACACATCAATCCTGACTATCGCTTTTGAGACGTTGTGAAAATCAAAAGTCACTTTATTTTTCTGGCATTTCTTAACTTTTGTATGAAATGAAATTATTTATATGCTCATCTACAATTTTAACTGAAAAGTCTTTTGCAGTTTTTTTTAAACAAGACAAACTAAATACAGAAAACACATTTATTTTTCATCTGTTGTATTGATGTATTAGTATAAAGCGGTGGTCTTCTTCTTTCCGTTAATACAAAAGAGCACAAGTACAGACAAGATAAAATCATTTCCATGACTACAATACATCTGCCTGCCTTCCCCATTGTTCTCTCACCTTTGCTTCAGACTCACGCCTCTTAAAGGAGAGTCATTAGTGGTTTTTCTTCAGTGCATTCTCCTTTACAGAGCCACTTCTACTCAAATTGTTTTTCTATGTTTGCGATTATTTCCCTTGTTTTATATCCAAAGCTATTTAAATTTCACAATCATTCATAATATAACAACTTTTAGGCGAGTCTGCAGGGAAGGAGACTAAACTAGCAGACACGTGTTTATGTAAAAATTAAGTTAGACATCAATATCATTATATTGTTTCAATTTGTCAAGCATTAAAACAGAGTAATAAGCATAGAGTGTCTGCTCTAGTATTGTTTAGCTTCTGATGCCAGTAACAATAAGGTGAGCTATAGTGGTAAGACAAAGTGTCACTTTAAGTCAAGATAAGCTGAATCTCCTATGACTCTGCTTAATTGGATTGAGCTTTCCTGTTCCTCATTTTTTAAACCAAAGGTTGCAACACAGGCTTTAAACGGCCATTTATTTTAGCTTAGTTCAGAGACTGTGGGCCCCTGTGGAATTGTCTCTCCATGCTGCATGAATAAGGACTGGTCTCTGTTTCATGTCAGGTTTAGCACCTTCCTTGTGTTTAACAGTCCATCCCTTTAACACTAGAATTACCAAAGCCTACGAAAAAACTTGTAAATCCAGCCCACTTTAAATCCCTTCAAACCTCTCCATCAGCGTCTTTTGTCTTGTAAATGTGCTGATCAAAACAAGCAGCAAGCAGCCTACTATTCCATCCCCCCACTGCCGCAGAACTGGCACAAAGTTCTCCCAGTTCCAGCCTTGATTATCTGGGAGTGAAGTGCTGGAGTTTTAGAATGGAAATAATAGATCATTATTTGGAACACATGCATTTCATGTAAACACATCGTTAAAACAGAAACATTTTTAATATTTTAGTAATAAATGACAAAATGTAGACATAAACTATGTAATGTGTGAAGCCTGAAGTCCAAAGATCAAATAAACACTTTCACAAAAGGTTCAAGGATAATACAACAGCTTCCGTGGCACAGTGGTAAGAATTGCTGACTTGTAATCAAGAGTCCTCCGGTTCGATCCTGACTGCCTCGTATATTTACTGTTTTGAGTAGTGAACTGCTCTTATTGATAGATAGATAGATAGATAGATACTTTATTAATCCCAATGGGAAATTCACATTCTCCAGCAGCAGCATAATGATACAATAAATAATATTAAATTAAAGAATGATAATAATGCCAGTGAAAAACAGACAATAACTTTGTATAATGTTAAATGTTAACGTTTACCCCCCCCCCCGGGTGGAATTGAAGAGTCGCATAGTTTGGGGGAGGAACGATCTCCTCAATCTGTCAGTGGAGCAGGACAGTGACAGCAGTCTGTCGCTGAAGCTGCTCTTCTGTCTGGAGATGATACTATTTAGTGGATGCAGTGGATTCTCCATAATTGATAGGAGCCTGCTGAGCGCCCTTCGCTCTGCCACAGATGTTAAACTGTCCAGCTCCATGCCAACAATAGAGCCTGCCTTCCTTACCAGTTTGTCCAGGCGTGAGGCGTCTTTCCTCTTAATGCTGCCTCCCCAGCACACCACCGCATAGAAGAGGGTGCTCGCCACAACTGTCTGATAGAACATCTGCAGCATCTTATTGCAGATGTTGAAGGACGCCAGCCTTCTAAGGAAGTATAGTCGGCTCTGTCCTCTCTTACACAGAGCATCAGTATTGGCAGTCCAGTCTAATTTATCATCCAGATGCACTCCCAGATATTTATAGGTCTGCACCATCTGCACACAGTCACCTTTGATGATCACGGGGTCTATGAGGGGTCTGGGCCTCCTAAAATCCACCACCAGCTCCTTGGTTTTGCTGGTGTTCAGTTGTAGGTGGTTTGAGTCGCACCATTTAACAAAGTCATTGATTAGGTCGCTATACTCATCCTCCAGCCCATTCCTGATGCAGCCCACGATAGCAGTGTCATCAGCGAACTTTTGCACATGGCAGGACTCCGAGTTGTATTGGAAGTCCGATGTATATAGGCTGAACAGGACCGGAGAAAGTACAGTCCCTTGTGGCACTCCTGTGTTGCTGACCACAATGTCAGACGTGCAGTTCTCAAGACGCACATACTGAGGTCTGTCTTTAAGATAGTCCACGATCCATGCCACTAGGTATGAATCTAATCCCATCTCTGTCAGCTTGTCCCTAAGGAGCAGAGGTTGGATTGTGTTGAAGGCACTAGAGAAGTCTAGAAACATAATTCTTACAGCACCACTGCCTCTGTCCAAGTGAGAGAGGGATCAGTGTAGCATATAGATGATGGCATCCTCCGCTCCCACCTTCTCCTGATATGCAAACTGCAGAGGGTCAAGGGCGTGTTGAACCTGTGGCCTAAGGTGGTGAAGCAGCAGCCTCTCCATGGTCTTCATCACATGTGATGTCAGAGCAACAGGCCGAAAGTCATTCAGCTCACTAGGACGTGATATCTTTGGGATTGGGGTGATACAAGATGTTTTCCAAAGCCTCGGGACTCAAACATACATTTGATTTGCGTCTGTAACAGCTGGTGTAAATTTATAGTACTTGTAAAAGTTAGAGGTTTTTTTTTCACTTTTATTCTCTCACTCATGATCACGATACATACTACCCCCCCTCCTCCCCAAGGGATCTGACGCTGTTAGTTTTTATTTGAAACTGGGAATAACTGTAGATGTGAGTGGTGTTTTGAGACAATCGAACTGGAAATTCTCTGATCTGGATGGGTAAAAGCTGACACACAAAAGCTGGTGAATCTGCCTTCTTCCTATCTCACTGTCACTTGATTTTTTTATTCAATTTTATTGAGTGTTCCTGCTTATGCTAAATTAGTATGTGCCTTATGGTCCATGATGTCAAAGCCACACTGACAAAAAACAGAGACATAGGTATATATGATATTTGGAATTATTCATTTTATGACCTGTATAGTACATTTCGGAAAACATTGTGGCACGGATGCAACATTATTCATATTATTCATATTCATTCGCATTAACATCTTGCAGTTGTAATCAGTGACTGCGTGTTTTTTTTGTTTTTTTCCGATCTTGCCCAGTCTCCACATTTTGATGCATGGTGGTGTTTCTTTTGTACTCCAGGACATGCAGAGGAAAGAATAGTACAGAGAGGTCAGTTCAGCGCTATATGCAATCATCAAATTCAAATGTTAACAGTTCCCACACACCCAAGGACTGTCCTTCCTACATTTACGACATGTGTACCTGTTGCAATGTACACACGTCTCTGTATGCTGTGGTTCCTATTATATTGAAAGGACACCTGACACTGACTGAGTTTGCTTTCCTGGGCGAAGCAGCTGTCTTGGAACAGAAACTTGCTGATGTTGCATCCTCCTTTTTTGTTTTTCCATCACCTTTTCTTGTAAGAAACGACGACGAAGCTCCTCTGCAAGGTGAGCCATGAACACTCTTATTTTCTCAGTGGACCCCGTACATGCCTTGCACAGTTAATCGCCACCAGTCAAGGTTGTTATAGCACAAGCAACCAGCCACCTGTGTGTTCCTGCTCATACGGAATAAGCTCACGCCTTCTGGTGCATGCTGTCAACGCAGCACGGAGAAAAAAAGAAAGAAGTGAGGTGCGAAGGGATTTAAGGTGGGCTGGATTTATGAGTTTTTTCCTAGGCTTTGGTAATTTTAGTGTGGCCAGTGTTTCTCAAACACAGTCCTCCTTGTTATGCGTTGCACAAGGACTGACAGAATGAGAAATGGAGATGACTAGTTAAGATTACAGCTAAAGTCGAAACTAGAACACTATCCTGTCAGTCGTTACTACCAAAATGTGAATCAAAGAACCATTGTAATGAAACAAAAGCAGAATCAAGAACCAGTAATACTAAAACACTTAAAATACATGCGTACACATGCATGAAATGTTGTTTTGAAAAAGATATTTGCAAATTCAGCTAATTACATGTCTGATGTGCAACTTTTTATATTGTCACATTGATAATGTTATTTACATAATTTTCAAAGATGCACTCCGTAGGAACCAACACTGCATTGTAACGAGATTGAATCATAAAGGTGTTCCCCCATAAAAAATTAAATAGTGACAAAATGAAAAAATGTTTTTATTAACAGCTGAAAATACTAATAAAAATTAAAAATACAATGCAGCACTTCAAAAAACCCAAAATGGGAACGGCTGTGAGCAAAAAATAGCTGAAACAAGCACACTGGATTTTTTTAATGCACACAGAATCATAACACTGGGAACCCTGTGTGGCCTGCAGGTTTTTGCCCCCACCAAGTTCTGTTTTGAATTGTATTCCTAGTCCTATTTTCCGGTCTCTGTGTTTTGGGGTCAATGCAAAAAATTCAAAAATAAGTTTGATTAATTTTTATTAAAATGTTCAAAGCACTTTTTTACATTACATTAGAAAATATTTAGTGTTTTTTTTAACTTGGATTTAAAAATTTTCATTATCATTGTTTTGTCTGACAAGGTGCCAAAACAATGGTTACCGCAAAATCCTGCCGGACTACACACATACACAAAGATTCTAAACAAATAAGTGCCGTATGAATGATGCATGCATGTCCCATCACTCCCTAGCACTTTAACCACTTAAATGCCGTATGAATGACGCATGCAATGTTCCACCACTCTCTAGCACTTTAATTAGGAACTCACTACGACCAGCACTAACAAACATGCGGGTGTCCTTGTGACACACATGAAGTCTCTACACTATTGGTTATATTCCATTCAGCAACCAAACAATATTTACTTCCACCGCATTTGTACACCGGATGCCCTAAAATTCACATACATACATAAACACATACACATCAAAACAGTAATTGCAAACAGGGTGCAAAACATGGTTAACCCAAAATCCTACCCGACTACGCCAATTGTTTAGTCTGACAAGGTGCAAAACAATTGTTACCCCAAAATCCTGCCGGACTACGCCAATTGTTTTGCCTGACAAGGTGCAAAACAATGGTTACCGCAAAATCCTGCCAGACTACGCCAATTGTTTTGTCTGACAAGGTGCAAAACAATGGTTACCGCAAAATCCTGCCAGACTACGCCAATTGTTTTGTCTTGGTAGAGTAATATATATATTGCTCTACTTTCCCCTATCGTATTATTAATATGTAGCCTTAGAATGCCTAATCTCACAGACTTACCACTGTTTATAAGGTATTATTGTATATAACTTATCCCTACCTTCCCTTCTATATCTATAACCTTAGGCAATTAGAAATAGTAAAAGACAAGCAGAAGTTAAGTTACAGTTTAAACAATGTATTAGTATTATTGATAATATTCATAAATAATAACAAAATGCAAAGTACATTTGAATATTGGCAACCATACAACCTGATTAAATGATGATATGTAGTTCAGGTGGCACACAGACTTCTGGTTACTTAAATGTCTCTAGTTAAGGCATCATTGATGCTCAGCTTTCAGCCACATGTCTGTTCAAAATGGCTGCTGAGCTGTGCTGTTCATTGTGTTCTCTTCAGGTTAGCAAGAGAGATGCTTCTTCATCATATGTTGGTTGGTAAGAGAGAGATACTGAGGTTAAACACATACATTTATAGAGATTCTGTCCATTCCCAAGAGCCAATAGGACATCATGGTACCTAAAGGCTTCTGAACCAAGCCAATTCCAAACAGCCATACTTCAGACCAATGGGGGAAATAGAACATCTTAACATCTGCCCCCAAACCATATGTTAAAGTACACCTTAGCCCATTTGCGGGGGTAGAAATGACTTTATCAAGGAAACACTTGCCAAACTGGTTTAAAACACACATCCCCCAAATGCTGTCGTAAAATTCAAACAGACCCATTCCTAAGGGGGGGTGGTAAACACTAAATTACATTGCTTTGTCTAAATTACAAATAAAGATATACGGTACAAAATATTCATCAAGTTACAGTATATGTAAATTCTCACATCACAACACTCCACCCCGATGAATGTTTTGTACAATGTCTTTATAAACAGTCTTAATTGTTTAACGAGTCTGATGCATAACTTGTGCTTTGGTTTGCAGTATTTGCTCTCCCAATGTTAAAAGTTGTCCATGACCATTTGTCCATTACATATCTTCTTTATTTCAAAGACAATCTGAAGAACTTGGATGCGCTTCTGATGACTTGTATCTGCTCCGGCTTGTGTCAACTGTTCCTTTAGCTTTCTGCAGTCTTCATATGTCATCAGATCTGGTGGTTCAAAATGAGACAAGTCCACACCTTCCACTAAACTAGCCCACTGAAATTTAAGTCTATTGTGTGAATTCCTAAAACTGACCTTTGTTCTTTACTGGTTTTGTGTCTAACTGCTAATTAGACCCCTGTCCCAAACTATCTGTTTAAGCATATGCAGCTGTACAATTAACATCAAAATTTGAAAGGTAACATGCCACAGGTACCAGTACAACCACTTCTGCCCAAGTGAGAGCACATGTGCCACTGCATAAACTGTTCACAAACCAACCTTTGTGGCCCCTCTTCACACATTTGGGGTTGACTTAGTTGCCTCTTGTGCTTTCCTACCCATGGTGCAACTCTTGACTGCCATCAGCCTTTACCAGTATAGGCTGGCATCACCACCATGAGAAATCACAGATATGCAACTCATCATTCCCCCTGTAGGCCACCCCTAGAGTTGTTTGCTCACCATATGCGTACTCGTTGTGCTAAACACCTCAGTTCAGAATTGGGGGTAAACACTAAATTACATTGCTTTGTCTAAATTACAAATAAAGACATACAGTACAAAATATTCATCAAGTTATATGTAAATTCTCACATCACAACAATCATCATGATTTTCATTCTGGTGTTCTGTTTAGTTATCCATTATGTATTAATGAGTACATTAGCAAGTCTGATGCTGAAGTAGTTGTAGACGTTCAGCATTCTGTGTCATTTGCCCAGTTGTCTCCTCTAATCATGATTAATTGTTATTATTAGGATATCATTAAAGGGAGCAAATGACACAGAAAAAAGGCAAATTAATAGTAAAACAACAAGTGAGAGTTAAGCATTTAAACATTTAAAGTGACACAAAAATACAAATTACTAAATGTCTTACAACTGTAAAAATCACTTTGCTGTGCTCTTATGAATGTAGTATTAGAGATGAGAAAAAAACAGCTAAATGAATGACATTAATTAAAGGAAAAATAACCCACTTAATGTGAAACTGGTTAGAACACAAACCTGCAGTCACAGTGGTGGTCCCCAGGACTGAACTTGAGAACCACTGCTCTTGGCCACACTGCTCACTTACAGTGCTTAAACACCAGCAGTATTGTTATTCAATGATATGGATCATTGACATGCTCTTATAAAGTTGAAAGTTCCTGAGGCTTTGCTATTAATGTTGTCATTGAATCTACATTACTAAACGAAGGTTGTATATAAGCAAGTATGCCAGATGCCAGAAGCAAGTCGTGCCGAAAGCACACACGCACACGCCTCAGCGCCCCAGCAAGCCGTGCCGAAAGCGCACGCGCACAGGCACCTCAGAGTCAAACCCAGCGGCTTCCCAGAGTCAGTAGGTGGCACCCAAACAACACAACAAAACCTGTAAACTAAACTTGAGGTAAAGCGTGCACGCCAACAAGTTGCCATGGTGACATATTTAAACTTGAGGTAGTGGTGACTACTGACAGTGCCAACAGTCAGCTACTCCACAGTGCCACCAGCTACTCCACTACACAGTGTCAACAGTCAGTGTGCCTCAACAGTGCCAGCAGTACTGCACTCCACAGTGCTAACAGTACTGCACTCCACAGTGCCAGCAGTCAGTGTTCTCCACTCCAAAGTGCCAGCAGCTACTCCACTATGCAGTGCCAGCAGTATTCCACTCCCCAGTGCCAGCAGCTACTCCACTACACAGTGCCAGCAGTCAGTGTGCTCTAATCTACTGTGCCAACACTCAGTGTGGCAGCTGTCAGTGTGGCTTATTTGAATCACATTAAGGTAATTCAGTGTTAAAAGTAAGTTCAATTATGATTCCTAACAGCAAACGACTTCTACCTAACGACACAGTCATAGAAAAACAAAAACAAGACCGCATAGATAAAAACAATGAACGAAGGCTCCTACAACGTGCTTCTGAAACACCAGAATCAAAGGAGTCATGGCTAAAAAGAAACAACTTTAGTACAAATATATTTATTTAATTAAATGAAAACTTTCCCAGGACACTCCCACCCTCCATGATTTTTCATTCTTCCAAAGATCGGAGGGAACAGAAAGTGATTGCTATTCTTGGATTTGCGATTCTTTAGAGAATCGGGGGTTTACTGGTTATAACATATTGTCAAGTCTCTTGCTACTAGTGTGCCGAGCAATATTCTTAAATATATGTATGCGGGCTAACGGATAACATGTTCAGTTTCACAAATATGAGTCTTGCATGCATATTCCCATGTAGTGTACAGCATAAAGCTGCAGTGCACAACATGTCAATGTAGTGAATATGTAGTGTCACACATGCACGTCGGGGAACCATCTTCCTGACTCTGACAAGGTAAGCAATACCACTCTTAAACAAGAGTGGTCACTGATGTTAACATTATCTACTCAAGAAAAAGTGCCCAAGAGGGACGACTGACCCTGCCTAACACCCAAGAAACTCTGACCCATTCACTCCCCAGCTTACAAAGCCGGCTCACTCATAGAGTACGATGTCAGATATCAAACTGACTTTCCCAGAGGACAGATCTTTTACTGTGAACCATTGCCCAAGAAGTTTTTTTTTTTTATTTGAGCTATTTGTGACTTTCTTTAGAGTTATTATTAAACAGGGCTATCAATGAGGTACCCCAACCTTTCTTGGCTTCTTAGACTCGTCTACGTACCCGGTCACTAGATAGTAATAAACACACACCAGAAACTCTAATTTGGACAACCTATGTAAAGAATACAGATACTAAAGCTGATACAGATGTATGGATTGATAATCATATTACTGCATTCAATGTCGTACTACATTTTGGTGAGCAAAGTCTTCTGCCATTTCCTCCATCACTATCACTAGCAGATATTACATATTTTCTGTATTTGCAAGTTTTTACACATGGCCAAGCATACTGTATGTTACTTAGTCTGGAGCAAGCTCATGCACAACAGTAAAACCTCTTTATACAGAAAAGCAAGGAAAACTAATTCTTTATGAAGATGGTGCTTACTCAAAATATTGTGTATAAGGAAGCATTTTTTTGCTTAAACATGTTATTAAAATCAATAAGGAGATATTCAGCTGTACAAGTATATATAAGCCTTTAAGCATACAAGTTACATATATATCTTGAAGCATGTAAGCATATGGTACAACTTATTTACCAATTTTCTCATCATTTTGTTCCGCTGTGCATCCATCCAATATTACAGCCTTCTTTCAATGAATGGCAGGATGTGCTATTATATGTAGTTTACCTGTAATTATCATGTTAATGCATTGATTGTTAATTATTATTATTATTTTTTCATTTCTATTTTTTAGCACTTTTCTTTCAGTATATTGTGTGTTGCTGCCTTGTAGTTCATTAATCCAAAGTTTAAATCTTTAATTACAATTACTAATTATTTTTGACTAGCGCTCTGCACTGAGTGCAGGTGCAGAGTGCTGTGAACAATTCTCAGTTGAAATACATGTACATTTTTGTACTAATTGCTAAATACATAACACATAAAAATGCACATTTCTTAAATATACAGAGAAAAAAGTAGAAGCTGATTAAACATAAAACAAAACTAACAATATCTGTCCATTAATTAATTCAAAATAATTTTGATCATTGCTGAAAGATATACGTGTGATGCGTGGAGCTGACTGTGATTCAGATCATCACACGGTTCGTGCAGTGATGAAACTCCAACTCCAACAAGTGAAACAGAAACAGCCTGTGCCTGCTAAGCTGAACTGGATGAAATTACTGACATCAGGATAAAAACAGGACTTCCAGATTGCATTGACCAAACGATTTGCAGCAACTGCATCAGCTGAGAACATCGACGAAGAGGAGCAACAGATTTCACTTGAGATTCTAGAATGCACTAAAGCACTGTGCCCACCACTACAGCAACAAACGCAATCTTGGATTTCTGATGGTTGCCTAGATTTGGTAGATCAATGCAAATGCGCAAAGCTGGTGTACCAGGCCCAGTACTAGTAATTCAAACGCCAAGTACACCACTTGATGAAAGCTTAATGAGAAGCATACTTGAACACCATGGCAGAAGATCTCATAGCACCCTGAGGTGTTTGAATGGGTGAGCA
Organism: Erpetoichthys calabaricus; assembly: GCF_900747795.2. NCBI lineage: Eukaryota > Metazoa > Chordata > Cladistia > Polypteriformes > Polypteridae > Erpetoichthys > Erpetoichthys calabaricus. Next base: position 118,969,817 of record NC_041404.2, read on the forward strand.
AAGTTGACCAATGATAACATCAGAAAAACAGATGGAAACATGTGATCTCTGGCAAACCACCCTGAATGATGGAATAAATTTTTCCAGCATCTGTACAATCATGAGATGCCACAACGATCACCTGCAGAGCTGCTATCTCTCACAGAGACAGTAAACAAAATAGCCAACACTGAACCAACAGCCGAAGAACTGAAATCAGTGATAAGATCCCTGAAGAATACTAAGGCACCTGGGGTAGACCGAATCATGGCTGGTGGAGATGCCCTGCTCCAGCGACTACATGGTCTTCTAAGGCTGATTTGGCACTCATTAAGAAATACCTGCAAAATGGAAACGAGCAATCATTGTGCCAATATTGAAGAAAGGCTGCAAAAACTATCTCGGCATCAGTTTGCATTCAAATGTTGGCAAATGCCTTTACAAAAATGATGCGATTGTGCCTGCAGTAACATTGAGATGGCAAATGAGGGGTCCAATACAACATAAACTGTTTTATTACTGATCTCATGTTTGACGCTGACAACTCTTTTATGTGACCAACACTGAGGCCACTGACAACATTTAAAATATCGTCCATGTCACTCAGTCCTATAATGTGGAGAAGACCAAAGTCTTGACAACCAATGGCTCTGTGGCCATTGCTCATCTCAATGGCTTTCAGGTTGAACAGATCAAAGAATTTAAGTACCTGCACAGCACAGCAATAATTTAGTTCCGAGGTCACCCTTGACCAGCTGTTCATTAAGGACCAAAAAGAAGACAAAAGCTGAATTAATGAACTATACCAAGTTCACAATGGAGGACAACAGAATTGTAAAACAGAAAATCAAAAACATGTCAGACACAAGTAGAGCCCTGGAGACCTCGGCCACCTACCCGCTTCTAGGTGATACAGTATATAGTACAGACTGCTGGCCATCCAATCTGATGAAAGAATATTTCCATTCGATGATTCTGACGCTCCTTTATCCAACATGACTTTTGAATACACAAGAGAGCCTGGCAGTAAAGCAATGGCACCAAGTGCCACATTCAAATACCAAGAAAAGAAACAGAATAGAGGTGGTTTGTAATAGTTTTTAAATATTGTCATACTTATATTTCTGTACAAATGACTAATGAAGAGAAATGCAGCATATACAGCTAATCGGTAGCTCTAGTCATGGTATGCTAGTCTAAAATAGTAAGTCTTCAGCCTGGGCTTAAATGCTGAGACTGAAGAGGCATCTCTTACATTAGCAGGCACATCATTCCATAGATTCTGGGCCCTCTGGCTAAAAGCTCAACCTCCCACTGTTAAATATGTTAATCCTTGGACTCTTAAGTAGACTGGCATCTCAATGTGTGCTCTAGTGTGTAAGTAATGATAAGCTCAGATACAAATGCAGGGCCTTGGCCATTTAAGGCTTTTTATGTTAAAAGGAGGATTTTCAAATTAGCCCTAAGCTTACCTGAAAGACAGATTTAGGTCTTGGGAACTGGAGTTATGTGTTTGTATTTTTTCATTCATGTAATAATTATTGCAGTAGCATTTGGAATTAACTGAAAGGTGCATAAAGAATAATTAGAACAACCAGTGAATAACACATTGCAGTAGTCAATCCTACTAGAAACAAATGCATGAATGAATATCTCAGCATCCTGAATATTTATAAAACGTCTTAAGTTTCCAATAATTTTAAGATGGAAAAAACATGCTTTGGATAGTTTTGTAATGTGCATTTTAAAGATATACTAGTATCAAAGATAATGCCTAAATTGTGTACTGATTCAGTAGAACTACTTATGAGTCCAAAGGAGATAAAGAGTGAGAAAATGTTGCTGTGACCATCATCATTCCCTCCAATAATGACCATTTCTGTTTTTTCTGTATTCAGAGATAACTACTGCAATTCTCAACCATTCACTCTTTTAACCTATTGACACAATTAATTAAGGGCAACATTGGAGAAAAGTAATTTGGAATAAAATAATGGTATAACTGCGTGTCATCTGCATATGAGTGAAAATTTTTGTTATGGTTTCCAATGTTCCTAGTTGAAGCATGTAAAGTGAAAACATTAAAGGTCCCAGGACACTATATTTAATTTCTAAGTATGATGATAGTGTACTGTAAGCATATTTCTGTATGTGCAGGTAACAATTTGATAAATAAGAGCTAAACCAGGCAAGCAGAGTGCTTATGAGCTCAATGTAAATTTCCAGCCTGTGGAGTAAAATAGAAGCATAGTAAAACTGAATCCTCAAGGCTGACTTCGCAGCACTAGTTAAAGACACAAAGGAGAAGACCCCATCAGCAAAGATCTTCATTTCGGGTCCACTGCTCTCGTCAGACGATCAAACAAGTACTATAGTCGTCTGCTAGGATTAAACAACTGGCTGCAGGGCTTCTGCAAGAATCAAGACATCGGATTCATCAACAACTGGGAACCCTTTTGCGAAAGACCGCGTTTCTTCAAGCGAGATTGCCTGCATCCGAACAGTTTCGGTGCCCGAGTCCTCTCCGAAAACATATAAAAGGTAATTCGTTTATCTTGACTATCTATCTCTACACTTAACCCCTTCCGAAATTCTACTGCTGTGCTAGGACATAATTGTTTAATAAAAGTGCACAACATTAATACTGTAATAACCAATCTCAATGCATGTAGAAAATCTAGGCAATACGGCATAAACACCAATAATTTAATTAAAATTACTACTTTAGATGAACAATGTATTAAAACTATAAAAACAGACTATAGATTAAACAAAAAATACACACAGAGCGGCGCTAATAAAAATAACTTAGTTCCTGTTCCAAATATCAATAACGCACATAGTATTCATCTCTGCCCCTCCGAAACATTAAATATGGCACTATTAAATGTTAGAGCGTTAACTAACAAAACGTTTTTTTTATCAACGATCTTATTAGTGATAGAAAAATAGATTTTATTGCACTAAGTGAGACGTGGCTTAGTTCAGATGGTGCAGCTGTTTTAATCAAATCTGCGCCTCCAGATTACAGTTTTACTCGTGCGGATCGCCAAGGAAAGGGAGGTGGCGGCTTGGCAAACATTTACTCAAGCCGGTTAAAGTGTAAAGATGTCAGTTTTGGTAAATTCAAGTCCTTTGAGTATCTCGCTGTTGTTATTCATGGAGATTCTCACGTTCTAGTATTATCCGTGTATAGACCTCCTAAATTCAACGTGTCTTTCTTTGAGGAATTCTCTGACTTAATGTCAATTTTAATTACGAACTATGACACACTCTTAATAGTCGGCGACTTTAATTTTCATATAGATAATCAGTGTGACCAAAAAGTAAAAGAATTTATAAACCTCCTGGACTCTCTTGATTTGAGACAGCTCATTAATCAGCCTACACATAAAGCAGGTCATACGTTAGACTTAGTGATTACTAAAGGACTAAAAGTTGATATAAAGCAGGTCATTGATACGGGTCTATCAGACCATTTTCTTCTACTTTTTAATATAGAAATAATGATAGAAAACACTCATGAGAAGCATATTGTTAAAAAACGCTTCTTTGACTCATGAGCAGCTTTAAAACTTACAAACATTCTAAGCAATCAGTCCGTTTATAGTGCCAACTCTAATAGCGAGGATAATGTAAATAGTAAGGTGGAAAGATTTAATACTAAAGTGAGAGCTGCTGTTGACATAGTTGCACCTGAAAAGACAGTTAAAACATCTTCTAGCATTGTTATACCATGGAAGACCCAAAGAGTGTCTGATTTAAAGAGAACATGCCGTAGAGCTGAGCGTAAATGGAGGAAGACTAAACTAACTATCCACTATGAAATATTAAAAGTTAAAATAACAGAATACAATAACACAGTCCGTCTTGAGAGGCGCTGCTATTTATCTAAAATTATAAATAATGCTAGTAATCCCAGAGTCTTATTCTCGACGATTGATCGTCTGTTAAACCCAGGTAACTCAAAGGAATGCCTCCTAAGTACTTCCAGTAAAACCTGTGAGGCTATTGCTGTATTTTTCAATCAAAAAATTAATGATATTAGAAATAACATAGTATATCTCCCCAACACTAAGGATCCTCCTAAACCCCAGTATTCCGTTATAAACAAATTATACTCTTTCACTAGGATAGATTTACCTGATTTACATAAAATAATTTCTCAACTGAACCGTCCACCTGCGTCCTTGACCCAATACCAACAAATTTTTTCAAAGAAGTATCGGGCGTGCTAATTGATAATGTTCTTGAAATAGAAAATTCGCTAATTGATAATGTTCTTGAAATAGAAAATTCGTCATTAGATACGGGGGTCTTCCCAGACTATCTTAAGACTGCTGTAGTTAAACCCCTACTTAAGAAAAATAATCTCGACCCCTCTGCTGTTGAAAATTTTAGACCCATCTCCAACCTGCCTTTCTTAAGTAAAATTCTGGAAAAGGCAGTCATTATGCAGTTAAATGAGCACCTCAATAAACATCCTATTCTTGATAAATTTCAGTCAGGTTTTAGAACAAATCACAGCACAGAAACTGCACTCGTTAAAGTAGTAAATGACTTGCGGGTAAATGCAGACAAAAGCCATTTATCTGTTCTCATCCTCTTAGATCTGAGTGCCGCATTTGACACCATTGATCATAATATTCTTAGAAATCGCCTTAGTCAATGGGTGGGCCTCTCTGGCAGTGTCTTAAATTGGTTTAAATCCTACCTGGCAGGGAGAATATTCTTTGTTAGTTGTGGTAATTACAACTCAAAGACACATGATATTCTATATGGTGTTCCACAAGGCTCTATCCTGGGTCCGCTGCTCTTCTCAATCTACATGCTTCCGTTAGGGCAGATTATCTCAGGGCACAACGTGAGCTACCACAGCTATGCTGATGACACACAGCTGTATTTATCAATAGCACCTGATGACCCCGATTCTATTGATTCACTAACACAATGTCTGACTTGTATTTCAGAATGGATGAATAGTAACTTTCTCAAGCTAAATAAAGAGAAAACTGAAATCTTAGTGATTGGCAATAATGGATACAATGAGGCTAATAGAAATAAACTGGATGCATTAGGATTAAAACTCAAGACGGAGGTAAAAAGCTTAGTGGTAACTGTTGACTGTAATCTGAATTTTAAATCACATATTAATCAGATCACTAGGACAGCATTTTTTCACTTAAGAAACATAGCAAAAGTTAGACCTCTTATATCATTGAAAGATGCTGAGAAATTAGTTCACGCGTTTGTTTTCAGTCGGCTAGATTACTGTAACGCACTCCTCTCAGGAATACCCAAAAAAGACATAAATCGTTTGCAACTAGTGCAGAATGCAGCTGCTAGAATCCTAACCAGGAAAAGAAAATCTGAGCACATTTCTCCAGTTTTGATGTCACTACACTGGTTACCTGTGTCATTCAGAATTGACTTTAAAATTCTGCTTATGGTTTATAAAGCCTTAAATAATCTCGCCCCATCTTATATATCGGAATGTCTGACACCTTTTATTCCAAATCGTAACCTCAGATCCTCAAATGAGTGTCTCCTTAGAATTCCAAGAGCAAAACTTAAAAGAAGTGGTGAGGCGGCCTTCTGCTGTTATGCACCTAAAATCTGGAATAGTTTGCCAATAGGAATTTTCCAGGCTAATACAGTGGAGCACTTTAAAAAACTGCTGAAAACACATTATTTTAAAATGGCCTTCTCATAACTTCACTGTAATTTAAATCCTGATACTCTGTATATCCAATTCATTATAATAACTAACTAACATTCATTATAATAACTACTAACCCCTACTCTCTCTTCTGTTTCCTTTTCCGGTGTCCTTTCCGGTGGCTTGCGCCACCACCATCTACTCAAAGCACCGTGATGTTCCAACAGTGATGGATTAAAAGCCAGAAGTCTGCATGACCATCATCAAGTCCTTCAGTGAGAACCCTAACTACAAAGAGGACTACTTCATTTATGTTAGGTAGAATGCCCAGAGGGGACTGGGCGGTCTCGTTTTTTTTGTTGTTTCTGTCCCCCCTGGCCATCGGACCTTACTCTTTTTCTATGTTAACTAATGTTGTCTTATTTTAATTTCTTATTTTGTCTTTTATTTTTCTTTTCTTCATTATGTAAAGCACTTTGAGCTACTTTTTGTATGAAAATGTGCTATATAAATAAATGTTGTTGTTGTTGTAGAGATATAATAGAAATAGAATCCGGTCACAATCTGTGTGGTGTCTTCATGTTGTTCTCCACTCATATAAAAATTCTCCAGGGTTCCCTATAAAAGTGGTGCAGATAAGGATAATTAGCAATCTAAACTGACCCTGTGCCAGTGAGCGGGGGAGTTGGCCCTGTGTTGAACTGGTCCCACATCCAGAACTGGTTCCTGTTTTTGGAAATGCTCCACCTGCCTGTAACTAGGTTTGGGGTAGATGAAAACATCACTATTATTTTGGACACTCATTTAGTTATATAATTATTTATTTGGATCTAGAGTGAGAAGGTGATGTTTGCAAAGTCATATTGAATTTAGTATAGTAGAATTGAGCATGAAAGTGTAAGCCTTACACAAGAGAAGAATTTCTAAAATGGAAAGGTTAGAATATTCCAGGAGCAACATAGAATATTTTCTGATTTTTTTATTTTATTTTACTTTTAAATGTATGGCCAAATCAATTTGTCTATGAGGGGGTAAAAATGTTTAAACATTAAACCTTATTCAGACAATAAATAAACATCAGATACACCACTGAATTAGAAGATTACAAAATAACAAAAAAAAAGTTACAAATTAAGGAAGATTCAGCAACCTGCATGGCTCAAAACCATAAAGCCATGTGAAATGTGAAACATTTTGTAGCAATCCTTTTGTAGGAAAGGAGTGCAAGGATCCATCACTGGCGAGATGGCCTGCATCCGAACAGCTTCGGCGCCCGGGTCCTCTCCGAAAACATATCCAAGGTAATTCGTTTATCTTGACTATCTATCTCTGCTTTTAACCCCTTCCGAAATGCCACTCCTGTGTTTGGTCATGATAATTGTTTAAAAAAATCTTCCATAAAAGTGCGCAACATAAATACTGTAATAACCAATCTTAATGCACATAGAAAATCTAGGCAATACGGCATAAACGCCAATAATTTAATTAAAGTTACTACTTTAGATGAACAATGTATTAAAACTGTAAAAACAGATCATAGATTAAACAAAAAATACACACAGAGCGGCGCTAATAAAAATAACTTAATTCCGGTTCCCTATATCAATAACGCACATAGTATTCATCTCTGCTCCTCCGAAACATTGAATATGGCACTATTAAATATTAGAGCTTTAACTAACAAGACGTTTTTTATCAACGACATTATTAGTGAAAAAAAAATAGATTTTATTGCACTAAGTGAAACGTGGCTTAGCTCAGATGGCGCAGCTGTTTTAATCGAATCTGCGCCTCCGGATTACAGTTTTACTCGTGCTGATCGCCAAGGAAAGAGAGGTGGAGGGCTAGCAAACATTTACTCTAGCAGGTTAAAATGTAAAAATATCAGTTTTGGTAAATTCAAGTCTTTTGAGTATCTCGCCATTATTATTCAGGGAGATTCTCACGTTCTAGTATTATCCGTGTATAGACCTCCAAAATTCAACGCGTCTTTTTTTGAGGAATTCTCTGACTTGATGTCAATCTTAATTACGAACTATGACGCACTCTTAATAGTCGGCGACTTTAATTTTCATGTAGATATTCAATGTGACCAAAAAGTAAAAGAATTTATGAACCTCCTGGACTCTTTTGATTTGAGACAGCTCGTTAATCAGCCTACACATAAAGCAGGTCATACGTTAGACTTAGTAATTACTAAAGGACTAAAAGTTGATATAAAGCAGGTCATTGATACGGGTCTTTCAGACCATTTTCTTCTACTTTTTAATATAGAAATAATGATAGAAAACACTCATGAGAAGCATATTGTTAAAAAAACGCTTCTTTGACTCATCAGCAACTTTAAAACTTACAAACATTCTAACCAATCAGTCCGTTTATAGTGCCAACTATAATAGCGAGGAGAATGTAAATAGTAAGGTGGAAAGATTTAATACTAAAGTGAGGGCTGCTGTTGACATAGTTGCACCTGAAAAGACAGTTAAAAAATCTTCTAGCATTGTTATACCTTGGAAGACCCAAAGAGTGTCTGATTTAAAGAGAACATGCCGTAGAGCTGAGCGTAAATGGAGGAAGACTAAACTAACTATTGACTATGAGATATTAAAAGTTAAAATAACAGAATACAATAACACAGTCCGTCTTGAGAGGCGCTGCTATTTCTCTAAGATTATAAATAACAATGCTAGTAATCCCAGAGTCTTATTTTCGACAATTGATCATCTGTTAAACCCAGGTAACTCAAAGGAATGCCTCCTAAGTACTTCCAGTAAAACCTGTGAGGCTATCGCTGTATTTTTCAATCAAAAAATTAATGATATTAGAAATAACATAGTATATCTCCCCAACACTAAGGATCCCCCGAAACCCCAGTACTCCATAATAAATAAATTAGAGTCTTTCACTAGGATAGATTTACCTGATTTACATAAAATAATTTCTCAAATGAAACCATCCACCTGTGCCCTTGACCCAATACCAACAAATTTTTTCAAAGAAGTATCGGGTGTGCTTATTGATAATGTTCTTGACATAGTAAATTCGTCATTAGATACGGGGGTCTTCCCAGACTGTCTTAAGACTGCGGTAGTTAAACCCCTACTTAAGAAAAATAATCTCGACCCCTCTGCTCTTGAAAATTATAGACCCATCTCTAACCTGCCTTTCTTAAGTAAAATTCTAGAGAAGGCAGTCATTATGCAGTTAAATGAGCACCTCAATAAACATGCTATTCTTGATAAATTTCAGTCAGGTTTTAGAACAAATCACAGCACAGAAACTGCACTCGTTAAAGTAGTAAATGACTTGCGGGTAAATGCAGACAGAGGCCATTTATCTGTTCTCATCCTCTTAGATTTGAGTGCCGCATTTGACACTATTGATCATAATATTCTTAAGAATCGCCTTAGTCAATGGGTGGGCCTCTCTGGCAGTGTCTTAAACTGGTTTGAATCCTACCTGGCAGGGAGAAAATTCTTTGTTAGTTGTGGTAATTATAACTCAAAGACACATGATATTCTATATGGTGTTCCACAAGGCTCTATCCCTGGGTCCGCTGCTCTTCTCCATCTACATGCTTCCATTAGGTCAGATTATCTCGGGACATAACGTGAGCTACCACAGCTATGCTGATGACACACAGCTGTATTTATCAATAGCACCTGATGACCCCAAATCTCTTGATTCGCTAACACAATGTCTAACCTGTATCTCAGAATGGATGAATAGTAACTTTCTCAAATTAAATAAAGAAAAAAAACGAAATCTTAGTGATTGGCAATAATGGATACAATGAGGCTATTAGAAATAAACTGGATGCATTAGGATTAAAAGTCAAATCGGAGGTAAAAAGCTTAGGGGTAACCGTTGATTGTAATCTGAATTTTAAATCGCATATTAATAAAATCACTAGGACAGCATTTTTTCACCTAAGGAACATAGCAAAAGTTAGACCTCTTATATCATCGAAAGATGCAGAGAAATTAGTTCATGCGTTTGTCTTTAGTCGGCTAGATTACTGTAATGCACTCCTCTCAGGACTCCCCAAAAAAGACATCAATCGTTTGCAGTTAGTGCAGAATGCAGCTGCTAGAATCCTTACCAGGAAAAGAAAATCCGAACACATTTCTCCAGTTTTGATGTCACTACACTGGTTACCTGTGTCATTCAGAATTGACTTTAAAATTCTGCTTTATGGTTTATAAAGCTTTAAATAATCTCGCCCCGTCTTATATATCGGAATGTCTGACACCTTATATTCCAAATCGCAACCTCAGATCCTCAACTGAGTGTCTCCTTAGAATTCCAAGAGCAAAACTTAAAGAAGTGGTGAGGCGGCCTTCTGCTGTTATGCACCTAAAATCTGGAATAGCCTGCCAGTAGGAATTCGCCAGGCTAATACAGTGGAGCACTTTAAAAAACTACTGAAAACACATTATTTTAACATGGCCTTCTCATAACTTCACTGTAATTTAATCCTGACACTCTGTATATCCAATTCATTATAATAACTATTCATTCAAAATTTGTACTAACCCCTACTCTCTCTTCTGTTTCCTTTTCCGGTGTCCTATTGGTGGTGGCTTGTGCCACCACCATCTACCCAAAGCACCATGATGTTCCAACAATGATGGATGGATTAAAAGCCAGAAGTCTGTATAACCATCAGCATCAAGTGACTCCGTGAGAACCCTAACTACAAAGAGGACTATTTCATTTATGTTAGGTAGAATGCCCAAAGGGGACTGGGCGGTCTCGTGGCCTGGAACCCCTACAGATTTTATTTTTTTCTCCAGCTTTCTGGAGTTTTTTTTTTGTTTTTTCTGTCCACCCTGGCCATCGGACCTTACTCCTTATTATGTTAACTAAGGTTGTCTTATTTTAATTTCTTTTTTGTCTTTTATTCTTTTTTTTTTTTCTTCATTATGTAAAGCACTTTGAGCTACTTTTTGTATGAAAATGTGCTATATAAATAAATGTTGTTATTGTTGTTGTTGTTATAATTATTAGGTCTATTAACCTACCAAAGAATCTAATACAGTATATTACCCATTGCTTGAAATTATGTAAACTGTGCACTTTCTGATTGTCACACTGTTGTTTTGATGAAAATGAGACAGATCCCAGAATTTCAAAGAGCATACTAAAAAAGAACTAGGCACATAAATGCTATAAAATGACAAATAAAATACTTGGCTAATTTTCTGAATAAAATGCAGAGCCTCAAACGTTTAGTACGAAGTGAAAAACTTTGCCTTATATTACAATGCATTGCTATTTGAAGTTTCCTTAATTCACACTAATTTTAAGTCTCTGACCTAGTGGTTCATAACCTCTGTGTGTTGGGTACAGTTAAAACGCAATTTGAAGATGACTCTGACCTTTTTTTTTTGCATTTTTGATGATAAATTGTCTAATCATCACTTTCCTGTCAAATTTAGAAAAGGCAGAGATTTAATTATTGGTAAGGATGAGGACAAGAATTGAAACTCAAAAAATAACCCAGGTCAGAAGCCATGAGACAAAAAGCTACTGTCAAAGCGCAAAATGTTAAATGAAAGTCTTAGTTAGAAAATGCACACAGAAATCCAAAGGCTAGCAAATCACAAATTTGTTTTGAAAATTCAGAGATTTGGAAATTCAGTGAAGCACAACTCCAGCTGTAATAACATCAGTGGGCTGACACCGTCTGAGGTGACTTTCTTTTGTGATTTTGAGTCTCAAAAATGGCAAAATCGGTGTGAGTCCTACTAAAAGGACCATAAAGGCAGGGTCAAAACCTAAACAGCCTGTCCAGTGCGACTCACCCCAGACCCAGCTAGCCTCATAGCCTCATAAATTGATAACTGCAGACGTCTGGCCTAACAGACCCCAAACAAGGTGAGCTGACAAAATAACCACTAATGTCCAAAAATATAGTGAAACCAACCTCCGGCTTTGCATAAAAAAATGCAACAAAGGATTTTTATAAATCAAGGATTTATTTGAAAAAAATTGAAAAACACAATCAAAATGTATCGAGGAAACATTACTAGTCACTAAAGCCAAGAACTACTAGACATAGAAACAGTTTCTTTCCTACTGAAGTCACTTTGGTTAAATGCAGTCACTCATTCACTTGTCTCTTCCTGATTTCCATTCTCCTCCATTAAATAGAAATTATGTTTATTTTAAACTAGCTGTCCCTTGCTGCTCCAAACATGTAGTAGTGAAACAGGTCAAACTTTAAAAATCAATAATAAAAAAAATGTAATTCTGGCCAAGCGGAAGGTAGGTATGCTCCAACATCAAATATTAGCATTGAATCTGATCATGTTCAACTGTAATGGGAGAGCATCCCCCACATAGGCAGAAAAGCACGTGGCAATATCTGTGGCAATAAGCAGCAGCCATCTAAAACACACGTAGCTCTGATCTCTCTCTCAAAAACGTTTAACGTTACTCCTTAACATTCAGTAGATGATAATGTCTGTTGAACAAACAGGTATGGCTAGCTAAGCGGAGGCAAGGTATGCTTCAACACATGGCGTGAGGTAGACCGACTCAAACGGAGGCTGGCATGTGAGTGAGGAGGACCACCACCCCCCTCTCAGATTTGCGCAAATAAATCATTACCGCAAGCGAACTATGATAAGAAGTCAGAAAATCAACCGGAATGTTCAAGCAAATTATAGAAAAAAGCCTGATCTAAATCCGTTAAGTAGTTCTCTTGTGAAAAGTGGACATACATACAGACAGACACATGTTGGATTTTATATATACAGTACGTGTATATATATATATATATATATATATATATATATATATATATATATATATATATATATATATATATATATATATATATATATATGTAGATAGGTCTTACTTAATATTTTACTGGACAGAGTGTAACTTTATTTTACTATATTGTTTTATATATCTGTGTTAAGTGCATTGAGCATGGGAAAGGTTCTATATAAATAAAAATTCTCTAGAGACACTTAGCTATGAATATCTTTGTAAAAAGCTAAATTTTCACATTTGCATCTCCAAATGACTTCTTCAAAAATTGTAGTTCAGCCTGAATAACGGCACACTTAATTTGACATTTCTTTTTGTTTTTGAGGAGAATGTTGTTGTGATTTAGAGTTTCAAATATAACACAATGGGTATGATGCCTCCTAAAAGGACCATAAAGGCACTAACCTCAGTAGACTCATCCCAAATCTAGGTAGCCTCAAAACTACTAACTGCAGGCTTCCGGCCTAACAAACCCCAAACAAGGGGAGCTTACAGAATAAGAAGAAATGTCCCATAATATAGTAAAAGCCCCACAAGTAGGATGGTCCCCACCAACCTATAGTTTGTGCAAAAAATGCATCAAAGAGTCTTCATAAAACAAACATTTATTTAAAAAAAATAAACAATACAATCAAAATGTACAAAAGATAAAAATAGGCATAAAGGAGTTGACAGAAAGTTAAAGCTAAAGCAAATCAGTCCAAATCCATAATTCAGAGTAGAAAACCAAGTAGTGGAGCAAAATAATTCTATAAACCAGAAAATCCAAAGAAAACAACAATACTTACAACTTTATATACAATTTTCTCCTGATTTGAGCTTATTAGCTGTGGCCTTAAATAACCAGAGTGAGAGCTCAGAAGAAATGATATCAGGGTGGTCCACCACCCACAAAGCACAAGAAATAGAATCATATTTAAAGACTAAGTACATACATTTAAACATATTGGAAAAGATTTAACAATATGAAAAATAATCATTCAAAAAACTAAAACATAAAATAGACAATAATTCAGATCCATACAGCTGTCATAGAGTGGCAATGGGAGAGGTTGTCAATGTAAAGAAACCGCAGAATGGTAACACCATATTCCAAAATGGAAAACAAAATGGATTCATGGAAAAACAACAAAAATAACAAAAACATTGCATCATAATACCAAATGCAAGTAATACTTTTCAAAATAACAGCTATAATACTCAAAAATGTCTAGAATTATAGTAATCATATAATAATTTCTTCACATTTTTTCCCGACTAAGCTCTTAACCTTTTCTAGCTACTCTATGATATCATTTAAGCAATTCCAAAACTAGGATGCAAGGCAGAGACATGTCTTATAACAGCAGCTTATATTCACATGACTGGCATCTGACATTGTTGCCACCGACAACATGGAGTCACCCATGAAAACCGCTGAGAAAATGGCAGTGATCCCTAGAAAAAGACACAAAATGGCAATGAGGTGATGTCAGGCGTGAATTGGAATTAATTTATTATTTCTACTTTTTTAAAATAGTGAAATAACATGTGGGCGTCATCCTTGTTCTTTACAACTGGTGCAGTTCTGCATAGGTTTAAATCAGGGTTTCGTAAACTTTTTTTTTTTGTCGTGACCCGATCTTGCCCCTTTTATACATTCATGACCCATGCCTTGTAGAATGCACATACGATCCTATGGGGAGATGTTCCCCCCTTGGAAGATCGTTACAGTGAGGGGAGGCCCCAGTAAGAGAATCTTGAACAATCATCTAGGGGAGGACTTTCAGAGCAGTGGCAATTACTTAATTAACCTGCAGCCACCCACCACAACCCACAATGCGAACCATTCGGGACCCATTACTATTAAATACAACAGTAACTCACAAACCCATTGCGGCAACCCGCAATCCATTTTGGGCTGTAAGCCATAATTTAAGAAACTGTGTGGAGCTAAGCCGCAGTGCATCAAGATTTGAAAATAAATGCTTGCATAATAGCTGATTAGAAAATAAAAAATAGAACCTTAATCCTACCACGATCCCCAAAAGGACACAATATGGATTAGAAAACGTCTACAATTTCCGTTGTCTGAATATTCTAGAGGTACAGTCTTACGTTTTTACCACCTCACCCAATTAATCCCACAGTTATCCAGACTTACTGGAATTTTTGCTGACTAATAGCAAAATTAAACATCTGAAATCGCCACCAGTATTCAGCCCTTTGAACAAGGGCAGTCATAAATACAAATCAACAGGCACACAGCCGTATTGACTGATCTCCTTCTAGTAACAGACTACACAACGTCAAGGTCAACTGTAGTCTTTTATTTTACTGTAATTAACAGCTTTACATTTATACAAAGTACATGTGTTGCATCAATCAATGATTTTTATTTTGTACTGCCTTCCTGTATAACCTCACACTGGGACAACCACATTCAGTTATTATAAAGCATGACATGATGACTGACAATTGGAATGCTTCCATTTTGAGTTCCTGCCTTGGACTTTGTTAAAAGTGACAAAGATGTCTTGTTGCCAGAGCCTGCTGTTTTATTTATTTTTACACAGCCATTTAGGTAAAAAGAGAAATAATATATTTTTTCAGTGTTTGTTCTACCATTTCCAATTATGGATTTAGTAAAAGGTAGTGAAATTGTAATAAACATACTTAACTATAATACGGTTCTTATTTATTTAGAATGTACTAACAAACATACATTAGTGGAGAACTGTACTCACAACCTGGCAGCATGGGTTTGGATGATTATCTTCACAGTTTCTCTAGAGAGCTGTGCTTTTCACAGCTTTTTCTCCTACTTCAGGCCTCCTGCCCACAGCTGATAAGTGAAATGGACGTAACAGCTCAGCAGATCCAACAAATAATTCAGAAAACAGGTGTTAAATCAAAAAGGCAAATATGAACTATGTCAAAGCTGTTGGATCAATTAAGTTAATTGAAAGTGTTAATGGAATATGAATAAGAGAATGCCACAGCCGGGTGTGAATGACTCAAGTTGGATGTCCCTGCCTTAGAGTATCAACTAACCTCAGAGACAAGTATTGATGGGTATGTTTCTTTTCTGCTGATATTAAAAGTTTAAAAACAGAGAGGAGTGTCAGGCTGCTGTACAAAGCGTACGAAAGAAAGATCAGACAACCTTGTGTCACTTTCATCGCCTTCAAATCCCCTTTCTCCTAGGGCACATAGTTTGTCTAGAGAGTCTTCTCATTTGACCTTTTCCCTCAGTCCATCAGGGGTGTCTCCGGAGAATCTGCCTTTGGCGTTTTTGCTCTTTTCAATTTAAGCATTCCCGGTGGGTTCCTTCTTCCAGAGATCTGTAAACTGCATCATCCCTCTGCGTCGAACTAATGACACCCTGCACTGTCCTTGGATACTTTTAAATTCAAGATAAATCCATCCCTCTGCAGAATTCTTATAAAATAAAGCTGTCATGGCATAAGGTAAAAAATACTGCAGTGCAACCTGAGGCTCTTATTACGCATGCTGAGATCAGCTCTCCCTGCTGCTTTCCGCTTGAACATGAGGAATCAAATGTGCCTCTTATTACTTCAAAACGAAAAAAAGTGTGCTATTGTTCTCTTTGAAATTTCTGCTATTTTGTTAGACTGTTGAATATTAGAAAAGGAAAATTTACTGTTATGACCCATGTGCTGTCTCCTCTCATAGAATGCTACCCTTAACAAAAGACCAGCACTGCTCAAAGAGAGGTTTGAGATGAAGACTTGCTTACCTTAAATTTAAGGATAGAATGACCTAAAAGAACCACAATCAGCCTTTAACTTATGATCATCTTTTGTATTTTGGAAATGTTATCATTTTCAACATTTTATTTTTTCATTATACTATGGTGGATAACATACTAATTACTGCTTCTGGATCTATGGAGATGAATTTTTGGATGGCTGAAGTCTGCATGGAGTCTTACATTTTCCTCTGCACACAGTGGGCTCTTCGCACATCCCAAACATATGCAGGTTCTGTTTGTGAATCTAATAGCCAGGTGTGTGTGTTTGTGTGTGTGCGTGTGTGTGTGTGTGTACTGTGATGGATCGTCTCATCTGTGTGCTGCCTGAAAAAGCTTTAACTTTCTTGCTAAACTTTTTTGGAATGAACATCTTCTTCAAATGTCCTCATGATGTTATTTATTGGGTGTTGAAATCAAGTAAATGCGATTCTATGAAATGACTCATATATTTCTACAGCTACTCTCCTGTCCCCCCTTTGATTCAACTCATACTTACCTAATAATTTTCACCATTTGGAGTATAGAATGTAGTTTTGTTCACCTCATTTTAAAAGAAACAGAATAGTTCTACAAGCTCTGCAGAGAACAGCAGTCAAGAAAGTCCCATACGTAAGTATGTCCGGCTAAGAGATATCCACCTCTTTAGTTTTGAGCAGAGAAGGATGAATGGAGATCTAATCCTGGTTCTCAAAATCTTCCCAGACATTATTAAAGCTGATGCATCAAAATTCTTTCATTTAAATAGTAAATCATCTATTTGAGGACCCTGGTGAAAATTATGACAAAGTGTACTTAACACTAGAATCCCTGAAGCTTACAAAAAAACTGTTTTGTTTTTGTAAATGTGTCGATCAGCACAAGCAGCAAGCAGCCTGCTATTCCATCCCACCCATCAACGCAGCTCAAGTCACAGAAAAGATTCTCAGAGCTCAAGTCTTGTTTATCTGGGTGTGAGGTGCCTAAAATTGTTGAGGGTAAATAATATATCGTCATTTGGAATACATACATTTCATGTGTGTTCCTTGTCTACAACGATCTGTGTAAACGGTGCCATCTTTCGCCTTTACACCTGGTACAGCTGCATTGTTCTTATGTGTGAGTGGACGTTTCTTCTGGGGAGGGCTTCTGTTCTCTTTCTCCTATGTATAACTCTCATCCTCGATTTGCTTATGGGATAGCAGGCTGCTTGCTGTTTGTGCTGACTGACACATTTATAAAACAAAAGATACTGATGGAGAGGTGCGAAGGAATTTAGGGTCGGCCGGGATTACAAGTTTTTTTGTAGGCTTCATGGATTCTAGTGTTAAGGCAGAAGCTGGGAAGTACTTTTTAATACAAGTGTAACTGGACAAGCTACTCACTTAAGTAGTTTAGACTGTTTTTAATATCTACATACGACATTGGGACTACTTAGCTATTCGCTAACCAAATGAGCTTCATGGAGGGAGTGGTCTGCTCTTGTTTATCAATGCTCTTTTGTCCTTGAGTACGATAAATATATGGAAAGAAAGAGGGAGAGTGAGAATTCCAGTATCTGGCCAAAGTGATGTACTACAGGATGAAAACTAACTGAACAGTCACTGCTGCTAGCGAGTGCTAGTCTGATAATTTACAATGTGTACAACTACAGTGAGGGCAGTGGATTTCTGGCAGTAAAGAAGGGGGTAAAGCAGAAATGTGATTATAGAAAGAGAAGGTAATTAAGGGGTGAAAAAAGGGAAGGATGAGGAAACCATAGACCACCTACTTCTTTAATGACGTACTTGCACCTCCTTAGAAATATTCTTTCGATTTAGATGATTTTTATTTGATTTTTGTGTTATTTTGTTTCCCATGTTATGCTGCATTCTTACATACGATTATGACAGAAAGTTATTTTTTCAAAAATTCCATCAGTGTTTCTAAGTCAGTTTTCCACAAACACCACCCATGAATATGTTGTTTCCATTCATTCCTTTATCTAACTTCAGACCCACTTATTCTAGTTTATGGTCAGAGATGTGTTTTGTGTTTTTCAAAGGGTTTTGTTGTCTTTTCTGAGATTAAAAAGGTACAGACTTTCTAAGTAATTACTTCTTGTTGTATTAGCTTATTTTTTAAAATCATTTCCACAACACTGTAATGGCCAAAGAAAGTGTGTAGTTAATATGAATATGTTCAAAATGTTAATCACTGCAAAGAAAGTATCTTTACTTTGTTACTTATAACTCACCTCACATCACCACACTTATCACTGGAAGATGATGTAATTTGAGTTAAACCTACTTAAAAATAATAGATTAAGCAAACACTTATACATACATGCATTCTCAAACCTGCTTAACTCAATTCAGTGTTACAATACTTAAGAATATCACATTAATGTGACACAAACAAGACAGAATTCTTAATCAGATATTAATGTGCTAACCCACATGCTGTTAAGCAGCAGATCAACATCTGAATTGAGGGGTGGGGCAAAGCAAAAGAAAAAAGGCAGAGAATGCAAATTTGGGCACACAGAAACTCAAGTGACTGCAGAGAAGTACCCATGAGGCCTGCAGTCTGGAATTGTTATGGCACGACTAATGCTTAAGGGACACAGCTAACCTATTCAACATATTCTGGAACGTGTGTATAATCAAATTAAATTTTCTTTGATATCACAATGATAACACACCTATCATCCCCTTCTAATTTGCATAAACTTCACACTGTGACACTGAAGCTTTTTTATAATGCACACTTACTAACACTGCAGTGGGCTGTCGCCCTGCCAGGGGTTTGTTCCTGCCTTGCGCCCTGTGTTGGCTGGGATTGGCTCCAGCAGACCCCTATTACCCTGTGTTAGGATATAATGGGTTGGACAATGACTGACTGACTGGCTGACTGACTGACACTTACTAACAGTAGTTATAACATGGCTAATTAGTGAGTTAAAAGATGATTTCTGCCTAGCAAAAATGAAATGAGAAGTCAAACAAAATGACACCTTTTATTGGCTAACTGAAAAGACAACAAAATGCAAGCTTTCGAAGCAACTGAGGCCCCTTCTTCAGGCAAGATGTAATACAGAGTCTAGAATTCCCTGTGTTAATATAGACACCAGGATAGATACAGAATTAGAAAACCTTTAAGTGAGACATCTTAGATGTAAAAAATTAATTGACTTCTCCAGGCTCAGATTCATTTAGCAAGAGAGGAGAACAATGTATAGTCAAGATCATTTGATAAGTTAACTGTCCAAAAAAGTATTTTGAAGATATTGATTAGTTTACCATACAATGTTGATCTGTAGTAAGGTTGACTGGGTCCGTCCACATATCTGGTTATAAAACTCTTGTCTCTATTCAAACCATGTTGCAATGTGTTAAATTTTAGCATGAGCATAACTTCCCATTCTGTTCTCTCTGGCTGTGTTCTGAAGTTGCCCATAAGCACTCTGACTTTAAAGTCCTTCTCACAGTGTCCATGGCTCCTGAAATTAGCTCCTTTAGGAACATCCCTATTGCCATGCTTAATGTGGAACCTGTGTAAATTCATTCTTTTGTGGAGTGTTTGTTTGAATTATTTCTTTACATTTACACTTAAAGTTTTTCTAGTGCTGTATCTGTCCTGGTGTCTATATAAACACAGGGAATTCCAGTCTCTGTATTACATCTTACGGGAAGAAGGGGTCTGAGCTGCCTTGAAAGCTTGCATATTGTAATCTTTTTAGTTAGCCAATAAAAGGTATCATTTTGCTAGACTTCTAATTGTATCCATAATGGCTAACACAGTACAACACCACACTACCATAGCAACAATGAAAAATATAAAAGAACTTTCTTCAGCATGGTACGAATTCTTATGGCAGAAGCCCTTACTTGGATACAAACCAGAGACATGCATTTCTATTATCCAAAATCTCAAACTTACCTTCACAAAGAAATACAGTAAGAGGGCAAAATGAAAATGTTTTTCAACTCAAGAAATGTCAACTTGTAAGAAGCAACCACTTAACTTATCAAAAAATGTGTGGGAGATGGAGCTGTCTCTTTCTTGAGTTCACCTTTTAGGAGAAGTTTGTTAATCTGGGGTTGTTGGTAATATGTTTTGCTTTAGATGTTTTCACCCAGAAAGGAGAGTCTTGTTGTCCAGATGCCAATGAGGAGCAGCTGACCCAAGTGGAGGTAAAGTACCCTATTTTTTTGTGGCGAGCAGATTGTGAATGTTGTGCTGGATATGGCCATTCTTCAATATGTTTGTGAGCTATCAGTATTGAAATAATAACATTATCAAGAATATGATTGATCACAACAAGCTTGCTTCTCATGGGTTCTGGAGGTCACTTTCTAATGATAGATAGATAGATAGATAGATAGATAGATAGATAGATAGATAGATAGATAGATAGATAGATAGATAGATAGATAGATAGATAGATAGATAGATAGATAGATAGATAGATAGATACTTTGAAATAAACAGACTCGACACACTCAAAAATGCCTGGGGCAGCCACCCGTATAATATCCAACTGCAAAAAGCGTATGAAAATGGCACTGATGTACGTACATAGGTTGGAGTTCACACTGAACTGATGCTTTAGTGAAAATATGGTGGCTTTAAAGGCCAGAACCAAAAGTGATATGGTGGAACCGGAAGTGACGTTCTTCAGGGCACATGAACCGGAAGTGATATTCTTCTGGGCGCTGGAACTGGAAGTGACGTTCTTCTGGGTGCCGGAACCGAAAGTGACATTCTTCTGGGTACCAGAACTGTAAGTGACATTTTTCTGGGTGCCGGAACCGGACGTGATGTCATCAAGGTTGAATCAGGCAGGTTTTCTCATGTTTGGACTGCAGAGACAACAGAAGAAAGCTTAGTGCACCCTGCCACCCCCTGGCCTGGCATGGAATTACCTTCCCTTGGTCCATACAGCTCCTTCCAACTCACATGTGTGTGACAATAGATAGATAGATAGATAGATAGATAGATAGATAGATAGATAGATAGATAGATAGATAGATAGATAGATAGATAGATAGATAGATAGATAGAAAATTTGTTTAAAAAGAAAATGTACCATTTTACTGAAGCACAAGAAATATTAAAATAATTACAACAACTCCCTCAAACACATAGAATTGTGATAAACAAGAAAGAAAAACTCCTGGTTAAAGGTAAGAAAGCACCCATGATAAAGCTTTATGCAGGCCTATTGTCGTTGGTATAAAGGAGCCCCAGTAACATTTCTAGACACACTTCTGCTAAAAACTTAACCAAAAGTATTCAACAGTAGTGTGTCATAGAGAGGATGTGCAGCATTGCCCGTAATGGCAGTCAGTTTTGTATTCGTTCTCTCCTCCACTAAAACCTCTAGTGGGTCACATCCTATAACTGAGTCAGCCTTTTTTACATAGCTTGTCGAGTTGTTTGGCTTGCTTGAAGTGATGTTACTGGCTCAGCACAAAACAATGTAGAAAATCATACTGGCTATCACAATGTTATAGAACTAGTAAAGGAAATTACAATCCACATTAAAGGAATGTAGTCTCCTAATATAATACTCTTTTCATACACAATTATTTTATGTTACGAAACCAGTCCTTCTTGTCATTTATGTGGACTCCCAAGTACTTGTGTCAGTGATCAATCTCCGCATACTGGCCCTGAATACTAACAAGCGTAAAAGCTGTTTGGTATGGTGAAAGTCAATAACAGGTCTCTTGGTTTAGACCTTGGAGTGGAGACAGAGACTGAGAGTGTTTCCTTCTGTATCTCAAACACTCAACGGCCCACTGCAGAAAACTAGAGGTGCTATAAAGATTTTATGACTTACATGGCTAGTATTACCATGAGGTTTCCTACGAATATGTAGAAGGAAACAGGAAAGTTGGATGTGTTCTGCTCCACAGTGGGAGAAGCAGATGGAAAATATATTTTTACGATATTTTCTTCTTTATATTAGCATTAAAATATGCACATCTGAAGGAATTTCTAAATTCATAATGAAGTAGATAAGAGATTCAAGTATGGATGATTTACATGAAGCAACAATTCAGTTTACTATGTACATACTTTTAGATAAATGTCAAAGAAATCAATAGCTTTCCCAATAGTGAGGCTGACATTAAAATGAGAGTTCCCTCAACTGACCTAAAACCAAATATGAGGAATAACAAATCGACAACTTAATGCCTGTGTACATTTGGGGAAGAAGTTGTCATTGAACGGAGCAGGTTTAAGTGCAGATGTCTCTACTCTCTGCCAACACTCTGTACAATGGTATGAGGACAGAGCACCCACACAATCAAATGATACCTCTTTATGCTGTTTACGTCTTTACGTCTATGCTTATCGACATCATGTCTTCTGATGTTTGTAATGATTACAATGTGACATCTTCTCACTTGTGTGGTTGCCAAGGTAATGAATGAACTAGATCTCCTTTGGTGCTCTTCCTTCTCATGCAATGCCAAAACACACCCCCTAAACCTACTCAGGCCTATCCTGGCTGCTGAATGGAAAGTGGACAAGGTTTGACAGAGTTGCTACATTCTAAACTCATTACTCCATCCAAGAAGGAGGGAAATGGAAAGCTCTCAATAGGATGAGTTTATAAGTCAGTTGTCTCAGCCCCAAATGGCCAGATAAGGGTGACCACCAACAGGGCCTGCACAGGATGTTCCCATAAAAAATAAGGTCCAACCAACCTTAAATGTCATCTGCAATTACATGAAGTATCAGAGGAAAAATATTTTCGCTATAATTTCTAATTTCTAAACAGCAGTCTGGTAGCTCAGACAAAAGATTTGAATTCTTCAATTGTTGGGGCTAAATTCTACTCCTGAATCCGCATTCATCTTCTATTAGACATATCAATGTGCATCTTTGTAAGCTCAATTAAGTATTTCAGTGCCCACTATCACTATGCAAAAATAGAATATACTGGAACAAAGAAAGGTGTAATCCTTAAATCATTTTTAATTGTGGCAGCACTAGAATTCATTCCCAAACCTTTGCCAGTTTTCTGTTTCACTTTTCTGTTAAAAGGGACCTGGTGCAAATTTCCTTTTTTAACTGAGAAGTTTCATTGTCATAGTACTGACCCCGTCCAAGAGCGCTTGTGATTCTCAGTCATTCTGGCCTGCATCTCTTGAAATCAATATCAATTATCATCACACTGCGCCTCTTTTGAATAAAATGCCACTCATCATTGTCAGTGTTTGCTACTGGGAGGTAACAGAGGTCACTGCTCTTCACAGGCACAATTGGGGCAGCCTCTCTTTCTCCCTTGATATTTTTCAGGTCTACTGACCAAATTCTTGTTGACTTTCTCACTTGCAGCTTTAGGGATTTAGCTGGCTTTGTGACACTGTTACCCTAGACTTCAAGAGGATTTGCAGTTTTAAGAGCAAAGCAATTTTTGGTCATGTAACTGGAATACACAATTTCCTAATAGAATTAAATTTAAACACTGCAGGTTCTGTGTGCAAAGTGATGACCTTCCTGGTATTTGTTGCATGAAGAATGTATTAGCAGCCATACCAATGCCATTCATTTTACTGCAGGATATCATCTTTTACCAATTTTCAGGGGAAAGGGGATTTCAATATGAACATTCAGGCCAATTATACAAAATCTTATCTGATATAGTGCCTCAAAAGATTGGTCAAAATCAGCAAAAGCTTTACTGAATCAGTAATGTGAAATTACAAATGGAAAAGTTTCCATGTCTTTTTTGTTCTGTTTGGCTGCTGCGAGGCAAAATAAATCTGCAAGGAGCTGGCACCTTGTCCAGGTTTAGTTCTTGCCTTGTACCCATTGCTGACAGGAAGAATATTGGCTCACTGCAAGCATACCGTTCCAATTACATTTTGTTTTGTTAAATGAATAAATGGAAGAAAATTATCCAGCTTAAATCTGACCAGACTTGTTTATTTTGGAATGCTTGCAAGATAAATTCCTTTGTTTCCCCATTAAAAAAGCTTAACAGTGTACTTGTGTTTTTTCTGAAAATCCAACAAAGTAATTACATGTATAGTATACCTTGATATATTGTTAACATAGAGAAGAGTCAAAGTATGACAGATTACACAGCAACAAAGAGCAAAATGTCAGGGTTTCAGCAAAAGGAAAAAAGAAGACAAGATGTCTGTTTTTTTAATTACACAAAGTATGACTAAATGGTCTAACACACTTCCACCAGTCCGTACATTGTTCTTTGCTCATGAAAAATTTTAAAGTAAATATATTGTGGTAGATTAAAGGATCCACTGTATGAATTCTTGGGAATTTATGAGTTTATCAACCTCAACCTTGGATAACACATTCAGGGGTATTGCTGTTTTGTAGCTACTGAACACTGTCACAAACTCGACCAAGAGCCATAGCAAGGTTTGGGGCAGCCACCCGTATATTGTTTCCTGGCTGCAAAATTGAAAAAATGATAGCACTGAGGTGATTCCAAAATAGAACTGAGGGGATAAGGGAAAGGTGGCGGCTTTTAAAGGCCAATATAGAAAATGATATCGGGGGGGTCAGAACCGGAAGGGTCTTCATCCATAGGCTCAGACCCGGAAGTGACGTCAAAGGTGTTGGAAGCAGACTTGACATCATCAGGACCAGGCGGAATTTCCCGTGAACGGTCTATAGCAGGGCTGTCGAACTCCAGTCCTGGAGGGCCGCAGTGGCAGCAAGTTTTCATTTAGCCATCTTCTTCATTAGTGATCAGTTTTTGCTGCTAATTAACTTCTTTTGCCTATGTTTTAATTAACTTGACTCAGACCCCTTAGTTCTTTCTTTATCCTTAATGAGGAGCCAAACAATAATGAGACACAAAACAAGCTGCCACATCACCAGCTAACCACATTATCTGAACATACAGAAAGGTGAGGGTCACAGTAAGGTTAATCTCCGAGGTCACCAAAACATCTCGATGGTGTTCTTAGAAAAAACAGAAAATCAACAGTTTTGGAAATGTTTGCTGTGGTAGAATGAGAGCAGCAACAAGCTGTGGAATTAAATAATTGGTTTAATTAACAGCAAGAATTGGTTTCTCATTAAGAGATTGGTTGGAGTTTGAAGCCCCAGTTTAGCTGGTCATCTGTTGGCTCGTTTCACATCTCATTTCTGTTTGGCTGCCATTTAATGAAGAAGTGAATCAATTCAGAGGACTGAATCCTTAAAAACAGGGCTATTAAAATGAAGGGAAAACAAGTTAATTAGCAGTGAAAACTGGTCACTGATTAGGAAAAGGGTTAGAATGAAAACCTGCAGCCACTGCGGCCCTCCAGGCCCGAAGTTCGACACCCGTGGTCTATAGAACAGCGAGAAAAAGAGTCAGTCAACTATACTCGGGGCTGGAAGTGATGTCCGTGGATTCAGGCAGATTTTCCCATGTTGGTTCTGTAGAGAGGAAAGAGGGGGGTTAGTGCACCCCACCGCCCACTGGTCTGGCTCGGAATTACCCTCATTCAAGCCCTCGTCACGTGTGTGACAACACCTAATTTTGAACTTTGTGATTCAGAAAACCAAGACAAAACCCTGAGAAAAAATGACTATAAGAGAAAATTACTTTTTAAAAACTTTTTTCCTGTAATGGACTAATGCTCTCTCCAGAGACTTGTGTCCATTGGCGTACCGCAGAATTTGTTGGCCTCTCTGAAATGGTGAAGGTAGAGTCCCTGCCCTGAAAAAAGCATTTACAGCGAAACCCATATTTTACCATTCATGTATTTAGCATTTTCACACATTTAATGTTATTTGGGATGCTGTTGTTGAACATAAAGCAGCAATTGCCCGAAGAGGCTCAAATCTTATAAGGCAGCTGAATAGAACTAAAACAATTTTGTCAGACATGCAAATTAACAGACAGTTGCTAGTTGCGGCACTATATAACATTTTTATAGCACAAGACATCTGCAAATTCATAAGCATAATGGCAAGAAAGAGATCCAGTAAAGGAAAGATCAGAGCTGTTTGTTTAGTGTAGTCGCTGTTCTGCATAGAAATAACTGGCCTAAACGACAGGAGACAGGGCTGCTGAGAGCACGATGCAGAGGATTTGGATGCAAAACAGTTATTACTAGAGTAGTGCAAATCCATTCTGAAACATTTTGATATCATAGCATTTTTTGCCAATCACTCTTCTCTAATTATCTAATTCAGCTTCGATGTGAATGTAGCCTACTTTGGTTTCAAAAATTAAATGCATTGCAATTGAGTACTAGGCGCCGGTGTTTAAGATGTTTAGAAATGTGCAGTTGCTATCAACCACACGACCCCATTCATGAAAAGGAATAACAGTTTGAAACAACAAAAATGGCAATATTAAATCCATAAATTAAATAGATCAAACTAGCCCACTATTAATCGTGAAAAAATAACTGCAGAGAAAGTAAAAAAAAACAAAACACTGAACACAACTAACCCAGACCTGTACTGTCTTGGAGGATAAAATCACCATTTTTTGAAACTGCAGGCTTTCTCAATTATGTTTTTAACTTATGATTTATTTAAACACTGTTTAGTGTTTTATACTTTAAATTGGGCAGCATGGTGGTGCAGCAGTTGCAGTTTTGCCTTGCACTAAGGAGACAAGGGGTCATATCCTGGGTCCTCTCTGCATGGAGTTTGCATGTTCTCGACCACGTTTGCATGGGGGAGCTCCAGTTTCCTCCCACAGTTTAAAGACATGCAGGTCAGGTGGATTGGCGACGCCAAATCAGCCCATGTGAGTGTACTCACCCTGCAATGGACTGGTGCCCTATCCGGCACTCTTCCTGCCTTGCCATTTATCTCTTCTCATCCTCCTAGATCTGAGTGCCGCATTTGACACCATTGATCACAATATTCTTAGAAATCGCTTTACTCAATGGGTGGGCCTCTCTGGCAGTGTCTTAAAATTGGTTTAAATTCTACCTGGCAGGGAGAATATTCTTTGTTAGTTGTGGTAATTATAACTCAAAGACACATGATATCCTATATGGTGTTCCACAAGGCTCTATCCTGGGTCCGCTGCTCTTCTCAATCTACATGCTTCCTTTAGATCAGATTATCTCAGGGCACAACATGAGCTACCACAGCTATGCTGATGACACACAGCTGTATTTATCAATAGCACCTGATGACCCCAATTCTCTTGATTCACTAACACAATGTCTTACTTATATATGGATGAATAGTAATGTTCTCAAGCTAAATAAAGAGAAAACTGAAATTTTAGTGATTGGCAATAATGGATACAATGAGGTTATCAGAAATAAACTCGATGCATTAGGATTAAAAGTCAAGACGGAGGTAAAAAACTTAGGGGTAACTGTTGACTGTAAGCTGAATTTTAAATCGCATATTCATCAGACCACTAGGACAGCATTTTTTCACTTAAGAAACATAGCAAAAGTTAGACCTCTTATATCATTGAGATTCTGAGAAATTAGTTCACGCTTTTGTTTTCAGATTACTGATTACTAGATTACTGTAATGCACTCCTCTCAGGACTACCCAAAAAAGACATAAATCGTTTGCAACTAGTGCAGAACGCAGCTGCTAGAATCCTAACTAGGAAAAGAAAATCTGAGCACATTTCTCCAGTTTTGATGTCACTACACTGGTTACCTGCGTCATTCAGAATTGACTTTAAAATTCTGCTTATGGTTTATAAAGCCTTAAATAATCTCGCTCCATCTTATATACACCCTATATTCCAAATCGTAACCTTAGATCCTCAAATGAGTGTCTCCTTAGAATTCCAAGAGCAAAACTTAAAAGAAGTGGTGAGGCGGCCTTCTGCTGTTATGCACCTGAAATCTGGAATAGCCTGCCAATAGGAATACGCCAGGCTAATACAGTGGAGCATTTTAAAAAACTGGTGAAAACACATTATTGTAACATGGCCTTCTCATAACTTCACTTTAATTTAATCCTGATACTCTGTATATTCAATTCATTATAATACCTATTCACGGTGGCTCTAAAATCCGTACTAACCCCTACTCTCTCTTCTGTTTCTTTTTCTGGTTTCTTTGTGGTGGCGGCCTGCACCACCACCATCTACTCAAAGCATCATGATGTTCCAACATTGATGGATTAAAAGCCAGAAGCATGCATGACCATCATCATCAAGTCCTTCCGTGAGAACCCTAAATACAAAGAGGACTGTTTCATTTATGTGAGGTAGAATGCCAAGAGGGGACTGGGCGGTCTCGTGGCCTGGAACCCCTACAGATTTTATTTTTTTCTCCAGCCGTCTGGAGTTTTTTTTTTTGTTTTTTCTGTCCTCCCTGGCCATTGGACCTTACTCTTGTTCTATGTTAATCAATGTTGTCTTATTTTAATTCTTACTTTGTCTTTTATTTTTCTTTTCTTCATTATGTAAAGCTCTTTGAGCTACATTTTTTGTATGAAAATGTGCTATATAAATAAATGTTGTTGTTGCTTCCTATGCTTGCTTGGGATAAGCTCCTGCAAGTCTGCTCAGGATGAAGCAGGCTTAGAAAATGGTATGCTATGGTACTTTAAAGCACCAGCCCACCACTGAGCTGTTACACTGAGGACTTGGTATTGCTTTTTACCTCCATTGCCCTGCTTCATACTTACAAGCACCAGCTTAGTTCCTCCTGATTTTGTGATGTACCTTCTATCATAAAAAAAGCTTTCCTTGGCATTTTATTATTTTTAAGCATCACTCTACCATCTTCTGTCTGGCTGATATAGCTCTTTTAACATCCAGTACAATTTCCTAGATAATGGTAGGGCGACATCATCAATATGTCACACTTTTCCTTCCAGCCGAACTTATTTGTTACAAACATGGGCTCAGATATGGTAGGACATGGTGAATGTCCAACAAAGGATGATTACAGATATCCTCCATAGTGCCAGTCCAGGCGAACACAATGCACCAAACAAAGCAGAGCTGAATTTACTCTGGATATTCAAAATTCATTTGAATAAATGCATTTTTCAGTTTCAAGCAGTCACTCTCCCAATGGTACAGAAAGTGTATGAACAGCTCGGCTGATTTTTAAAAGACACTTTGTTATGTGGTGGTGCTGTGGGGGTATTTTACAGATTCATTAAAAATCCATTTAAATAGATGAAGAAAAAAGCAAAAATAAATAAATAAAGCCATTGAAATTCCTTACCAAGGAAAGGAGGTGCATTAATTGTTTAGTGGTAGATGAATTTTAAGGTTGCCTGCCTCTCCAGCTAATGAATTTAATGCATCACTGTATTAATTCATAAAACATACCTTATTTCTGTAAATGCAATCAAGCAGATTAACTTGAGTCCAGATTGATTTGTAATTTGCGAGTAGGCCATTTTTCAGGCTCGAGAAAGCTTTATTATAAAGATAAATGCTGTTTCTGACAAATTTAACCACTATTTGCATGAGTGATTCAAGTGCACTAATAGAAGAATGATTGGCTTAGGTTTGCTTGAATGTATATCGAACTAAAATATATGATAGTCCTTAGTAAGTGCCTAAAATGCAGAGCACAAGCCTTTTAAGGCTGACGTAAAACTGGTAATGTGTGCAGAAACAGACGGAGCAACCCAATGATACAGGATTAAAGGCTTTCATGTTGCTTTAAGATTTAAAATAACAAAACATTAATACTGTAATGTTGGTTTCAGGAAAAAGACCAGCCATCAGTTTTGATAAAATCAGCTCAATATACAATTTATAAGGATCAAGATGCCTGATAATGTAAAAGAAGAGCAAGACAGCATCACATTCATCAAGTTAAGCAAACTATTCATTTAGACGATGGAGACATTATGCTGCCAAGCTAGAGGTCTCGGTACTTCTGAATTGTCAACAAGCCAGCCACCTCTACATTTGTTAAACCTGCTTCTGCTTAATATGGTCATCAGAGCATATCCCTCCAAATACAAATCAAAGGCCAATCCTGTGAGAGACACCCTTTATATACTCATAAATGTGATGTTGGAAGAAACTGGACTACCAGGGGAAAACCTACATGGATATGGGGAGAGCATAAACAAGTAACTAAAATAGTGAGATGGAGCTGAACACAGGTCTCTGGAGCCGTGAGACAGCAGTACTAAATGCTTTGTCTTTGTTCTGCACTCTTTTAAAGGTCCCAGGCTCCTAATGAATTACTCATTTACATAAAAAAAACTGAAAACAACTGAAGATCCAGTTTTATAGTACATAATTGCTACAATGGAGAAAGGTTGAGAAGGAACAGGGCCAGGTAAATATAACATTTGTTTATATTTGATTTTGCATAAAATAGCTCTGGTACACCACAATTTTACTAATCACAAACACATACACAGTATGTCTCATTCACTTGCTCAACTACCCGAAGGAGCAGGACTACTAAAGAAGCCAGTAAAAAGTACCTCCGAGATCAGCACTCGCAAACATGGCACTTAGTGAGCACTTTGGACATGTCTCCCAGTTGCTTTGTCCCTTTGCTTACCCCTCTCTGCCTCAGTGCCAACTCGAATACCCACTGCCCACTGGTTCTGTGAGACTTGCTGGTGACCGCACACCCAAGCAGATGAATTCTAGCAGTTGGGAGACGTGGCCAAAGTGCTCCAAGTGTCGTGTCCGTAACTTAGCTATCGTGGATCTGTTCTTATGCCAGCTTCTCCAGATAGTTCTGTCCTTTTCAGACAGGTCTCGACCACATCAGGACCTTGTCCCTCTCAGGTTCAGACCCAGGTGTGCTAAACTATTATTCCCATTGCACACCTGGGTAGCTCTCACGGCGCACCACTGGGCTGCGGCACACTGGTTAAAGACACTGTCATATAACAATAAAACTTCTAAGAGGAGAATACTTTTTATAGGCACTGTACATTATTTGAGTTGGAATTTATTGTCTACGAAAGCTATTATAATCATCACAAATCTATTTGTGCTCTGTGATATTGTAAAATTCTACTGAAATACATATATCTAATGTACTCTACCAACAGATATAACTAAATTCTGTTATCACTATTTTTTGAGGATATAAGTCATTACTACAAGATATTTAATAAACAAAAATGTCACATTTGCCTTTTTGATGAAGGAAAGAAGCAAAAATGAAAAATGCTCTTGACTTTCAAAGCAATTACTGAAGTCCTCTAATTTAACTGAATGTTACACCATGCTTACATGTATTAAGTTATTTAATAATATAGCTGTCTCTTTTTAAAATGAATTAAGAAATTAGTACCTGAAAATCAATTCTCCTTTATACCTAAAACGCAATATATTTTTTATTTTTTTATCCTACATACAGATATCCTTAAACTTTATTTTCATCTAATTAGTGACTGATCAATAAGGCAATTGATTTCTTGCCGTACGTGAGAGTTTATCAGCAGTGTCTCAGGGCATTCAATTTCTCTGTCCTTTTATTTAAATACTTTGTACAGAATGGAAGGGGGTGTCACTCACCTCCAGCTGCCCACAGAGTCATGGCAGAGTTGTCAGTCAATGTCTTGTAAAGTGCTTTGTGATGGTCTTTACCTTTGGTGCAATATAACATGGATTGATTAGTGCTGTGGCTAAACCTTTGGACCTTCAGCTACAAAGTCATCAGTTCAATATATGCCTTGACCCACAATGTAACACCAAGCAATCACTTAACCTGTCTGTATATTTGTATACAATTGTAATAACTAATCTTGGAAGTTGCCTTGAATAAGTGGTTGTCGAAGTGTGGGCTGCTGACCACCAGTTGTACCCAAATGTGAGTCAAGTGATCTGCAAGCTGAGTGTCACCAAGGTAAGGTGACATTTAAATCACTCAGATAAGTTAGCTTGTTGCATTTATTTCTAACAATCAAGGCTGCCAGCTGACATTACTGCTACTACATCAATTTACTTGGATATATTAAAAAAACAGCTGCTGCCATGGAGCACATCATTTAATCATCTTATGAATGGTAATAACTTTTTCTTGAATTCCTTCCTGCTCTACTCCTGTTTTCTTGTTGTGGTTGCACAACTCCTCCTCTCTCTCTCTTACATGCAACACTTCTTCCATTTCAGATTCTTTCCAATCGAGCTGATCTCCATCACTGTAAAGCTCTCTCTTCTAAACTCACTTTGGTGTCAGCCAGAAGAACTCATGTCTGGTCAGGGCAGTCCTTTAACTCTATGCCACCAGTGAAACATGCGTTAGTGCTGACAGGCTGCCTATCATTAATCAACCTTCAAGGCTAAAAGGTTATTATGGAAAACTGGCTGAAATCTGGGACTTTGAAACACCAATCCAGAAATTATGGATTTGAATTTTAGTATTTTTCACGATCGTAAATAAATCTAGGAAATGTAATGCAGTTATGCTAACAGGTGACTGTCAGAGTGGTCTGCTGATTTGACTTTAGCAAAGTGGTCCTTGGTCCAAAACACTTTGAGTACCATTAGGGGCTTTCCCATTGCAGGAACTTTTTCCAGGAATCAGAGACTTTTCAGAAACTTTTTAGGTTCATACCACAGGAATTCAGATAATTTATGGTTCCTGTTAAGTAGTCCCTGGTACGTTTTTATCTCCTACTCCACGATATGTAATTTTTGTTCAGCCAGGATGTGGATGGGCGATGAATTGTGCTGATTGGTTGACCACAAGCATATTCACCATCTTACAAGTCTGTTAGTAGTTTGGACTTTGGAGAGTCATCTGTGAAGATATTGCACCACATTTTGCACTGCACCACACTTCATAGCTGGCTTCCTGGAGCACAACACCATGCACCACACTGAAGCAGTAATCTCCCCCATTTAGACACGATCGCTTCGAAGCAATAAGGTGAGGAGGGTGTCCCGTGAATTCCTGAGCTCTCGATTGCCCTGCACTTTGCACCACTTCACTTTTCATTGCTACCTTCTTGGTCACTGTGCTGTGCATCGCATCAAAGCAGTAATCTCCAATATGAAGTTGCAATCTATTTGAAGAAGTAAAGTGTGGCTGTCACCCATGATTGCCCAAACAAACCTCACTTTCCATAGGAATATTCTTCTTTGCACATCACATATTTTGCATAAGGGCCACAGTTCCTGTTGTGCAGTGGGAACTCAACACAGTTGTTTCAAAATACAGGTTAAAGGCAAACTAAAAATAATAAATCAAATTATGAAGACTCAAAGTTAGAAGACTTTGCCAATTTGTTCTTATATGTTTGCGTAATATATGTTTTCGAAAAATGCAACGCTATACCCTGACCAGGCTACTTTATTGAAAAATCATCTATCTATCTTTTTTGAGATCCCACATTTAACTATTATAGGAAATTTAGGAATTAAATTCAATCCTGACAACACTGGTGTGTAGGAAAGATGCCCATCAGCACTAGCTACACCTACAGAATATACACATTTTTCTACCAAATCTAGAGTAACCATTTTTAATTAAAAAATGGCTTGGATTCCAGTTCAAGAAATGCACATTAAAAGATGCTACTAGTTTCTTCCATGTTGTATTCTTTCAAAGTTGTGGAGGTATCTTTGTGGGTGTCCTCCATATCTTATATGAGATCTCTCAGAGTATATATTATATGGTGCTTGTGGTGTACTATGAAGTTTGGCTTCTTTACAAATATTGCCCAGCCTTTAAATAGGCATTTTATATGCTTTGGTGACTGCTGGATTAATTTGGTTATTAGGAAAAGTATGGGTGCTGTAAAGGAAAAAAGAGAATAAATGAAAAGGTTTTAAGGGGTCCACCCCATATATTGTCGATGTCCACAAAAACTGCTGATAGTAAGTAGTAGTAGAGACTGAGTCAATAACAATGACTAAACAAGAGGATTAGGGGAGCTGGTTTTATAGTTGCAGGGGAAGAAGAAGCAGGTTCTGGATGGAAGTGAAGTCTTAAGGAGGTTGTGGCCTCGCAGCAGAAGTAGATGGAGTTCTAGCTGGGCTTCTTCTCTGTTGGTCTGTGGAGGAAGGAGAAAAAAAGGAAGCAGTTCACCAACCCCTGTATCTGCTTCTTCACCTTAGTTAAGCCCTTACAGTGCCTCCCATGCACACGTGTGTGACAGTGCACAATGACTGAAAAATATCAACTCTCCTATATTATCTACTGTCACACACGTGCGATTGGGAGGCAGCAAAAGGACCTGGATAATAGTAGTACCATGCCAGACAAGGGGGTGGCTAGCTGCACTGTCTTTCTCTCTCAATCCTCTGCAGACTATCCACGGAAAATCCCGCTAGGTCCCAGCACCATTGATGACACCACTTCCAGTACCGGTGCCTTTGATGACATCACTCCCGGTACCAGCGCTACTGATGATGTTACTTCCGGTTCTGATCCCGATGACGTCATTTCCTGTCCTGTCTTTAAAGCCGCCATATTTGCACTCTTAAATCAGGTCTGTTTTGAACTCTAACCTGTGAATAACTCAAAGAAAACACCCATTTGCAGCCAAGGCATAATATAGGGGTAGCTGCCCCAAACCATTTTTGATGTCTGTGGTCTATTATTGTACCACTATGTAATTGGGAAATGAGTAACAAAAAGACAATAATGATTCAGATATGACTCTACTAATGTGTACCTCTCGTCATTAGTACTTTTCATATAGGAATTTCAGGGCTTTTTCATATGCTCTAAGTGAATAATGTTTAAAATAACAATATTCTTTGAAATTTAATGTAGCTTAATAATTGCAATTATTTTTTTTTACTAAAGTTTATGTGAGGATGTATTTTTTCCCTATGCTCCATCCGTTAAATTGAGAGGGATGTGTAGTGGCACATTGTTAATTGAGAGAGGGCACTGCCATTAACTGCCAATCAGACAGCCATCTGAGCAAACCAAGGAGAAACACAAGGATACAAGACTAGCCACAGACGAGTTAAACTTGGTATTGATCTTATGCTGCCGTTCACTGAGACAGCACTTAGACCTGAGGATCAACTCCTCTTAGTTCAATGCAGCCTGGTCTTGATGCTCTGCTAGTACGGTACTACCTCAGGTACACTGCAAATTAATCTTTATGTTCCCTTGCTGCTCTTCAGTTTCCTGTTTGTCTACTTAGTTGTTTCTTATGGTTTTTCAAGTTTACAGTTTAGTTTTTTTGAGTTTCAACTCTGCTTTCTTTCCTGTATTGTCGACTTTGATTTTTCTAATATTATGTGTTTTGTCATTTAGGGAATTCCACTGTTTATATATAGACAGTTGTCTGTTGAGGTACATTTGTGTGTGCTTTTACCCTGCTTTCTTTTTTTCTGTGTGACTGTTATCTTATTTTGGTTATTGACTCTTGTTCTTTTCTTTTCCCTTTGGTGGTTAATTATTTTTCTCTTAATTGCATAATTAAGTACTGGCCTCTAGTGTCTTTCCTGCTTTCTTGGTTTTTATTTTTGATTAATTCAATAAACATATTGATGAGATCTAGGTGTTTATTTATCCTCAATTAAGGTAAAGGTATGTGCTAATTAAGGTCAAGATATTTGTTAATAATGAAATCTTTATTGCCTGCCATGGGTGTCTTCCGATTATTTTCTAGCTTTTTACATCCACCATTATTTGACTGCTTTCAGAACCTGACAACCAAGTAATAATGGGTGAGAGGTTCTCATAAGCCGCTGCTATATGGGGGACACATTAATTTTTAGAGGGACTGCTGACTATGGATATAATCAAAGGAGTTTCATGACATGGGCATTGGGTAAAACAGAACGAATCTACTTGGAAGAAGCAGACTTGAAGCTTTTATGAAATAACATTTTGCAAACCTGGCAAAACAAAAACACACTGCAATTTTTTGTGACTGTGCAAATGTTCGTATTTCTTAAATAGTGAAGTAAGGTAGATAAGCAGCTGTTGCGTAAAACACATTTAAATAAAAAACAAAATCTTTATCTAATTGTGGGCATGTAGTGTATTTTATTTTGGTCACT
Source organism: Erpetoichthys calabaricus (assembly GCF_900747795.2). Lineage (NCBI taxonomy): Eukaryota > Metazoa > Chordata > Cladistia > Polypteriformes > Polypteridae > Erpetoichthys > Erpetoichthys calabaricus. The sequence goes on from NC_041404.2 coordinate 119,005,838, forward strand.
TTCCTGGTTTACTAGGCTTCATATTACAGTCATGTAGTCAATGTTATTCTTTATACAGTATAGTAGCACATGTTTAAATAATGGGTTTGGCTTTCTGTAGTAATTTTTGCTCCAAATAAAGCTGGAGTCACATTACACAACTTCTATGTTGGTTTAATATCAAACTTGATTGCTGCGGTTGTGACAGATTACACAACTAGATACCACAGTGCCTGACAAATTAGACATCTCCATGATAATTTTCCACTACAGTGTCACACTTTCAAAGTACTGTGAGTTCGCCCCATTTTTCTGACAGCCAGTAATGTGCTGCCTCACACAGCAAGTACTTTACGAAGGGTTTACAGGTATGGTGAGTTCAACTACAATTTTATTCCTTTTTCTTTTTTACATTCTGTTGTGGTACATAAAAGATGAGAGAGACATCAGACAGATGAGCCTCTCATCTGTTCACGAAGGTCCAAAACACACATGTTCTTTCTTCCTTGTTGCTGCAATGTTATGCATTGTGCTTCCATTGGTTGTCAGCACTCGGACAAACAGAACTATATTTATGATGTAACATAGCTGTCTGGAATCTGTCTTTATCCAAGTTGTATCAAGGATAGTCAAGTCAGAGGTATGTAGGGGTGAAACAGAAGTTTTTTATTTTTCTTTCCAGAAACAAAAAGAAAAAAAAGAACAGGGTATCAACTATTATTTAGATTTTTCAGAGAAAAACAATTTACAATATGTATAGGCTTACACAATAAACAATATACTAACTTTATAATATTACATATTCTTAACAAATAAAATAGAGTAGCATACTTGTACCTTTCCAGAAATAATAAATAATAAAAAGAAAAAACGAACAGGGAGTCACACAAACAGCTTCCCCATATAATAATAAATCAAATCAATTACAAATTATTGTAAACATGACTATTAATACAAAATAATTAAAATAAGATTTAAAATAAAAATTAAAACCCAAAATATACATATGGTCATACTGTACACAACGGTGAATTACATTAACATGCTGTTCACCATCCATCCATCCATTATCTAACCCGCTATATCCTAACACAGGGTCACGGGGGTCTGCTGGAGCCAATCCCAATCAACACAGGGCACAAGGCAGGAAACAAACCCCAGACAGGGTGCCAGCCCACCACAGGCTGTTCACCATGCTAAACAAAATAATTATTAACTTTTTCTTAATTTTCAAAAGTAAATATACAAAAATTACATGTAAGAGCTTGGAAAAGATACACGTGACTTCATATACACTTGAACATTTCCAAATAATATACCCAACAAATAAAATAAAAATTAGAAAAAGCTTGGGAGAGCTGGAAACACCACCTACCCCTAAGAGCATCCACCGCACTTCTGGCGGGTGAGCAAACAAATTCATGCTGGTTGTGAGGTGTAACATTAACTAACACCCGTGCTATAACATACTGTACGATCGGGATACTACTAACTATTTAGAAGAACAACTGATTTAGGGGAAGTTCATAACTAAAACAAAACAAAGTTACAAGTGACAGATTACACTTTGCTACAGTAACAATAGAATGATCTTAGCTAGATAGATAGAGAATTCTAGATGGTTTGGTAATGAAAAGATATGGAGACATACAGTTTGATGACCATATGTCATATGGTATATTAGAAAAAAATTTCAAGAGAGCAGGCCATTCAGCCCATCAAAGCTCACCAATCCTATCCACCTAATTCCTCCAAAACAACATTGAGACAAGTTTTGATTGCCCCAAAAATCCTACTGTCTAACACACAACTTAGTAACTTATTCCATGAGTTCATAGCTCTCTGTATGAAAATAGAGAATGTTTGTGTGAAATTTACCCTTGACAAGTTTCCAACTGTGCCCGTATTCTTGTTGAACTTGTTTTAAAGTTAAGAGCCGGGATCTACTTACTAATTCCTTTCGTAATTGTAAGCTCTTAATCTCTATTTCTTTAGACTTAAAAGGTTCAACTCCTTTAAAATGTCCTAATAATTTATACCCTGCATTCCTGTAATCAGCCTATTTACTCTTCTCTGGACCTACGTCTAGTGCTTATGTCATGGCGTATTCCATGGAGGTTCACCTAGGTGGCGTGGTGCATGATTTTTAAAAAATCTGAAACATTGCGCATTCATTTGTATGGTTGATTGATGGCAAAAAATAATTTCAAACATTTTTTTATCCCAACTCTGCTCCTGCCAGCCCTGTTCAAAGATAGCAGCCGTCACAATTTTTAGATTTTGAAATTCTTCTTACGATGTCAAATATCTTCTGAACCAATAAAGATATTTAAGTTATTCAAAAAAGTTATATTGGGGATTCTTTTGTTCTTACCAAGTGCTTTAAAATCAATCATATTCTTTACTTTGTAGCACTTTAAAAATTGATGGCCATATTGACCATTTAGATTTTAACTAACTTTGTGATTTTTTTTAAATAGAGCAGAAAAGGTACACAAAGTTGTTATTCATACTGTAGAAACCTTGTTATATGAAAAACAAATAAAAAATGAAATAATAAAAATGCTTACCCACACTAGAATACATCAGCGACATTTCAATTTTTAAAAACTATGAAGAAACAACTTTTTTTATAAAAAAATTGGGTGAATCTAATTTGAATGGCCCCATATCATGCCATGCCAATATAGAAACCTCAATAGAGACTTAAAGAAACTTAAAAAGATTTAAGCCTGAAACTGAAACAAATAAGAAGTTATTGTTTGTGTGTATTATCAAATTTTCTTCTCATTTTTGTGGGAACTATTGGTTTGAATTTCATTAAAACATTTTAAAAATAGATATTTGGACTGTTAATTTTTTTGTGTATATGTCACACTCAAACCATCCCAGAAGATATAGTATTTTGGAAATTTCAAAGAAATGCAGCTATACTGGGAAAAATCAACCTACAACCGATGAAGAGAAATAAAAAAAAATACCTGTAAATAAATGCTCTTGTGTACCTTGAGTGCACTTATATAATATAGTGAGTAGTATATTCAAGTGCCTGTGCATCATTCAATGACAACTCTTCATACAGTTTCTTCAATTCACATCATAGCAGTAGAATATTAAAGGCAGCTATACTACATTTGCCAAAGCTGTTAAAAAATCTAAAGATACTCTTGTGTCATCCAACAGAGACATTACGTAGATGTATGAAGATATTCAAGTGTCATCCAACAGAGACATCACATTGATGTACAGGTGGCAAAAAGAGAAAGAAGAGGGCAAGCATCTCAAGAACTGCACTCACAGCTTTGCATCCAGTGGTCCACACCAATCCCTGCTTAATTGCACAATCAGGACTTTCGGTATGAATCTCAGATTTTAAAACACAAACCAGTAGATATTCAAAATCTATTTCATACATTATTAGTTTATTTTCATATCTGTCTGCTCAACATTTCTTCCTGTGACAAGGTAGAGTGAGAGGCTAGCAGGCACATAGATTAAGTAAGCTAGAAGAAGTGGAAACATTTTGGAAATGATTACTGTATTATTCTTTTTTCCAGTGAATTCTCCTTGATTTTAAGGATTTGTTTGTATGTCACATCGGGTTTATAAATATGTACGTATGTAATTTAATTTTTTACATAGTAAAGACATTTGCACCATTCACTCAGAACTGGTTAAAAATGAGAAAACTAACCATGACATTGTATCTAATAAACCATTTCCGATATGAGAGATTAGCAGTCAGGCAAACCAAAAAGGCGAAAGATGTAGAGAGGTTACACTGCAAGTGTGGACACATACAAAATGATCATAATATAGTACTGTTTTCCAAAAAAATAAGTTTGTGATGTGCAAGAATAATACAAAAAAAACTTTTCTTTCAACTAAGTGACTTTCTGGGTTTTCTGAGGTGTCAGCCATTTTTGCAATGGACACTGCATAAAGGAAGTGTCTAAAATATTTTGCAGTATTTTCTGTACTTCAGTTAAAGTTAACAGGACATTTCTGAAATTTATTTTGTGGTTAATTCAAAATGTTTCTCCTGGTACTGCAGCACTGCAAAATCCTTCATTTTCTAGCTCCTGCACATTTTGCAGTGATGTAGTGTAGTGACGTGTTTTAAACAAAGGGCTATAAGTTGTTAAACCTGAAAGCAGAGACAAAGCTATTAGTCAAAACAATGTTAGTCAATGGGTTCAAGAATTATGGGGTCTGAGAAAGCCCAGGCAAAGCTCATTGATACACCATGTGCTGGCTGGTCAGTAACAGCAGTCAGTCTGGTGTTGCTTTCACAACCTCATGAAGTCTGGATTGATCAATTATGACCAGAAAGTTTTCAGCTGAGCTCCCAGTATCCAGATAAACTGTGAACGACATTGTTTATGCCTTATTCTAAAGGGTGTGTACATTTAATTCCCATTAATCCTAACCAGCATTCACACAACTGTGTAGAAAGAGGTGTGCTCAGATTTGTTATCCTGTTACATGGACAGCATGGTTCTGTATAGCATGACTGACTACAATTAACTGAGCATTCTCTTATCATTTTGGTTAATTGAAATATACATTTTAATTTACTCCAATCAGCTCACAGATAAATGATTCATTTTGGTGACAAACCCTTATGCCATCTATTGTTATCCCAAATTATTTAAACATGTTAAAAGTCTTAAATAAATGTCACATTCAAAAACATATGACTTCCTACATGTAAACCGATATCAGAAAACATAATATAAAATTAAATGTTATATATGACATCATTTTCTAATTAAAAGTACTGGTACACATGTCAGGATATCACAGTCAAACAAGCAAGAAGTTTCAAGTACATCCTCCCTTATAGTTCATCTCAATCCAAACTAGATTACTAACAAATCAGTTAAATGTTATGAAAAAGAACACACTCTTTTAATTCTATTACTTTTTATATCCAGGCATAACTAATAAGTTCTCACCAAATCCGGAATTTAGACAAATCTAATCCCAACACATAACAGATTTTACTATGTTATTGTGAGGTCTGGTAAAATAAGCTAATGTATAAAAGATATTTGGGAAAAAAAGAAAGTACATCCTTATTGCTTCCAAATCATTTAAGAAAGTAGTTAGTTGATGACCTGGAAGAGCTATCACCATGATATAAAATCAGGACAGGGACAATTTGCCCGACAGCACTCATGATTAATGTCAACAACATGCCATATACAAAAGACATCTGCATTGGTCTTATAATGAAGTGTTGGAGCTCATCAACTTAAGAAGGGTTATAAAGTCTTGTCCAACTAATATGAAGTCAATCATTCTAAAAACAAAAATTATTACTCATAAGTTAGAGACCATTCATGATATTGTAAATGTTGCAATTCATGATTAACATCCTAAAATAATCAACAAACATGGCTGTCATTGAAGAATAGGAAGAGATGGGCCTCCTCTTCAAAAAGAACAGTACCTCTTAAGTGTGCAAAATTTCATCTAAATACACCAAAAGATTTTTGCAAAAACATCCACTGGACAGGACAGAAAAGATCAAATCGGTGTTGTCCATATCTTATGCAGTTCCATGCTTGATAAAGGTCTAGCACATCACATCAGAGTAAGAACCTCATACCAATCAAAGAGCACAATGATGGAAGGCTTATGATTTGGGGGTTCCAAGGACCAGGATGTATCTCAGTCATTGAGTCCACCATGACCTCCTCTTTGTACCTGAGTATTTTAGTGGAAAGTGTTAAGTCATCTTTCCAACAGTGAATGTTTGGTTGAAATTGAATGAGACAAATCAAGGATTTTTAGCACATGGCAAATCTACAACTGATGTTAACAAAACACCTTTTAAAAAGTTAGAGTGACTAAAGAAAAACAGCATGGAAGGTAGTGCATATGACAATATGCCAGAAGAGTTCAAACAGAACTCAACAGACAACTCAAGAAAACTAATTGTCCATCTTCAGAATCACAGACAGGGCACTTTCATAAAATCACAGCCTTTGAGAAATGTCTGAATTATTTGAACTGGGTTTAACTAGGTACACTTACAAAGGGCAAACTGAAGACATACAAGATGACAAAAATATTTTCCAGGAACAACATTTTTCCTCCCTCTAACTCATCACAATTACATTTATTTGTTTAGTAGACACTTTTATCCAAAGTAACTTACAGAAGAACTCAAGATAATCAAGTAAACGTCAGTCTCAGGGACTGTTTGGGAAAAAAGTGTTACGTGACAAGGTTATAAAACTGATCACTAGTGAAGAGCTCAGAACAAAATACAAGCAAATTACACTTCCTAGATAGACATTAGAGAGAAATTTCTCAAACAACAGAGTCTTCAAATGCATATTGAGGGTGTCTGAAATTGGAATGGAGGTGAGAAACACCTTCTGCCAGCCAGGAGCTACCCATGGGAAATGTCAGGACTGAGATTTGATGTCACGCAGAGGCAGTCCCAGACTTTATAGGAGGAGTGTGGATTCAGTTTGAACCCTGCTCATGGTTTGGTTCACAGTTTGATCAAGATGGAGAAAATGCTAATTTACAGATCATTTAGGAAGCAAACTAATATCATTACAGGTACAGTAATAAGTACAGCAATTGACACAAAATAATTCTTTTAGAAATTCTAATTTTATATAAAAATTTTTCCTTTTATCTAAGCAGCAATAAAGTGGTGTAAGAAACACCAACAGTACAAAAAGTGCTTGCCTAGACAAAACCTGATGAGAAAGTAATGTGAGCATAGCAGTATAAAATATGTCAAAAAGTGTATGCATGGCATAACATTCAAATGCATTTGGGGACTTAATTAATTGTGTTGAAAGCTGGAGCATTTTTTAATTTATTTGTGTTTATTTATATCATCAAAAATACATATTCAGTTTTTGTTTATTAAATGTTTTCACAACAAGTGAGTCATATTCAGAAATAACAGTAGCAATAACAGTGGAGTGCTAAATTTCATGGATTGCTTTTGGATTTGTTGTACATGCTGTGTTATTTTCATTTGTTTAACTGGCATGTGTTCTGTTATTACCTTTTATTTCCTAAATAAAAGGATAATAAAAAAACTGATATCATGTAACTGAAAACTGAGCCTAGATATGTTCGTCATAGTTGAAACAGCTTTCATAGCTATCATATTCCAAATTAGATGCATCAATCAGTGAATTATTATTAGTTGTTGATTGTGGAGGTCTATGTCGAAATGTAGTTCATATTTCTTAAATGTAAGGTTTGTGAAATAAGAAAGTTAAAATGTATGCTGAAGTTCTCCATCAATCAGACATAGAAAATAGGAAAATATAAAAGGTAAAAACATAATATCTGAAAGTAAATATGAAACAATGAATTACTATTTGAGATCACAAAGAAATTTTTTTCTCTTCTAAGGTGGAGGATTTACAAAATTTATCAGTGCTTTTTTAATGGTGTAGAAACAAATGAAAGGGAGATGATAAAGTGTCGAGGACCAACCGGTTACCCAATTTTTTATGAAATAAAAATGTAAACATGACATCCAAAAAATATCACTGATGTCAGGCTTCTTTTGTCCCTTTCCCTTGGGCTTATTTAACAATCGCTCTCTGCTATAGGGCTCCGTCCTTGTGAAATCCAGATTTGTTTATGAAATCCAATTTCTGTTGCATCTGTTCTTTAAATAGCCCTCAGGACAGGACTTCCAGAGCAAAACCAGAAGCGATGTCATAGCTCGCTGCAGGAATCATCTGCACTTCCTCAGGCACTGATGTCAGTATGCTTACCTTGTTGGAGCCCTGTAGATGCTAATTCATGTGTGTGTGTCTGACAATGAAAACTTTTTAAATTTCTATTTGAGATAACTTAACTAAAACTGAACTTTCCAGATACATTTCTTTATACAGTAGAATAAGTGTAAAATATTTCCATGAAATTGGTGCACTGGGAGTGAAGTTGTTTGAATACAACAGATAGAGAGATCTGCTAACGACCATTGACGACAATAACTTTGGAACAGAACTACCTATTGTATAATGTGTCTAAAACAAAATCATTAGTGTAAAGTATTAGATGGTATGTGTACAGCAATACTAAATGTAAAATAAAAGGCATGCAGTAAAAAAAAGTGTGTCACGTCAAAGCCTCCATAGTTGTTGGCTGTAATAGTAATTGTTAATCAGACATTCCAAAATGAATATTATTAATAAATATTTGCAAGAGTTAAGACAGTAGACATATGACCTGAGATAAACTAAACTGAAATTATGTTCATGCGATGGCTCCAAGAAGGTAAATATGCAACATCCATATTACTAACCGAGAATGGTAAACCAGATGGCATGGACCCAGGTACACGGCGATGGACGCAGGAGACGTACTGCGCAGGCGCCGACAGCGCGCGTCTCATAAACCGCCAGCAAAGTGTGATCCACCGTGCACGAAGGAGTTACCGCTCAAAAACGAAAGAGCTCTTGATGTGAATGAGAAATGAAGCAACAACGCGCCCATAGCTAACTACTACCGACACGGACACACAAAAAAGAGAATTCTGCGCTGCAGCCCAGATTCAAACGGAAGAGGCTATGGAGGCCCCACAGGTCCACAAAGATAGAACGGAAGGCGCGGGAAAGTACGAAAGGCAAAGGCGCCTACACAGCATAGTGAAACCCGACATAGTACGGACGGCGCAGGCGTCACCGCCATATTGTGAGTGGCACTACTGCGAAGTGAAGGCGCAGGCGTCACCGCCATATTGTGAGTGGCACTACTGCGGAGTGAAGTTAGGAATAATGTGCTGCTTGGGATTGTACAAACCAGCTCGACTAACGGAGCTACAAACACGAGCCCGCATGGGTAAAGAAAATAAACGTGGGCGCCTACTATGCACGTCTGAAACCGGGGAAGCAAAACTGTCTCGGCTCCAGAACCAAACAGCTCAACTAACAGAGATACAAAAACGCGCCAGCCTGGACAAATACAATGAACATAGGCGCCTACAACGCGCATCTGAAACTGTGGGAGCAAAGCAGGCATGGGGGTTGGCGAGCGAAGCGAGCAGGGGGCAAAGCCCCCTAGTCATACAGCTAAATGAAACTCATCAACTGTCAAAAAACTGAAGCATGTGTGATGGACGGCTGGGACAAATGCTCGGCCGGGACTCCCCTTTGGCACTGAATCCGGGGAAACAGCCATGGGCTGCACACTGCGTTCCCCAGAACGCTTGGTGGCAGCCCCCCTGGGTTGCATCGGGGCCACAATCATGGAACACCGGAGCTCAGTCCTGTTGGGCTCCGTTGCCACCCGGAAGTGCAGCCTGAAGTAGGTCAACGAGCACCTGGATCTCCTCCCAGTTCGGGGGGTTGGTGGAGGCTATAAGAAGAGCCTGCAGCCACTTCTCGGGGCACCAGAGTCGGGCGGAGGAGGACAAAGCTGCCTGAGAAGAGTGGAGGTTTGAGAGTGATTTTTTGGGTGTTTTCTTTTCTGTGTGTTTTGGGGACTGTGTAGGGCCTGTGGAACACGGGGAATATGTGCCCCAAAAAATATTTTTGTTCATTTTCACCTGTGCATCCATTGTCAGTCTGTGTCGGGTCTGCACCAACCAAACACTTATTCCACACATGTCAGTGTGTGCCATCAGCAGTGCTTGACTTCTTCTGTACACTTGCCTATTTAAAAACATGTTCTTTATGTAACATGCATAATAGTGCATAATTAAGTAATCTTCCAAGTGTTCAATAATAGCCATTTTGCTCATAAAGCCGTATTTGGTAAATAGCCCAAATAACTATGGAAAATGTGACAAACGCATCTGTTGTAGACCATCCGTGATGTTTTTTCTATGGACAAAAGAGTTACTACCCAATAAAAGAAGTCCATGACATGTCCTCAGGGTGTTTACTAAAATATTTAGTTTGCTTGAAAGTTTGCAGTGCAAAATGCAACCAAATTAGCTATTCTAATTGAAACAAAGCAACCAATCATCCCCTGAAACTGGAACAAAGCAAATGAATTATGAGTGTCTGAAAGCCTTATAAAACTGATTTTTTATCCCATTCCAGACTGACAGACATTTTAAGCTTTTTTCCTCCAATCTGTTAAGAAATGTAATCTGACTGTGAAATGATGTACTTGTTGAATCTTTATGCTGATAATTTGACTCTGTTGGAATAAGTGAAAAAGGTGAGGTTTGTATTGAGCAGGCCTGGCTGTAATCAAGCTTGGTTACATGCAATGAACTGGCTCTAATTATCCCTTTATTTGGATTGATTTAACTAGGGGGCAATTACCTTTTCCCACTATACCGGTTGATGTTGGATAACTTTGTTCATGAGTTAAATTAAATAAGTTAAATGAAACATGTCTTATTTGTTCACTCAGGGGCCCTCAATGTAATATTAGATTTTGGTTAAAACATAAATAAACCTGTAATAAATTTCTAATAGCAGAGGAAATAAAGTGAGGAAAAATGTTTTTTCACTACAGTGTACAGTTTATAGAACAAAAATAGACTGGTAATACTTTAAATACTATACCTAAGTAGGACACACCTATTAGTTAAATTTGTTTAGATTGCTGTTTTTGTTTTTCAAAATTGTTAAAAATAGTCAATAACATTTCAAGTACAGTAAATCTTTATAAAAATGACAATATTTGATTTTCTTAGGAAGACCTTCATTTGGAAGAATTATTATTAAAAAGAGTGATTGTCAAAAATAAGTATTTTTGTTATATATACTGTATATTTTATCTTCAAGATCATGCAGGCTCAAGGCTAACAACTCCCCATGCATCGGCATGACATTAAGGTGTGCTGAAGTCACGTTAGCTTGCTTAATTTGTAGACAAGCAAGTAACACAGGATGTTGCAGTGTAAAAGAGGAGACTGGGTTTGTATTCCAGTGCAGCCAACTTCTGTGTTGACTCCACATGTGCCCCTGCATTTGTGTAAATTATTCTCATGGTATCCAGTTTTTCCCAGCATCCCAATGATGTGCACTTTAAATCAATTAATAACTAAATATGGATAAATGTGGGAGTGCAAAAATGGGTCTTCTGATGGGGTGCTTTCTGTTTAGATATACAGTATAGTGACACAAAATGGTGAAGAGGTTAAGCAGTTTTTAAAATAAGCCTGACTAGGACTTAACTGGTCAGTTTTAAGAACAAGACTTCACCCTGTTATGATTAGTGTGTTTTATTAATTTTCTGTTCCTTTTCCACAGCGTTTTTTTGGACTTCCGCGTGTATAAACTTGATGTCAGCTACGGCTGTTATTTTTCATTATCTTTACTCCTAAAAAACACCAATTTTTATGTTCCACAGTACCATTTTAGATTCTTGCAGGGAATATGCAATGTGTGACATCGTCAGCACTACCAGATAAAGGGTTGTCACAGGTATTTATTACTTACCTGAGTTTGGATTGATTTAGGCTTGAGTGTGTGATTTTATATTGAAAATTCTCTTAATGGTTTTCTGGCTAAAAACTTTTGATTTCTGTTCAACATTTTTTGGTTTGTTGAAAGATCTTTTTTTCTCTGTTTATGAGCCTTCACATTTTTTAGACCTCACTTCATCTTCTGACCCTTTAAATTTTTTTCACTGACTACTGCTTAGTCAGAACTATATTTACAAGGTAAATATCAATAAAGTCAAATGTATACAACATATGAGAGCAAGAACAGAAATGTGGCTTATTGTAGTCATGGGAGGCTATAGGACATCAGTTTCCAGTGTTTAACCTGGATATTATCTACAGGACCAGTCTGTGGTTACTCTTGGCAAATTCTGAAATAAATTCATTTATGTATAGATTTTCTGTGATGTTTTTCTCATGTGCCAGAATGACTAAATTTCTCTTCCTTGAATGCAGCATTATTTGGCGGAGTGGAGTGAGAATGCGGTTCAAAGTAGAGAAAGAGCTTTCGCATGCAGCTGAAGACACACCAATGATGAGTGCTGTGACATATAGCGAATGCAACATAGGGAAGGCCTCTTTGTACTGCTGAATGCATTTACATGCTTCAGAGAGATTAGCATCAGCTGGCAGTTTATTGATCAACATTGCTTTTGCCATAGCAATTTCATTTTGCAAGCTCATGCTGTTTTGCTCTGTGCCTGCATGTGCCTGAAGTGGTTTCAGGAGAGAATGATCAAGAAATAATTCTGATTTTGGCAGGAGAAGCGATGTGGCCCTCAATAATTCAACATTTCTCTGAGAGAATCTTGTCTCCATTTCCACAATAGCACTATCAAGAATGCTGAACATAGCCTTTTTAAAAGTCTGATTAGGAGCAATTTGTTCATCAAAGTAAAGAATGCCCAAGCGTAGACACGACAATACTATCATCAAGCTGTGAATTAACTTTCCGTTTCGTTTTGAGCGAATTGGTAGGCCTACTTTCACACTGAGAGAAATGCTCCTCCCAGAATGAGTCACATCTCATCTCCTTCAGTGTGGCCAGTGAAGCTGTCACCACCTCCCCAGCAGTGCACAAATCCACTGCATGTGCCTGTAGAATTGCATTGGCTGGCTTCAGCACACCAAGCACATGAAGGAGGAATTTTCCTGTATTGAAGAAATTCTGCTTTTTTAATTGGGTCAAAAGACCACATGCCTCTATGCAAATGTCAAAAGGGGCAGTGTCAGCCTTTGCTACTTCTGAGAGAAGCCCCCTTATAGCTTCCTCATTGTTGACAATGGACTTTGTGACATCATAATGACTGTTCCATCGTATTTCTAGAAGTCTTTTCAGTGTGGGTGTATTGTATGTGTGTGAAACATAATGTCTGTGACAAAATGTGTTCAATGAATTTGACCAGTCAAAGAACTTCTTAGCCAGAGGTTCTGATTCTATTGCATGTATCACTGCTAAATGGAGCTGGTGGTTGTAGCAGTGTACATATGGAATGTACTTACCAACTTTGTTTTGTAACAAAGCCTGGACACCACTCCTTGCCCCAGACATGACAGAAGCACCATCCAAACACTGACACACTAAATTGTCTGGGCTGTAACTTAGCTCAGAGAGATGTGACAGAATTTGGTTACAAATATATTCAGCATCAAGCTGATTCAGTTCAATTAAGCCAATCAGATGTTCTTCAGGGATGGAGTTCTGGACAAATCTAATCACTACAGACAAATTCTCAATGTTACAGCGATCCCTGGTACCATCACTTTTAATGCAAAGTCCAGGAGAGTCGGCTTTTTCATATTTGGTTCTGATATCTTTTACCACCATTTTGGCAAGAGTCTCAATTATGTCATTTTGAATGACATTGGATGTGTATTTTGTATTGTCTGGGATGTATTTTACAATTTCTGCAAGTTTTACATCTTTTTTGATTGTGTAATCAAAGAACTTAAGGAAAAGTCCCTCCTTCCTACCTTCGTGATTGTGACCACCAGAGCCAGTTCATTGACTGCAAGGAACTGAACGGCCTCCCCAATGCTTTTCACATAATATCTATTCTTTTCTATCTGGGTTGGACCCAGTAGTTGAACTATGCTTTCACCCGTCTCTGTCCGGCGCCGATACTCTTGCCATGCAGACATGGCTCCGACGTGCAGGATTTGTGTGTTTGTGGAAGCCGCCACCTAATTTTTCTAGAGTTCTTTTCCAATTAGTGTAGCCGTGTTTGGTGAATATGTCCTCGCGGTCCGAATTGGAAACACTAAATTTGCAGCAGGCAAAGCAAAAGCTGGCATCACGGACAACAGAATATTCAAGCCATGGTCGATACCTGCTTGCACTAAAACATCTGAGTGTCTTTCTGAATGCGCGCTTGGGATAATTAATTAAATTGGGCTGGGATGGACTATCCATACAGTATTTAAGTCAGGTAGACCGGACTATATATTTTGTTGAAGGCAGAGGTTTGGAGTACCCGACACGAGCGCAGAGCTGGAGGATTGGGCTTATCTACATCTTTTGGAGTTTCAGTTCCCGACGTGGGTGCGCTGTGCTCCAAGTTGGTAGCAGTGGTGCTGGGCTCAACCGTGGAGCCAGCAGCTTGCGGAGGGACAGAGGTTGAAGATGTCTGCTTTTTAATAAGTCACCTATGCATAGCCTTTGGTGTTACCAACCAGAAAATAAAAGAAGAATGGAACGTATATGCTGTTTTAATTAAAGAATGCGGTCAACAGGTTCAAAACGTGCTGCAAAATGTGCGGCGAAGTGAACTGTGAGCAGCACGGTGCCTGTCTAGTGGAGGAGGCACTAACGGATACGCCCCAAATTCAAACGGAAAGCAACTCAGTTTTGAAAATCAAATGTTATTCTTCTCCAGAGTTTTCATTGGACAGAAAGAGCATTTCGCAGGCTGGGCATGGCTTGTCTCTGGTGGGGGCAGTGCCCCCCCAGCCCCCCCGTGGTCATGCCCCCGACTCACAACAATGCTCTAGACAGCACAGACCTCGATGAAACTCTGACAGACCTTCATCTCAATCTGAAATATCAAGGCTTGGGGCGGTCCCTCAACAATGACATCATATTAGCCCCACCCCTTTGGATTCCACCTAGAGAACAAAAAGAGAAAAAGGAAATAACATAGATATATAATACATAAATACCACATAATAAATAAACAACAATTTTAGCAAAAATTACACAAAAACAAAAGGAAAAAATAATTAAAAAACAACAGAAATAACCAAAAGGCTTAAAACACACATAAACCAAGGAACAAATCTAAAACATAACACTTTGAGAAACTAGTGCTCAGGCTCATCAAACAGAATACTCCAGATAATCATGATTACCTCCAGTGGCACACAGTGAATGCCACATCCCTTGCAACTGATACCCTCCTGGCACATCTGCATAATAACAGCTATTTTGCCAATTTCCTAATTATAGACTACAGCTGATCATTGGAAGGATAAGTTCAGCATTTTTCAAGTCAAAGTTATTTTTTCACAGTCATGGAATGTATTAATTTGCCACATGAAATTATGTTCAAAACAAAGAATCTTTATGAATTTTAACAAATATCTAGGCAGATGTTTCACTTTAAAATGGAAATGAAGCAGTAAAGTTCCTGAGGCTTGCTTGTAATAGCAGAAGTAAAGTGAAAGTAATACATTGTTACTGGAAGTACTACATTTTTACAGCTCCATACATTTAAGGATACATTATCTTTTCACTTGTGAGCACACAGCGGCCATCATGCATGGAATTTTGCCATTTCCTATAGGTGTACCACTAATGCTAGCACACATGCTGAATCATATTCCCATCACTCAAAAAAGATTATTTTATTGTCTTGCAATAATTGTTGCATCATTTTGTAAAGATATTGCCAGCTGCTGCCAGTGTCATTGGGCATATGTGTGCTTTGGTATTCTAGTGACAGCTAGTAAGACAGAGGTTTAACAGCTAGTCTGTTTAACTGTGGCAGATTCCCTGTTTTAACACTGAATATTGGAAATTTGCCATTAATACTTGTCAATTCCTATAAAGGTTTAGTTCTTTGTGTGTTGTGAAGCAAACTACATCCATCCTCTTTTTTTGGTATACAGCTTACTTTGTATGAAAGTGTAAAGACTGTGTGTGATCGTGTGAATCTTGCAAAATTGTTTTACTTTTTGCTTTTTTTCTTCCTAAAATGATATGGACACACTTTCTCCAGTAAGAGTGCAATCTCCAGACAATACTTGATAACACTGTTGGCTTGAAAAGCTGATGTACTCCATAAGTTTAAGGCTTTTCTTTTCATATTTGGATCGTGGTACCCTTCATCTCCATTTTAAAGCACTACAGCAGGCTAGGTATATTTTAAAATGTATTAAATGACTCTGAAGAAATAAGTTTGACTTGAAAAATACTGAACTTTTAATGCTGTTTTACCTTTAAAGTTGATCAGCCACACTCCTCAATTTATGAGTTAGCGCCACCCTCTGCAGTTGGATTTTGGATTTCCTAACCAACACAACTCTGCATGTACGGATTGGTAACATTACATCCCACCATGGCACTGATTCAGCTCAAGATCATAAAGCACTTCAGACGGTGGTAAAGGTAGCACATAATGTTACTGGAACCAAGCTGCCTTCTCTTCAGCACATATACAAAACTGACTGTCTTAGAAAGGCAAACAGTAAAAGTAAAGACCTCTGACATACTGCACAGTGACGTTTCTTAGTCCTCTCCTCCCATTATCACTCGCACTGTTAGTTTCAGGGACAGTTTTAGTTCACAGGTCATAAGGTTACTAAATAGCCAATCATAATAACAAATATTACAAAATAAAAAAAACCAAAAACATGCATTTATATATTATGGCTGCTGATTAATTGCTCCTAATATGTGCAATTAATGCATTAAAAATGTATGCAATTACACGTCTTAACGTAATACCTAAATGCATTAATTTAACCAGGTTAATTTGACACACAATGTTAATGAAGTAGTGCCAAATAAACCTAAGTCTATTAGTGGTAGTAGCAGGTCGCTGGAGTCAGCTTCGCTTGATCATTTCCTATGTTGTTTCTTAGAAATCATCTTCATAATGATCCACACACACCAGAAGAACCACAGCAAAAGAAAATGCAATTACACAAACTCACCAGACTCTGAATATCAGCCGCTGATGCCTCGCTCCTCCTCCTCCACAAAATCAAATGTAGAGCGATACAGACTAGAACAATAGTTTGACATTGATTTGGTCTATTGCAGTGGTGGAAGCTACAGGGTGACAGATACCCAGTCCTGGTTAAATTAGTTAGAAAATATTTAGTGTCCACCAACCACAACTGTCCTTTGCAGTGTTCAAAGTTAAAAGTTTCATGTGTTATGTAGTCAGATAACTTTTTAAAGTACGAGTAATCAACAAAAAACAGATATGCGTTACTGCATTACTTTGGACGGTTATTCTTGTGACTCAAAAAACAAAAAAAAAAAAAGTACTTTTGTTCTATTCATTATTTTGTAGAATTATTGTACTTTTTCCAAATTAAATTGCCTTCTGGGGCTGTAACATTGTGTATGTGGGTCCTCCGAGTCATCTGGTGACAGCTAGTAAGAATGAGTTTAAGCACATGTGTAACATGCAATCAAGTGCAAAGAACTGAACAAAAGTCATGGGTATGCATTTAATCCTGCCGGTGCTGATGTTTATTCCCAACATTCCATAATAATAATAATAAGCAACTATATATCATATTTAGTTACTTTTTTGTAAGTAAGGCAGACTGTTTCTTTCAGTAGTTGTCTAACCCACTTAGAGCTGAAGAGGGTTGCGTGAGGTCTGCTGGAGCCTATCCCAGCCAGCATAGGGGGCAAGTCAGGAATAAACCATGGACACACACACCCATCCCCAGTACACATTAGGGGCAATTTAGGATCAGCAATTCACCTAACTTGCATATCTTTGGATTGTGGGAGGAAACCCACAGAGATGAAGGGAGGACCTGGGATGTGAACCCTGGTCTCCCTACTCTATGGCTGCTGAACTACCACTGCGCCTCCATGCTGTCCCAAGGCAGAATGTAACTAAGTTAATTTTAAAAGTAACATTTCCCGACACTGGTTCCCTATGAATATTTGTATTTGAATAAGTAGATAATAAATACAAAAACATCCTTTGAATGACCAGTTGTAAATAAACTAGTGTGCTTAAGCTACTGCCTGAATAACAAATTACTTTGAGCTTTTGACTACTTGGTGTTTCATTGTTTATTCAGTTGTTTCTGTTACACAAAACTGTTCATCAGGCTAACTGGAACAATTTAATTTAAATGGCATGGCAAGTAATTATTAAAACTGTTTTGTAATACAAATTAATCACAGTTTTTTTACTTTATAGAAAAGTATTAATATGCTTGAAGGCAATATGGAATTTATTTTATTATAATGCAGTGAATGTTGGTTAAAAATTATATTTGTGTGATTAATTGCGATAAAAGATATATATATATATATATATATATATATATATATATATATATATATATATATATAGTCACGCATGGGAAACAGCTTGAAGGCTCAGGCGACAGTAACTCTCCACCAGGACAGGAGATGGCTCTGTGTACTAACAACCTCTCTTCTACCCTTTCTGCAGAAAGGTAGATACACCATCTCTGCCAGCTTGGGCAGTCTACCTGAGACAGCAGTCCAGGCGACTAGTTTCTTTATGTTTTACGTGCTTTATTTTTTCAAATCCTTCATTCTTATGCAGGGTTAGCCACAAGGTGCCCCAAATCTTTCACCTTGTCTTGATATAGGGCCCACCGGAGGGCCTCAGCCAATGTAGCATGGCTCCAAACTCAAAAGGCAGAATTTCCAAAATGGGGCTAAAGCTCTTAAACAAGAAAAGTGTCAAGATGTTCCCTAAAATGAAAAAGACAAACCATCCAATCTTTTTAATCAAACAAAACAAAGCAAGGTCCATATATTTATGGGTTTTTTAAAAAAAAAATCCAAAATTAGAACTAGAAAAACAAGGCAGTAACAAACAGGAGCAACTACAACCATTACTTTCATGTTGAAGCTATTGAATACTCCAATGCTTTGGCTTAAGTACTGCACAATTAGGCGGCTCTGCCTCAATGGGCTCTATGTACAAGCGGCAGGGCAGATCACAAAGAACTCTACACAGATAAATGATAATGATAGAAAATCAAAAAATTACGAAAGTACAAAGACAAAACAAAAACAAATAAGGAATTAATAGCATAAAGTACAAAATTATACTTAAGTAATAACACAAAGATGTAAATAACCAAGAAATATGCTTGAACCTGGACAATAACTCTGGCTGTACTATGTATATACAACTTTGTGTGTTGGTACTGTATCATTGTTAATGTTCTGAGGAGACAAATAGAATGGAAGCATGGAAGTAAACTGAATAGTCCAGGATTAGTTATAGTTTTGTTTTTGATGTTGTTGCAATAGACAGATGCCCTTTAATCAATAGCCAATTGTTTCTAAAATCAGGCCCGGTATAGTATTTACCTATAAGATCTATTTAACCAAAGAAATCATTTGTATGACTTGTAATTAGTTCTGCTTTAATCAGAAAAAGAATAAGAGAGACATTCACTTGATTTTTTTACTTTGTTGGATTAGAACTGCTTGTGATTTTATTAAATTCTTCTATTTAAGGCCAAGGAATCTTCAAACCGTTGATGTAGCCCACATTATTCAGAACAGTGAATAGCATACCATTTATCCTTAGGGTTTGGACCTAATTTAGATTTGGTAGTGCAGCAAATTTCCCAAAGGTCACTTTAATAACGGAGCCAAGGTGTTGCTAGAATTTGAATTTAGAATGCAGGCGGGAGACTGGGACATTTGAAACTTATTGTTCTCCTTCTTTGGATAGGATCCAAAACAGACACACCAATGGCCTAGTCCTAGCATCGTTTGTTGATAATTTCACATCATTGATGCACTTAGCTTGATCAGCATGACGCTAACGGGAATTCATCATGAATCCTGTTTTTGACATGTGTTGGTGTCTTCAGTAGCTTATTTTAAAAAATCCAGAAGAGTGCAGCTGAGGAAAAGCATCATCCGCATACAAAACTACACGTGAATATTTCATAGCATAGCAAATTATTTATAAAATGTCAAGGAAGTCTGAGTCAAGAATACCGGAGGCAGTCAGCCCATTTGCGGCCAGTCTTTTCCCTTCAGATCAGTCAAGTGCTTTATGACTGAGGCTCAGTTACAGCAGTGTACTATTATCACCTAACTGGGGGTAGAGGAGGTCGAAGAGAGCAGGCTTTCTTTTAGCAGGATTCTTAATCAATGCCTCCAATGATGTGTAATCATATGAGCAACAATTTGACACATTCTGAAACACAGGCTGAAAATGTATAGTAACATACAGTAAGAAAAGCATAAGATGTGAGAATACTGATCTTTGTAAGAGGGTTCCACAATACTTCAGAGACAGCACCTCAGCCATTCCTGTCTCTTATTAGTCAACCTATTAATTCATGTAACTTCTCATAATTAGTCATAGTTACTCCTATTCATATACATAATTCTTTATAATCAACTAATTATTTTTATAATACCTCATACTATACTAACTCAGTTACATAACTTGTCATATACCACTTTCGCTTTTACTCACCTCTGTATAAAATCCACATATTTGTTTACATTTATTTACCCTGCCAATTTCCATAGATCCCCATCTCCAATATATTAATTTTCATAACTGTTGAGATTTGGATTCCCAAACACAATAAAAAAAGAGAGTGAGTTCTCCTAAACTGACCCATAAAAGAATTTATTGGCCAGGTCAGGCCTCCTTTGACTGCCTCCAAAAGCCTCACTCCAATGGGGTTTAACCCCAACTCCACTGGCCTGCCTTAGGAGACTGAAGCCTTCAAAAGAAACTTAAAAGTTCTACAAATATATCAAAATGCCTCACATTTAGGAAGGCAACCGTAAACCCCAGCTTGTGAATGAAATGGCATTAAAGTGGTCTTTATGAAAAGAAGGATTTATTAAAAAAAATTGAAAAATACACAGCAAAAGAGACAAAAAGGAGGTGCCTAAGTGGCAATCCTGAATAAACAAAGTCCAAATACAAAATCCAGAAAACAGAATCCTTAAGACGAAGGAAGTGAATCAGAAACCCAGATAATCCAAAAACAAATATTCATATTTATGACTCCACACTCAAAATTCTTGGCTACTGAATCCTGCATCTGGCTTGAATATAAATCCAGAAGCAAGATTCAGCAGCCATGACATTATGGTGGACCCGCCTCTTGGGGAACCACCCACAAAGTATAAGGAATACATGCAAACTTACAGAGACTGTACTTAATTAATCAATAATAAACAAAATCAGCAGAGATACCATACAAATAAGAAAGTTAATGATTCAAAATGAACAGAATGACAACAAAATATACAAAAATACAGAACAATGAACCACATTTTTCACCAACCTCTTTGCACTTTTGTAATTCCCCCAGTCATCTCCAGTAATTTAGATAAATCCAGTTACTCTAGTGATTCACCTGCATAACCCAGCTTCTCAAGTTTATTTCCAGTACATAACTCCTCATACTCAGATTACTCTCTCAAATAACTGCACACTCATTCATGTAACTTCTCTTACCTTACCCACATATTTACATAATTCTTCACAGGCAGCCCATACATTTTCATATCATCATATCAGCTACCCCCTTATTGCCTAGTTTCTTATACTCCACCAACTTATTTTCATAACTCATATTTCACTCACATATTTCCAGTATGCAATTCCTTCTTCTCAACCTAACCATTTACATAAATCTACTTACTGCACTCAATCACCTACATACCTCTTCATGTGTCACCCACGTTTATAGCAGATCATTTCTCATACACATGCTGCTTATTTGACTAACACCTCTTATTACTTACAATCATTTACAAAACTCGTATTCAGCCTACTTATTTAAGTATCCATTCTTATTACACATTTTCATTCATATAAGTCTTTGAACTCTGTTAAGTAATATACATAACTCTTTATACATAGCATAATCTTGTTTGTAACTCTTCATACTCCACTAGTTCATTTATATAACTTATCATACACACCCCATTCATTTTTAAGACTCCTTACAAAACATACCCTTATTTACATACCTTCACCCACGATCCTTAGTGATTTACATGACTTTACATGACTACTCTTACTCTATTCACTCACTTTTGCAGAATTATTTTTACAATCTTTTTTACATATCATTGACTTCCACCTGTTTGATGTTCACTTTATTTCTATAACCCTTCCAATGCACTATTGGGTGATGGTTTTCATATCCAGTCCAATGCATTGCCCACTTATTTGAACAGAATGCCTTTTGAGAGCAGACCGATGAATCCCTTATTTTTGTAATACAGTTAAAAGTAATAAACAAATGTAGTCTTCTATATGTTAGCTTTGTGTTTTGGCAAGATCACAAAAAATTGATTGCCATTTTATTGCTGTGATTCATTTTCTAAATCCAAAAAAACTATGGCAATGACTAAGCAATGATCCTTCCTGGTTAAATGGCATATCCGCAGACAAAAATTCAATCGGTCTACAATCGGCTAGGCCATGACTTGAGCTGCACTTTTCCCATCGATTTTTGCTGCAGGCTATTAACACTAAAAATCTTTATCTGGTTCAGAATTTGTTTTGACATTTTAGCAGCTATAGATTACTTTTGAGATAAAGAAAATATTATAAAGAGGTAAAGGAACACAAAATCTACTTTAAGTAGAACCATTAAACTGTTCAGCTGTGACTTTCACAGTCACTCCACTTCTGAAGCTTAAATAAAAATGTTTTATTTCACAGTTACCTACTGATACATTTGCTCTTTTAATTTTTTCATTCATGTCAATTAATATAAACCACAGAACTTTTAATCAAAAAAGAATATAAAATTTAAGTGAAATTTATACTTTTTTGACACATTATGGATTGGTTTCTGTAAGGACAGGCTTCAACTCCCATGACCCTGACTTGGATCAAATGGTTTTGCTAAAAGTTGCTATTTGTGTCAATATTAATATGAAATAAATAAAACTGAAGGGAAATTATAATTATTTATGTACTCCTGTGTGAATCTGCCTTTATTGGACTGGTGTGCACTCTTGGATTAGATAATGCTTGCTTCCTAGTGCTTCTGGGACAGGCTTCACCAACATGACTCTGAACTGCATTAGGCAGCTTCGGCAACAAATGCATGAACAGTTACACAAGTGTAAACAGAGAACATTTCATTACATTGTCTTAGAGGAAGTTGGTTTATAAAAACACAATAACAGTTTATTTTAGTTAGAACTCCACAGAGACAGGCTGATAACACACTTGGGCTTCTATAGTATCCAGAAAACCCGCATGTATAGATGTATGGATAGTAACAAGGCAGAAATATGTTCACAAAAAAGACATAATTTGGTATTTTTATTATCTCAATTCTTCTCTAAATAGGCCTAAAAGAATGGTTGACTGCAGGAACCAAAGCTGTCTTCTTCACTTTCACACTATCTTCTGTGGTAAAATAGGCCAAATGTCACAATTGGGATCCAAAATTCTACCTGGAAACAAATAATCTGTCTGAAATTAAAAGAGTGACTTGGTAAAGACTATTGTGTCACTGAGAAAGAGAATGTTAATGCAGACCTCTGATAAAATTCTTAAGAAAATACAGTGTATATATTGTTTGGAAAGAGACAAATAGGAAAGTTCTAAAAGTCTTTCTGTGTTTTTGCATTGTTGTCAATTCAGGTAGTCTCCAAAAATGAACCACTAAAGTCAGTTATGGTTTTTGGCATCCACCTTGAAATGTACCACACATTTTCTGAAGTTTATCTTTATACAGTGCATCCGGAAAGTATTCACAGCGCATCACTTTTTCCACATTTTGTTATGTTACAGCCTTATTCCAAAATGGATTAAATTCATTTTTTCCTCAGAATTCTACACACAACACCCCATAATGACAACGTGAAAAAAGTTTACTTGAGATTTTTGCAAATTTATTAAAAATAAAAAAATTGAGAAAGCACATGTACATCAGTATTCACAGCCTTTGCCATGAAGCTCAAAATTGAGCTCAGGTGCATCCTGTTTCCCCTGATCATCCTTGAGATGTTTCTGCAGCTTAATTGGAGTCCACCTGTGGTAAATTCAGTTGGTTGGACATGATTTGGAAAGGCACACATCTGTCTATATAAGGTCCCACAGTTGATAGTTCATGTCAGAGCACAAACCAAGCATGAAGTCAAAGGAATTGTCTGTAGACCTCTGAGACAGGATTGTCTCGAGGCACAAATCTGGGGAAGGTTACAGAAAAATTTCTGCTGCTTTGAAGGTCCCAATGAGCACAGTGGCCTCCATCATCCGAAGTTCGAAACCACCAGGACTCTTCCTAGAGCTGGCCGGTCATCTAAACTGAGCAATCGGGGGAGAAGGGCCTTAGTCCGGGAGGTGACCAAGAACCCGATGGTCACTCTGTCAGAGCTCCAGAGGTCCTCTGTGGAGAGAGGAGAACCTTCCAGAAGGACAACCATCTCTGCAGCAATCCACCAATCAGGCCTGTATGGTAGAGTGGCCAGACAGAAGCCACTCCTTAGTAAAAGGCACATAGCAGCCTGCCTGGAGTTTGCCAAAAGGCACCTGAAGGACTCTCAGACCATGAGAAACAAAATTCTCTGGTCTGATGAGACAAAGATTGAACTCTTTGGTGTGAATGCCAGGCGTCACATTTGGGGGAAACCTGGCACCATCCCTACAGTGAAGCATGGTGGTGGCAGCATCATGCTGTGGGGATGTTTTTCAGTGGCAGGAACTGGGAGACTAGTCAGGATAAAGGGAAAGATGACTGCAGCAATGTACAGAGACA
Organism: Erpetoichthys calabaricus; assembly: GCF_900747795.2. Lineage (NCBI taxonomy): Eukaryota > Metazoa > Chordata > Cladistia > Polypteriformes > Polypteridae > Erpetoichthys > Erpetoichthys calabaricus. The sequence goes on from NC_041404.2 coordinate 119,030,163, forward strand.
TCCTGGGTGAAAACCTGCTCCAGAGCGCTCTTGACCTCAGACTGGGGCAACGGTTCATCTTTCAGCAGGACAACGACCCTAAGCACAAGACATCAAAGGAGTGGCTTCAGGACAACTCTGTGAATGTGCTTGAGTGGCCCAGCCAGAGCCCAGACTTGAATCCGATTGAACATCTCTGGAGAGATCTTAAAATGGCTGTGCACCGACGCTTCCCATCCAACCTGATGGAGCTTGAGAGGCGCTGCAAAGAGGAATGGGCCAAACTGGCCAAGGATAGGTGTGCCAAGCTTGTGGCATCATATTCAAAAAGACTTGAGGATGTAATTGCTGCCAAAGGTGCATCGACAAAGTATTGAGCAAAAGGCTGTGAATACTTATGTACATGTGATTTCTCAGTTTTTTTATTTTTAATAAATTTGCAAAAACCTCAAGTAAAGTTTTTTCACGTTGTCATTATGGGGTGTTGTGTGCAGAATTCTGAGGAAAAAAATGAATTTAATCCATTTTGGAATAAGGCTGTAACATAACGAAATGTGGAAAAAGTGATACACTGTGAATACTTTCCGGATGCACTGTATGTGCTTGATGTGTGTTAGAGACCATAAAATGGTTTAAACAAGAAGTAGCCATTCAGGCTAACTTAGCCTGATGTACTCAATACAAGAAATGATTCCAGAATAAATGTCAGTGAGTTGATATCTAAGGGTTCTTTATGTAAACCACTTGTACATTGGATTAAGAAGTGCTTGCTAATATTAGTGCAAAACGTACCTTTAAATGATACCACTCTGTTCGTGAAGAAGAAGGGATTTTGAAGCAGAGTAGCGTCTGGCACCCACACACCTTATTCTTTTCACTCTTCTCATCCTCTGTTTGCATACAATTGCTGTCACACTACAGGACTCAACATGACTATTCGTCTGAGACTGTATCTTATTTAATGGCTGCAGTCATGCTGTCTCATTGTCAAATTATATGACTAGAAATCTCAGTGGATGAATGATTATAGAATTATATGACATGTTTTCATCATTATTGCAAATCTCACAGTATGCCGCAAAAATATCACAAGGTTGCCGCATTTTGGCAGCTAATTAATTTATAGCACACTGGAACAGAAAGAGGAACACTGCACAAAGTAGCAGTAGTAGAAGAATGGTGAAATTATTTCTTAAATGTCTGACCAAAATATAATGCATTACCATGCTGGTGCCATCATTAACAAGAATATTAAAATACAGGGTGTCACACATGTGCGATTAGGAGGCAGTGAAAAAGCCTAAAGGTGAGTGAAATATCGTGAGACGAGGGGTTGTCACGTGGTACTTACCTGAATCTCTTCATCTCTCAACAGGAAAACTCGAAGAAAAATAATCACCTCCATTTCCGGGTTCCAAAATGGCCGCCGTGATGTCACTTCTGGTGGCCCAACATGACATCACATCCGGCCATTTTTTTGTTTCCGGCTCCAACATTCAACTTCATTTCCTACCAACCATTTCCTGTTCCCATAATTCATTTTGTATAAAAACGCCATCTTGTCTCATAAACTTTGTCAAATGCTACAATACAGTACTTTTGATTATTTATTTCGCTATTTTTGCTTTATTTTTGTCCGTAGGACAATATACGGGGATGGTCCCCAAAACTTTATTTTTGTGGAGTTTCTTTTTTTTATTGTGATATTTCCACAAGGGGTTAATTTTATTTAGATAGATAGATAGATAGATAGATAGATACTTTATTAATCCCAAGGGGAAATTCACATACTCCAGCAGCAGCATATTGATAAAAAACAATATTAAATTAAAGAGTGATAAAAATGCAGGTATAACAGAAAATAACTTTGTATAATGTTAACGTTTACCCCCCCCCCCCCCAACCCCCCTGGTGGAATTGAGGAGTCGCATAGTGTGAGGGAGGAACGATCTCCTCAGTCTGTCAGTGGAGCAGGACAGTGACAGCAGTTTGTCGCTGAAGCTGCTCCTCTGTCTGGAGATGACACTGTTTAGTGGATGCAGTGGGTTCTCCATTATTGACAGGAGCCTGCTCAGCGCCCGTCACTCTACCACAGATGTCAAACTGTCCAGCTCCATGCATACAATAGAACCTGCCTTCCTCACCAGTTTGTCCAGGCGTGAGGCGTCCCTCTTCTTTATGTTGCCTCCCCAGCACACCACCGCGTAGAAGAAGGCACTCGCCACAACTGTCTGATAGAACATCTGCAGCATCTTATTGCAGATGTTGAAAGACGCCAGCCTTCTAAGGAAGTATAATCGGCTCTGTCCTCTCTTGCACAGAGCATCAGTATTGGCAATCCAGTCCAATTTATCATCCAGCTGCACTCCCAGGTATTTATAGGTCTGCACCCTCTGCACACAGTCACCTCTGATGATCACGGGGTCCATGAGGGGCCTGGTCCTCCTAAAATCCACCACCACCTCCTTGGTTTTGCTCGTGTTCGGGTGTAGGTGGTTTGAGTCGCACCATTTAACAAAGTCCTTGATTAGGTTCCTATACTCCTCCTCCTGCCCACTCCTGATGCAGCCCATAATAGCAGTGTCGTCAGCGAACTTTTGCACGTGGCAGGACTCCGAGTTGGAAGTCCGATGTATATAGGCTGAACAGGACCAGAGACGGTACAGTCCCCTGTGTTGCTGACCACAATGTCAGACCTGCAGTTCCTGAGATGCACATACCGAGGTCTGTCAGTAAGATAGTTCATGATCCATGCCACCAGGTATAAATCTACTCCCATGTCTGTCAGCTTGTCTCTAAGGAGCAGATGTTGGATGGGCTAGAAAATTATTATTAATAATTATTACTAGAAAATATAAATCAGCTTACTCAATATACTCTTTAAACTTGTTTTTCACAGTAACCCTACAAGTGGATTTTGTCTGTTCTCCTTTTGCTACATACTACATTTCACAAATGTGGTGTGCATCCCTAGTGCAGATTTTAGGGAGCAACATTCATTGAAGTAGGGCACATTTGTCACCAGGGGAATAATAATTAAAAAAAAAAAAATAACATGAAGAACAATTATTTACAGTTACATTTATTTGCTTGGCAGACGCTTTTATCCACAGCGACTTATAGAAGAAGTAAATGTAATCAAGTAACATTAGGCTAGGATTTGTTTGTTCAGAAAGTGTAGTAGTTCAAGTAACAAAAGTTGATTGCCACAAATGAAAAGATATAATAATTAATAAGTTTACAATCATAGATTACAATCAGTAAAGCAGTTAAACTTAGTATAACAACAAATTATCCAACAATATAAAATATCACAGAGCAAAGGTTTTTTTCTATCAATTAGACGGATATTCACAGAACAGATGGGTTTAAAATTGCATCTTGAATACACTGAGGGTGTCAGCAGTATGGATGGAGGTGGGCAGCTCATTCCACGAACTAGGAACTACACACAACAAGAGTCTGGATTGAGGCTTGATACCACGCCGAGCCGGTCAACCCAGTGCTATTCCCTGGCAGACCTAAGTGGGTGAGAAGGTGTATAGGACTTATATTGCCATATATGCAGATGCTGACCCATTGACTACTCTGTAGGCAAGCAACAGGGATTTGAACTTCATGTGTGCTGCTACAGGGAGCCAATGTAGTGACCTGTAGAGAGGAGTGACATTTACCCAACTCTACTAGTTAAATACAAGATGGACCACTGCATTCTGGACCATCTACAGTGGCTTGATAGCCATGTGGATACTCCCGCCAGAAGTAAGTTTCAGTATTCCAGATGCAACAAAACTAAAGCCTGGACCAGAAGTTGTGCTGCATATTCTGTTGGATAGGGTCTGAACTTGCAAATGTTGTACAGCGTGAACCTACATGAAGAAGAAACAGTACAAATGTGGTCAGAAAAAGATAGCTGCTCATCAATCACCAACCCAAGATTACGTACTGACTTGGCAGGTGTTAACGACAGAGAGCCAAGCTAAACAGAGTAACTGGCCAAGATCACAAGAAGCTTGGTTTTGACAGGTTGAGCTGTAGATGGTGGTCCTTCATCCAAGTTGAGATATCAGTAAGACATGCAAAGACTCTAGCTGATACCTATTGTCCTTCCGGAGGGAACGACAGGTATAGCTATGTATCATCAGTATAGCATAAGAGAAACCATGGGATTGGAAGATGGAGCCCAGCGAACAGGCAGCCACCAGCTTCCCTGCAGCCTATAGTCTCTTTTGTAACAAGAAATCTGTTCTCCACCATTTACATAGCCCAAAATGTTCACTTTCCTTCTTTCTTTGCATCTGCCATTATTCTTCACTGTTTTTCAGACAAAAGAACCCATTCCTACGACTTCCAACTCACTATAAGATAATCAAACAAATCTGGCTTTATAATAACAAGTCAATGGCTTTTAAGAGCTTTCTGAATGAGTCAGGGAAGGGAGTTACAATACAATACAATAACTCATGGTAACATGTGCACTCTGCAACTGTCTGCAACTCACTATGACTTTCTTAAGATTATGTAGAAGAAGGCTGCAACCTAAAATTGTAGCAAGAGTTGTGTAGAGCAGTCGTTTTCAATGTTCAGTCCTCAGGGCCCCCTGTGGCTGCAGGTTTTTGTTCTAGCCAGTTTCTCAATCAGTCAGTCATTTTTATCTTTAACTGATCTTATTGTTCAATTAGCTGACCTATTTTGCTCTTTTATTTTGCATTTAGAAAAGTGCAGTAGTGACAGATTTAGATTTGTATGTTTTCTGTGTCTTTAAATTCTTTGTTTTGTTTTTTTAATTCACTTTTTTGTGGAGTTTGCTTTCTTAATGGTATCTGAATACAGACAATTAATGTTGAGCCGAGCAGACACCAGTGTAAAGGACAATGAAAGCAGCAGCCATTTCAGTGTTACTCACTTGTCTGCTTATTAGCAAATAATTGTCTATATAACTACAACATTAAAAAAATAAAAAGGAAAAGAATGAATTCTTAACCACCTAATGCATATAAATCCCTGCTATATCCAGTAAAAATATAGCATAACTAGTTTGTAATTTCCAGATGGCTGTAAAAATCATCCAAACTATGAAATAATGACTTGCTTAATTAAGGTAGGAGTCCAATTAAGACATTGAGGACCACTAATGTAGACTGATGTCAGCATAAGATAAACAAAATGCAGTTTCCCCATTCTTTTGTAATTTCTCACACTTGTCACTCCTAGAAAAAGTAGTTCACCTGTGAACTTTGTGTAGAACATTAGAGTCATTCTTAATAATAATAATAATAATGAGACCACGGGGTATTTTTCGTACATGGATTACCCGTTTAGCCGGATGTAATTGTTGACGATTTGGCCTGATCCTGAATCTGTCGGTTTTTTGAAACTCTTGCTGGAAGTGTTGTCATAGCAACACATCCTAATCCTCAAACCTGCTCGGAGCAGGTTTGTTCTATGTAAACAAGGATTAGTTTACACACGTAATCAGTGACGGTGCATGGAAGTCATCCAGTCATGGCTTCGCCGTTCATGAATGAGCGACCAATTGATATCGGTGCGCAAATTATACGAAGAGAATTTCATATAGAGAGGGTTTTGCGCGATCAGCAAGATCCTTTATTACTCCTGGAGGAAATTCTTTTCGAAAGATACCGCTTTAGCCGAGGGGGAATATTGAACCTCAAAGATTTATTAGCGCCTTATATTCGAGGTCAAACTAGGCGAAGTCGGGCTCTCACAACCACACAGACAGTATGCACTGCTTTGAGGTTTTTTACAAGCTGCACTATTTTATACTGTATACTGTAGGTGATGCGGAAAATCTAACTAAAAGTGCAGTTTGACAGGCAATTCGTAAAGTCTGTTTGGCTCTGAAATATTTCTTTCGGGTTTTCATTGTGTTTCCTAGACACCTGTGTGTGCAGACAATAAAAGAGGCGTTTCATGCCATTGCAGGTAGGTAATACACAGGCAAAAACACCCACAGTTCCATGAAGAATCTCAATCAGCCTAACATTCTCATTACCAGGATTTCCAAATGTGATTGGGGCACATGGGACTGATCAGAGTGGAGTTTGATCAAACATTATTTGGAAAATGTACCTCTCCTCCTGATGAATAATCAGACACAGTGTCTTCATCAAATATTTGACCTTTGTCAATATCTCGTTGGTCAGACACAGGTTCAAGGGATATGACATTCCCTGCAACTGACCCAACAAAAAAGAGGGCTATATGGAACATACCTATGGCACACATGGAGGACAAATATATGCAATGACCATCCTTTACCTGAAATAAAGTGACCACTGCATCCTGCCACTGGTTCTGAGGAGGAGCTTCCCCCTGGAATGTCCTCAGAAACAGGGCGATGGGCATTTTGCTGGAGAGCCAACTCTTCTGCAGGGGTTAGGTCTGGACCGCGTGGACCTCCACCTGTTTTTTGCTTGTCTGCCTTCTTATTAGCTTTAAAATTAATGTTTTTTATATTATATATGATTATTTATGTCAACAATTCTTTAAATAGTTATATACCAATATTTACCAGTTTGAAGTATATTCTTGTACTTCACTTTAACCTGTTCCCATGTTCTCCTTGTGCTCACATTTGATCTGGAATTATGACATATTAAATAATAATTAATCTGACACATACTGTAGGAAATGAAACGCTGCATTCAGTAAGTACAATGCACACCACTTAGCATTTAATTTGTCGGCCACTTTTTGCCAGCCGTCGTTTCTGGGTCTGGGCTGCTTTTGCACTGCTTTTTTTTGCAGTGTTACCCCTTGTGCATATTAAATCTTAAAATTCTTCATGTCCTTCGAATAAAAGGTCTTGCGCCGCGTGTGTGAAAAAAAAATGCACCCGTTCTTTCGTCATTTTGTTACAGCCTATCAAAGGTTTGCTGATCATGTTTTCTAGACTCAATATATATGGGCTTTTCACTCAGCACGGGCACGCGCATTCATCTTGTATGATTAGATCCAGCTAGACTAATCTAATACACGGCTGCCTTTGAAAAACCGACCTATCCCGGATGAGTGTCACTGGCATTAACTTATCCAAGATCAGGCACCTGATCTCAGATGATTTAAGCGACGTACGAAAAATACCCCCCAGAACTGCAAACAGTAGTGTTATACTCTACAGGCCAAAGCTTACAAGACTTGTACTCCAAACAGTATGGGTGCTTCAGAACCCAACAATCCTAGTAGGCTTTTTATTGACCTGTGTTTCATTTTCCACAGGGTGGTGTCATGGTCAACTCTATTAACAATGTACTTTACACATCCAATGTTATGAGGTTTGAATCTCACTCCAGGCATGGATTAGGTCTCATTTTCTTTTTGTTTATGTACGAGCTTTCCTGTGAGTATTACAGTTTTCCTCCTACATCTTGAAGAGGTGTCATGAAGTGTCTATGGGATCCAAGGAAACTCTCGAAGGTGCAGACAGTTTATTAAACAATACTACTCAGGCAGCCACTGAAACTTAATGGAAGAATAGTCTGCATTAACATTTGGAAGAATGATCTGCTAAGCCATACCCTCATTGGGTCTCCATGGATGGATCGTTTACTGCCTCCATGGATCATTTACTGTGTCTGCACAAAGGTTAAACTAGTCTGAGTAGGATTGAATTAAAGGGGAGAACAGAGCATAGGTTTGATCACTGGTGTGTGAAACATTGGATAATGGAACAGGCAGAATCAGCTTCGGTGAACGTTGGGTGAACGAGCCAGACTGAGTGCTGTGGAGACACCAAAAGGGATACAATCTTGTCCACTCAGCTATGGAGTAGGCGAGATAAAGGGTAGCCCTGCGGAATAATATGGAGAGGGAGTTTGATGCTGCAGCATTCGGTAAATGGGCCAGACTCCCTGGGGACACAGCAGTCATGGGGGTTGTCACACAGGTGCGTTTGGGAGGCAGCCAAAGGGACCAAAAGACAGTAATTCCACACCAGACCAGCAGGTGTCAGGTTCAACTAAACCTCCCTCTTTTCTCTCTACAGACCCAACATGGGAAATTCTGCCCGAATCCAAGGACGTCACTTCCAGTCCCAGTCTGATGATGTCACTTCTTGTTCTGGCCCTGAGAACATCACTTCCTCTGACCGACATTAAAAACCCACCATCTTCTCTACACTAGTCAGTTCTGTTTTGGACTCCATTTTGGAACCATTACACACTTGTACTAAAAGTTTCAACCCTTTTGCAGCCAGTTAAAGTACATGGGTGGCTGCCCCAAACCTTTGTTGTATGTTTCTGGCTGTTTCTTTCACAGTGGCATAGTCGGAATCAGGAGCCAAACCAAGGAAGAGCCTGGACACACCATCCAGACCACCAGCTATCAAGGAAACATGGGAGATAACCGTGCCCGCATTCCCGTGGTGGAGTCAGTCAGTCGGGCTAGGGAGAAGGCAAGGCATGCTTCGACCCAAGGGTCTGATAAAGGACCTTAGGCATGTGGATAAAGGGCCCACGGACAAGGGCCGGGCTTAGAGGGGAACACCTGGGGGACTGATTATGGGCTCCCAGGTAAATGGACCACTCTGTGGGACTCTACAAAGGGAAAGACATTTGCGAAAAGTGGGAATGCCTCAGGCTGGCAGGTGAGGAGACTGATGCAGTGGGAATTCAATCCTCAACTGCTGACGGCTTCCCAAGCCATAAAAATATGGAATAAAGTCGGGTGCTGGTTATGACCGGAAAACAATAACACCCAGCAAATAGCAGAGCAAGTAGCATGTGCGCTACTGCTCAGAGCCCTCTGGCCCAGCTGGCCTGGGGTCAGCCAAGTAAGAACATGGCCTCATTGATAGAAATCATACAGACCATAAGGGCGGAGACCTACCTAGGTGAACCAGAAAAGGACCTGTGTGAACCTGGATGAGTTTGTGTCCCTACATCTGAGCCTCATAGCCACCCTACAGAGCAAACCTCGGGACCTTCTGGCCTGCAGTGGCCGTCTTCCTGTGGTGAGCAATGGGTCTGCGAGGCACGGGGAGAGGAGGCTGGTGTGCTCTTGATAACCCTCAGGCATTCTCACATACAGGGGAGGTGCTACTGAATGAAACTTAAAGACCAGCCCTATTTGATTCAGGCAGTAACATTTCAATTGTTGCCCGCCACTTGGTGCTGCTGCAACAATGGCTTAAACCTAAGACCAGTATAACCTGTGTACACTGGGACATTCACTAATATAAGTCCGCCTCTTTTTTTGTCAGTTATAAGGGGTTGGTAAAAAGACTGGCAGAAGCCGTCTTGAAAGCCCCTCTGTTCCCGGTGATACTCAGTAGAGACTGGTCGAACAATAAAAGCGGTTTAACACTCTGCACCCCTAAACAACCATTGGGCCAAGGGATGGACACTGAGATGGCATCCTCTGCTGACTGCACGCCATGTATACAGCTGGGACAGAGACAAAGCATGGCTTCTAATAATGACGTGGAAACTCCTGGACCATCACAGGCTGATACGTAAGCTCTAGACTCTCTCACTCAATTGCATTTCCAATTTAAGCAGACTCCGGCTTCTTTTAAAAGGGAGCAGTGGAATGATGACTCTCTTAAATTTGAGAAAAATGCAGTTGTTCTCTCTCTGGCGACTCTGACTCTGGAGTATGTCAAACTCTGATTTTTTTGGCCGGGAATAATTGAGGAGGTCTGGTGCTTTTACATATCCTGTCTGGAATGTCAACTGCAGCAGATTCTTAGAAGGGACTGTGCTCCTCTCATTCCTCTACCCTTGGCTGATGTCCCTTTTGAACGTGTCAGGGTCGACCTGGTGGGACCCCTAGAACCCTTGGCAAGGGGTCATAAATATATAATGGTCCTAGTGGATTATGCAACCCGATATCCTGAAGCTGTTCCATTGCGCTCAGCTACCACAAAGGTTATCGCACAGGAATTGGAAGGGGTCTTCTCACGAGGCAGCAACCCTAAGGAAATCATTACGGATCAAGGGACGCCATTTACCTCAGAAATGTTCAGAGACACAGCCATGTTACTGAGGATAAAACATTTGAAAACCTCAGTGTATCATCCTCAAACTGATGGTTCAGTAGAGCGGTTGAATCAAACCGTCAAACAGGTGCTTCATAAGGTGGTCAGCGAGGACGGAAGGAACTGGGACCAGATCCTCCCCGTCATTTTTTTTGCACACTGGGAAGTCCCACAAGCCTCCACGGGGTCCTCACTCTTTGAATTATTATATTATTAACCCTGGGGCATATTAGACATTCTAAAAGAAGATTGAGAGGAAGAGGCCCTCCCCTCGACAAATATATTAGAATATATTGAACAGTTATGCGATAGATTTAACTATTATTTCACATAGTGTTGAATTTGGATGCGGCAACTGGCATCATAGTAGGAGCGCAGTGGCATTCGTCGAAGGGCAAGTCACCCTGGGAGCTGCACAGTTTGAGTCAGCATTGTGGAAATATGTAAGAGTGGTACAGGATATGTACGAGGGAAGTGTGACAGTAAAGGGGTCTGCGGTAGGAGTGACGAATGTATTAAAGGTAGAAGTGGGATTACATCAGGGATCAGCTCTGAGCCCTATCTTATTTGCAAAGGTGGTGGACAGGTTGACAGAGGAGATTAGACAGGAATTCCCATGAACTATGATGTTTGTGGAGGACATTTTGATCTGTAATGTGAGTATGGAGCAGGTTGAAGAGACCCTGGAGGTGTGGAGATATGTTCTAGAGAGGAGAGGCGTGAGGGTCTGTAAGACCAAGACAGAATACATGTGTGTGAGTGAGAGAGGGGTCAGAGGAATTGTAATAGATTTGGCAAAGTTGGATGAGTTTAAATACTTGGCATCAGCAGTACATTGTAATGGGGAGTGTGGAAGAGAGGTGAAAAAAAGAGTGCAGGCAGGGTGGAGTGGGTGGAAAAGAGTCTCAGGAGTGATTTGTAACAGATGGTTATCAGCAAGAGTGAAAGGGAAGGTCTACAAGATGGCAGTGAGACCAGCTATGTTATACAGGTTGGAGATGGTGGCAGTGACAAAAGGACGGGAGACAGAGCTGGAGGTGCCAGAGTTAAAGATGTTAAGGTATGCATTGGATGTGACGAGGATGGACAGGATTAGAAACTATTGCATTAGAGAGTCAGCTCAGGTTGGACGGTTTGGAGACAAAGCCAGAGAGGTGAGATTGTTTTGGTTTGGGCACATACGGAGTAGAGATGCTGGAAATATTGGGAGAACAATGCTATGGATGGAGTTGCCAGCAAAGAGGAAAAGAGGAAGGCCGAAGAGAAGGTTTATGGATGTGGTGAGAGAGGACATGCAGGTGGTGAGTATGACAGAACAAGATACAGAGGACAGGAAGACATGGAAAAAGATGATCTACAGTAATGTCACACATGTGAGGGTGTGGTGTGTTTCACAGGTGCTAGAAACAGAAACAGAAAGTAGAATGGAAGAGAAACCCCCACAAAAATGTTGATTCACTCCTGCACTGATCCAAAAGCTCCACCTGGTATGTGTATAGTACAGTGAACTTAAATGAGATAGCTCATGCTTAGGGAACCAAATTTGTATAGGTGTTTTTCAGAAGTCCTAGTCTCATGTCTGATGCTGCTAGGACTGGCTTCTGTGACCATGAATTAAACTAATGTCTGGAGCCGGTTGTGAAAGGACCGCATAGGTTATCCATCACTCTTTCCACGCTAAGGAATGAGAAATGTGGAGGCAGTGGCAACCACAGGGTCCCTTAGGTTCACTTTGCAGTTCGAGAACTCTGGTTCTACCACCTGATGTTGAGATTATAAAAATGTAAGAGTCTAGACCAAATTAATATTTAAAGATTTTATTGTATTTACTAAAGCACAAAATAAAATACAAAGATAAGCGATTAAATGCTAATTATATGCAATATAATATGTTAGCTTCCAGTTTTAACTATTAGCTTCTATAATGCAGTTAAAAAATACATAATAAAACAATATTGTTGCAATAATTCAGTAGCACTGACACAGATTCAGACCTTTCTTCAGTCTTCAAGATGAAAATCTAATTTTTTTCAAATCTTATTAGATTCTTATTTAGTAAATCCTAGCAGAGCTACACAAAAACTCCTACTTCCTTATTACCTTTTCTCCTAAAAAGGACATTTCTTTCTGGGGTGCTGTAACACTTTTCTTTTTCTTTTTAAATCTAATAACCCATAACACATATAATTATAAATATGTTTCTTTGCAATTCTATTTTCACTTAAATTTATCATAAGTGTCAAGCGTATTATTATCTAAAAAAGCATTTCTATGTTTAAATAATCAGCTAATTATTTCAGAGTTAATAAAACAGCCTTGTTCAAAAGTTCATTTTTAACTGAAGTATATAAAAGAGGAACTGTTTTTTGGGATTTTAATTGAACTTCTTGTCCTTATGTTCTGCTCATTACTTAACGTTTAAATCATTCATTTGAGCTGCTATGTCTTCACATGCCAGTCTTAATTTCTTCATATTTGAGTACCTCCAGTCCATTTCTACCCTGATTCTGTGTTCTTGATACTGAGTAAGTGTCAAAATCAACATTTATAGAATGTTATTTAGGACCTGCACAGTTTTCAATGGTATAATCCTTGCATATTTTAACATTGCTTTATTGAAGTGAATTGACTCAGTAACATTTACTGAACATTGAAATATATCAAATTGGAAATCAGACAATTTTTCATTTCATTTTCCATTTCTCTGAAAAACAATGACCAGCAGACAAACTCAGAATGCTGGATCCAGGAAATTGTATCCATAGAGGGTGTGCGTGTTTGTATGTGTGTGTACATATATACAAATTTTGTATATAAATACAAACTTATTGTATAAACAGTAGATTATCTCTAATCTAGAATTCCAAAATCCTCCAAAACCTGAAACATTATGTGTGCCAACATGATTTTACTTATGTCCCCTGTTTTTTTTTTTTTAACTGCTGACTGGATGTGAACAACATATGTGAAGATTTCAAACAGATTTTTTTCAAGTGCAGGTCAAGTCCTCTATAAAGAATTGAGCACCACAAAGCTAGGACTCACGATCGACAAACAGGGATGGGGTCGCCCATAAAGCAACATGTGCCATTACTCAATTAACTATCTGGGGGGTGCCCCATGAAGCTCCGCAGCACAGGATAGATGCTGTGTGACAGTTTGAATATGCTGAGTGGCAAAGGGATTGGGGGCGACAAAATAATAACACCAGCACTGCACTTCAAAAGTGCTGCGTGGCACCAATACAAAAAAAAAGGGTGCCACAAGTCTAAAAATTCCATAACGTGTGTCTTGTTTATAAAACTTTGCTTGGATTTAAGTGTGGAAATATGCATACTGAATAAACAGGAAAATGGGTTTGTCACGACACTTGTCACTGTCATCCTGACACTGTGATTTAATAAAATGTCACTGCTCATGGTAAACAAAAGCAGAGTCATTCTCACTAGGTGTCCTTAGTGTAGCTGAGTGCTGTGAGTCGCTCCAACTACGTTAGGAAAACTGACACATCACAAAACTTTCACATCATGGCTTCCAGCATAGCAAACTTGATGGAGTGAAGGTTGGCTGAGATATTCCTGACCTGCAGGCCAGTCCTTTGCATATTTAGTGACACACAGGGGGCACCACTGAGCCCCAAACCCTGGATACAAACAACACCAGGGGTTATTTATTATAAAAAATACCTCACAAAGGTTTCCTCCAAGGTTGCACAAGCAATTACAAGCAAAATTCTTCTTTCTTCCTTCTCTTCTTTCTCCATCCACCTACCTACAATGAATGTTGCCTTCCTTCCTGCCAACTCTGACTCAACTGGAGGAGCATACAGTGGATGGATTCCTTTTATGTCGGACCCGAGAGTTCTTCCGGGGCCAGGGCACTGTCCGATGGAATCACTTCCAGGTTAAGCGAAAGCAGCGGATAACAGAGATCATGAAACTCCACAGTATTCCCTGGTGTCAGCTATGGGACCCAGCAGGGCCAATTCATTGCCCTACATCATGCCATTACCGAGGTCCTAAAATGCTGCCACCTAGTGGATTGGGGATAAACATATTCTGTAATAAGAGCCTTTCCCCATTACTCCTTTGTTTTGTCCTCCTGTCCAGTTAAGGGTCCCATACCCATTGCAGTTGGAATGCCTCCTTTCTCTCCAATGACTCACCTTTTCTTCTGAGCAGGATGCTGGATAATCCTTCCTGAACTTACAGTGTGTTCATTATGCATATACCAATATATATTATTTTAAATAGAGCTATATATAAAACTGCTCAAAAAAAATAAAGGAACACTTTGAAAACACATCAGATCTCAATGGGAAAAAATAATCATGCTGTATATCTATACTGATATGGACTGAGTGATGTGTTAGGAATGAAAGGATGCCACATCGTTTAATGGCAATGAAAATTATCAACCTACAGATGGCTGAATTCAAAGATATCCCAAAAGTGAAAAAATGATGCAGCAGGCTAGTCCTTTTTGCCAAAATTTCATTTCAGCAACTTGATAGATAGATAGATATCGTACTCATTAGTTTGTATGGCCCTCATGTGCTTGTATGCATGCCTGACAACATCGGGGCATGTGGCTAATGAGACAACGGATGGTGTCCTGGGGGATCTCCTCCCAGATCTGGACCAGGGCATCACTGAACTCCTGGACAGTCTGAGGTGCAACCAGGCGGCGTTGGATGGACTGAAACATAATGTCCAGGAAGTGTTCTATTGGATTTATGTCAGGCGAGCGTGGAGGCCAGTCAGTGGTATCAATTCCTTCATCCTCCAGGAACTGCCTACATACTCTCGTCACATGAGGCCTGGCATTGTCGTGCACCAGGACGAACCCAGGATCCACTGCACCAGCATAGGGTATGACAATGGGTCCAAGCATTTCATCCCGATACCTAATGGCAGTCAAGGTGCCGTTGTCTAGCCTGTAGAGGTTTGTGCGTCCCTCCATGGATATGCCTCCCCACACCATCACTGACCCATCACCAAGCCAGTCATGCTGAATGATGTTACAGGCAGGATAATGTTCTCCACGGCTTCTCCAGAACCTTTTATGTCTGTCACATGTGCTCAGGGTGAACCTGCTCTCATCTGTGAAAAGCACAGGGTGCCAGTGGTGGACCTGCCAACTCTGGTATTCTATGGCAAATGCCAATTGAGCTTCATTGTGTCGGGCAATGAGCACAGGGCCCACTAGAGGATGTTGGGCCCTCAGGCCACCCTTATGAAGTCTGTTTCTGATTGTCTGGTCAGAGACATTCATGCCAGTGGCCTGCTGGAGGTCATTTTGTAAGGCTCAGGCAATGCTCATCCTGTTCCTTCCTTCCCAAAGGAGCAGATACCGGTCCTGCTGATGGGTTAAGGACCTTCCACTGCCTTGTCTGGCTATGTAAGTGTAACTGCCTGTCTCCTGTAATCTCCACCATGCCCTTTAGACTGTGCTGGGAGACCCAGCAAACCTTCTGGCAATGGCACATATTGATGTGAAGTTGGACTAACTGTGCAACCTCTGTAGGGTCCAGGTATAGCCTCATGCTACCAGTAGTGACACTGACCATAGCCAAATGCAAAACTAGTGAAAAAAACAGTCAGAAAAGGTTAGGGGGAAAATGTCAGTGGCCTCCACCTGTTAAACCATTCCTGTTTTGGGAGTCGTCTCATTGTTGAACCTCTAGTGCAACTGTTGTTAATTTCATGAACATCAAAGCAGCTGAAACTGATTAACAGCCCCCTCTGCTACTTAACTGACCAGATCAATATTCTGGAAGTTTCATTGACTTGATGCTATACTTGGATTAAAAAGTGTTTGTTTAATTTTTTTGAGCAATATATATATATATATATATATATATATATATATATATATATATATATATATATATAGTGGGTACGGAAAGTATTCAGACCCCCTTCAATTTTTCACTCTTTGTCATATTGCAGCCATTTGCTAAGGCCAACTCCCGCATGGAGTTTGCTAAAAGACACCTGAAGGACTCTGAGATGGTGAGAAATAAGATTCTCTGGTCTGATGAGACCAAGATAGAACTTTTTGGCCTTAATTCTAAGCGGTATGTGTGGAGACAACCAGGCACTGCTCATCACTTATCCAATACAGTCCCCACAGTGAAGCATGGCGGTGGCAGCATCATGCTGTGGGGGTGTTTTTTAGCTGCAGGGACAGGATGACTAGTTGCAATCGAGGGAAAGATGAATGCGGCCAAGTACAGGGATATCCTGGACAAAAACCTTCTCCAGAGTGCTAAGGACCTCAGACTGGGCCGAAGGTTTACCTTCCAACAAGACAATGACCCTAAGCACACAGCTAAAATAACGAAGGAGTGGCTTCACAACAACTCTGTGACTGTTCTTGAATGGCCCAGCCAGAGCCCTGACTTAAACCCAATTGAGCATCTCTGGAGAGACCTAAAAATGGCTGTCCACCAACGTTTACCATCCAACCTGACAGAACTGGAGAGGATCTGCAAGGAGGAATGGCAGAGGATCCCCAAATCCAGGTGTGAAAAACTTGTTGCATCTTTCCCAAGAAGACTCATGGCTGTATTAGCTCAAAAGGGTGCTTCTACTAAATACTGAGCAAAGGGTCTGAATACTTAGGACCATGTGATATTTCAGTTTTTCTTTTTTAATAAATCTGCAACAATTTCAAAAATTCTTTTTTTTGTCTGTCAATATGGGGTGCTGTGTGTACATTAATGAGGGAAAAAATTAATTTAAATGATTTTAGCAAATGGCTGCAATATGACAAAGAGTGAAAAATTGAAGGGGGTCTGAATACTTTCCGTACCCACTGTATATATATATATATATATATATATATATATATATATATATATATATATATATATATATATATACAGTATATATTCTTTTTTTTTACACAAATTCGAATAACAGTATAGTACATTGTGTGCTAACTGATTTATATATGTTATATAAATTTAAAACTATATGAAAGAAGTGCTTTGAACTGTATAAAAGACAAAGATGAGCAGACACTAGCCTAAAAAATCAATATTAGAGCTGTCAAGATTAATAACTAGTGAACAATCTCTCAACTTATTCCCAGACTTTGTTTTTAATCCATCAATGTCAGATCACATTTAGCTAAACTTTCTGGCAGCACCTCATCTTTACTGAAAGTCACACTGCAGTTGAGTAGGACCCGACGACCACTCTGTATAAAAAATGACAATCCCACTACTGTAAAGAAATGAACATTCATCATAACCTCACATTTTTTGTTTCATTTTCTTAAACAGACATATTTAAATATAACCACTGACAAGACCTGTTTTTTTATTAACTGGTGTCTCTATCTCAAAAGTGTTTCAAGTGAGTAGGCATCCAGTCAAACATAAAATGAAACACTATTGTATTCAGATAAGGAAATGTGGGCAGTGAGGCCAATTTGAAGTTGTGCCTGTATTGTTTGTATTTTATTCTTAAGTGCTTTGCAAAGCGTCTTCGATTGCTATACCTTTTGAATGGTGTTATATAATATAAAGATTCATTAAGTCCAGGGTGATGCAGGGGTTTGTTCTGCTGCTTCTGCCTCTAGCAGAATAGATTAAAATCCAAGCTCTGTATCTGTTCAATTTACACATTCCTTCCTTGTATGTTTGGATTTTTCTCCAAATACTCCAGCTGACATCCCATAAACTTGCATGTTAGTTTAAATGGAAACTTCAGACTGGCCCAGTATGAGTAAGAGTGAATGCATGTGAGTTTGTACTCCAGAATGCTACTGGAATGGGTACTGGATTCATATGTCCCAATCTGGATATGTTTGTTAGAAGACAGATGGAAATTTAAATTTATAGTTATATGATGAATTTCAGTTTTTCCAAGCCTACTAATTCTATTTTGCTTTATGGTTGTAAGACATGGACACTATCCAGTGACCTGAGGCGAAGAATGGAGTCCTTTCGGTATTGTGTCTCTTTGGAGAATCCTTGGGTACCACTGGTTTGACTTTGTGTCAAATAAGCTGTTGCTCATGGAGCTCTGAATGAAGCACATTACCTGCAGTGTGAAGGAGCATCAGTTACAACACTATGGCCATGTGGCGCGATTCCCTGAGAGTGATCTAGCTTGCAGGATCTTCATTGTTGCGGACCCAATAGGCTGGACCCAGCCAAGGGGATGCCCTTGTAACACCTGGCAGCAGCACATAGATGGTTATTTCCGGGGGTTGGGACTGGACCATGTGTCTGCCTGGAGGGTTGCCAGTCAGGATCCCAAGCTGTTTCATTGTGGGGTGGGTACGGCAACGTGCTGTACCAGTGCATGCTCCCAACCTGACCTGACCTGTGGTGAAAAAGGAGAACCTGTTGAAAACCCATACAAATAGAAATTCCATTCAGGCAATGAACAGACTAGGAACTGAACTGAAATCTTTGTAGTTGTCACATAGCAGTGTTAATCAGTATGCCATTATGTCACCCATAAGTCAAATATTAATTAATTTATTTTATAAACTATTTTATTTCATTGGAAGGCCAATCCTAGCAGCATCAGAGTAAAAGGTCAGAACTTGCCCTGGACTGAGAAATAGTCTTTTGAAGAACACACTCACACTCATGTTAGGCCTTTTTACATGAGTAATGATGACATACCATTACAATTATATTTCATATAGAGCATGTCATAGCTTGGCAAGCAAACTCCAGAAAGGACCACCTGATTACAACACCCAGTATGCAATAATTATGGGTCATATGAATATAAATTCATCATATTCCCCTCCTAATTCTCAAAGTTTAAAAAATATGTTGCATATTAAAATAAACTTGGGAAACCATTGCATTAAATGAGGAAGCATAGTTGAAACCCCACCCATATCTAAAGGAGCTCTGGAAGGTCCCTAGGAGGAAAGATGCTCCTGGTTATTCTAGACCCTGACTTCCCACATGCATTTATCTTATTGAAATTTACATAAGTACATGACACTCTGGTGAATGACAAATTCTGCACTTCTCCATATCAATATGGTGTACAAACATATTTTAATCTTGTTGCTTTTTCCCTTTAAAATGAATGACTTCAATAACAGACATGCTCCTTTGTAGGTGATGGCATCCTAAGTTTACTTCCAGATTGAAGTTCCTTGTTTAAAGCAGTTAGCATGTTCTCTCCATGGCATGGTTTTAGCTCAAAGATTTACTGCCAGCTCCCTCTTTAGTCCAAGAAAATGAGTTGCTGCCTGTTGACGTAAGCATTAGCTTCATGTGGAACTGTTTTATGTAAGTGAGATGAATGAATGATCTTAGGAACATCAGTCATGACATTTGGAAAATGACCTGACCACAATGATTATGTATATCAGCATCAATCACACTGTCTATATTTTATACAATACAGGGCATTTGATGGTGCACAATATAGACATATTTGACCATTTAAAATTAACTTAAACCATTAATATTATCTGTCTACCAATCAATCTGGCTGTACTGCACATACACAAAATGAATCTAGTGGCCAAAATGGCTGAACTTTGTATCTTCAGTTTTGACAATTCTAATTTAACTCAATTAAAATGATTAATCACATTAGCATTATTCACACTTTGCTTTACTTCGCACCTTTAGTGGTTTGAAACAGGGGTGAATAACCTTAAGTAATATCAGTTTTGTCAACGACATATTTATTTCATCAAATTATATAGTAGCATCAAGAACTGATACACAAAGGACCTTTCAGTATTGCACAAGTAAAATCAATGATCTCTACCACCTCAGCTTTGACAATTCTAAATTTTCCTGACCAAAATTACTTATTATTTGAACATCAATCCATGTATCTCTGCTTTATGTAGTCTCTTTAACGATAGAATGCTCTAAGGCATTTCACTTTACCTAGGGTCACAAAATGATTTGGGCTGGGACTTAAAATAATCATGTCACTAGATTATACAAACAACTGCACTTCCTTACCCACGCTGTCAATTTTTATTTCCATATCTTAGTGGGCATCATTTTTGAAATATTTGACATTACTCAGGGTCACAAAATGAAGCTGGAAGGTTGTAGTTGAAAACAGCAGGTTTGGCTAACCCAGCGATTTTTGCCTTTTATAATGGGCAACATCCTAAAACAGTTTACGTTATTCAGGGTTACACATTGAAGTAAGATAGTAGGACTTCAAATCACCGGCTTTTAGATTATGGCAATATTTGCATGAATTCTTTTTTTCATATAGTTCCTTTCACAGTATCCACTCACCATAAGCATAAAATATCAGTGTCCCATAGGCTGTAAAAGAAAGACATTGATCATTATATTTTGATTTGTTAGTTTGCTGTAGGAAATAATGTAACAAACACAAATGAAATATGTCAGTATGCTGTCCCAAAGCACAGCTTGGTATATCTCACTGACTGCTCCCCCAAGGCTTCAGTGTGTTAATGTACAGTACAGTGCATGGTGGTGATGGTATATGGATGGGTTTAGATTGAAAAAAAAGAAGGCTCTTACCTGGTCATCATATATTGATGACTCTTGTTTAACACTAAAAGGGTGGGCGGAAGCAATGAGGATCCATTAAAAATCATTTCCTCTTCCAGCTGGGTGACATGTGCTACTCGGCTAAAGCACTGGAGCAGAAATTCAATCAGAACCTGATGAAAAATACAAAGATCCGCCACCCAAGCCAACCTTCATCTCCTTTTCTTATTTTCTTTAATTGAATTTGTAGGTACAGACGAGGCCCTGTTCTGAACTCGCCAGGCTCTGATTAAATAAACACTTGAGATCTTTTCACTAAGGGGGACAACATCAATAAAGGCCGCCCAAGAGAAAGCCTACTTCAGCTGATGGGGGTGGAATACTGAAAGAAATGGCATAGCAGCTGAGAAGAGCAGTAGTGCAAGATTTCTGGAAAGACATTATTAGAATTAAACTTATTAATACACTCATTCGGGTTTTGAATTAACTTTAAAAAACTGAAGGCACTGTTTGCCAACGTTGAGAAATAAAAACAAGAAGAAATGAATAAGGGGCATCTATTTATGAAAAATCCACTCACATATCCATCCATTTGTTAACTTCCATATCTGTCTTAGTGTCACAGAGAGGCATTGTCAATCCCAGCTGCCATATTTAAAAGAGAGATGTCAACTGTGGTTCTTCAAAGTACGCACACACCCACATGGGGTCAAAGCTGAATAGCAGATTAACCTTACACACATACACGCATTTTCCAATGTGAGAGGAAGACTCGAGTACTTGAAGAAATAAAACACAACGAACATGGGAGGACAGGCAAAGTCCACACAGACCATTCCTCAGCAGCAGAGAGACAGCAGTGCACCTACTGGAAAATGTATATGATAAACAGATTTGCCCAGAAGCATGATTTCAATGTGTAAGTACACTAGAATGGGAGAACAGCTAGAGATACAAATTACTCTGTTTTTGTATCTGTTACTGTCCCCTCTCCTACCAGAGAGTCATGCATTTTAGTGTTGCACAGTTTCTGCTGCCACTACAGCATTGCAAGAATAGCTTGATGATACATTCATTCACCAGTCATGTGAGCAGAGGAGTGAGCTTGATATCGGTCACATCACTAATCTTAATGTAGAGTGACGGTTATGCTGAAGGATCATGGCATATCTTGGCCATAAGCATGTAGCAGTAAATTCATGGCTAAGTTAAAAGGTGTAAAATTTGTCCAGATTTCTGAGAGAAAAAACACCACTGAGAAATTACTGGATCAGCATGAATGTTCACACCATCCACCATTGATATGTAGTGAAGCCATCTAAGGATCACAGGACAAAGGCTGTGACAATTATTTGCCATTGACTGTTTGCTACTACAGAATTCACTTGGATTAGTTTCTTGGTCACTAAATCTGAAATCTTGTGGACTGCCATTAAGCCATTTTGAGGCTGATAACCACTGGATATACATGCAAAAGACCACATACACACAGCCTAATCAGAACAACATTCTTGAATGACATACCATCATAAATGTGGTATGTTGTGTCTAAAATAATGAACTGCCAAACATTATACAATACAATACAATACAATTTATTTCTGTATAGCCCAAAATCACACAAGAAGTGCCGCAATGTGCTTTAACAGGCCCTGCCTCTTGACAGCCCCCCAGCCTTGACACTCTAAGAAGACAAGGAAAAACTCCCAAAAAAACCTTGTAGGGAAAAATGGAAGAAACCTTGAGAAAGGCAGTTCAAAGAGAGACCCCTTTCCAGGTAGGTTGGGTGTGCAGTGGGTGTCAAAAGAAGGGGGTCAATACAATACAATACAATACACAGAACAAAACAAATCCTCAATACAGTATAAAAATAAAAATTTTAGAAGTACGGAGCAGAATTTAACAGTAGATGATATCACATAATAAGATTTGGATATATTTAGAGTCCTGGAGACCTCATCCATCAAGCTCCCTCCCCATTTGGCCATTCCATGGCTCAAACAGAGCTGGGCCAGCCAATCCGATGAAAGGACCCCTCCTTCCCACGATTCCTGCGATCCTCCATCAGGGATGACTTTACCTTAGGCAGGCAAAACAACTTGACAGGTGGGCTGTGACACCAAGTGCCACATTTGAGTACCGAGAAGAGAAACAGAATAGGTGAGGTTTAGTATCCAATTATAACTATCATGTTACTTATGTTTTAGTGCTAATGACTAACAACAGAGATGCAGTATGTACAGTTAATCAGCAGTTCTAGTCAGGATATGCTAAACTGAAGTAGTGAGTCTTCAGCCGGGATTTAAAAGCTTATATAATATATATGTTATATCCCCCACATCAAGCACCACTAAATATCCCAGAATGACAAAATAGAAACAGGATTTTAGACATTTTTCCAAACTTATTGAAAATAAAAAAAATGAAATATCACACTAATAGAAGTATTCAGACCCTTTACAATTATACTTGAAATATAGCTCAGGTGCATCACATTCTACTGTTCATCTTTAAGATGTTCTTACACCTTGTTTGGACTCTACCTGTGGTCAATTCAATTAATTGGGCTTTGACACCCCCGGGTAAGGACCCTGTTGTACAATTCCCGACTTGGGATGTCAGTACACGAGACCAAGCAACCATGGAGTAAGAGAGACTCTGACTAAAAAAGACTATTCAAAAACAGGAATTTTATTCCCAATTTTGTTTTATTCCAGCAGTGTCCATACTATTTTACAAACAAATGTCTTGCAAAAACATATTTGCAAAGTCCAATGCAAAGACACTTCCAAAAAGAAAAATCAGTGCAGGTGTTATAATATTTGTAGTTGTTTCCAAATCAAAAGTGAAGAAAAGAACAAAAAAAGAAAAATCTTCCACTTCCTTCGTCCAGCTACAAAACGGATCACGAAGGATAGGCTGAAAAAAAATAATCAAAACAAAATGAAAAACTATGCACCTACTATATGCACAAAAGACAGTATGTATCTCCACTACTCAGTTAAATAAATCAGTAGCGCAGATCTACATTAAAGCCTGAAGACCTGGTCAAAAGACGACCTCTGGCGTTCGGACCCTGGTTTTATATTGCAAGCACTTTTGACCATCCAATCTGCAGTTACGTTTCCCACAGACTTGCAATAATCAGACACATTGGGATGTGCACCATTCAACAACACCTGTTCAGGTACAGTCCACCCTATTTAAATGTTCTTGCTGTCCCAGAGACGGAACTGTGTCAAGCACAGATCTGGAGAAGGCTACAAAATAATTCTTGCAGCATTGAAGGTTCCTGAGAGCACACTGGCATCCATAATTCTTAAATGGAGCAAGTTTGGGAAAACCTCAATCTTTCCTAGAGGTTGCCACTCAGTCAAGCAGAGCAATCATGGGAGAAGGGCCTGAGAGAGGTGATCAATAACCTGATGGTCCTTCTGGCTGAGCTCCAGAGAACCTGTGTAGAGATGGGAGTCACTTCCAGATGAACAACCAGCAGTGCAACACTCCACAGATATGGGCTTTATGATGCAGTGTTCAAACTGAAGTCTCTCCTCAGTAAAAGACACATGGAAGCCTGCTTAGAGTTTGCAAAAAGTCACCCAGATTCTCAGACTGAGGAGAACAAGATTCTCTAGTCTAATGAAAGTGTAATGTCTGGAGGAAACAGTGAAACATGGTGGTGGCAACATTGTGCTGTGGGGTTAGTTATCAGTGGCAGGGACTGGAAGACAGACAGAGTTGAAGGAAAGCTGAACTGAGCAAAGTAAAGAGATATCCTTAATTAAAACGTGCTTCACGGCACTCTCGAACACAGACTGCTTCAGAGTCTCACCTTCTAACAGGATAATGAATGTAAGATACAAAACAAAAACAAGACAGGAGTGGCTTAGGGACATCTCTAGGAATGTCCCTTAGCTGCCAAGCCAGAGCCCAGACTTGAACCCAACCCAACATCTTTGAAGAGACCTGAAAATAGCTGTCCACTGTTGGTCTCCAACTAACCTGACAGAGTATGAGAAGAATCTGCAAAGAAAAATGGCAACAAATACCCAAATTCAGGTGTGTGAAGCTTGTCATAGTCATACCCAATTAGACTCATGGGAGCCAAGGGACTGAATAATTGTGTCTGTGTGGTATTTAAGCTTTTTATTTTTAATAAATTTTCAAAAATGTATAAAATCCTTTGAGTTGTCTTTATGAGCTACTGAGTGCTTCAATGATTTCAATGATTTTAGCACAAGGATGCAACATATCAAAATGTGAAAAAGAGAAGGGGACGGAATACTTTTTGAATTTACTGTATATTCATGTCTGTATATTGCAGAATATAATGACATTTGTAAACAAGTTCAAACAGAAAGTATTCAACTATTTTTGGTCAGCAGAGCTGAAACCATCAGATCCATTACAATAAGACATAGGCAGCCAGTGAACTTAATTTTGTCTAAAACAGACATTTAATTAACATCACCATATAACGCCACTAGGGCTATAAGATCCAAAACTTTTCGGTTAATATTAATAGTAAATTTGAATGTTTTTGCTTAGTTTTAATTTGAATAGAATGTAGTTTTCATATTGAAAATGAAATATACTGTTTTAGCCTCTATAAGCCTGTACGTTAATGGAATGACCTTGATGGTCTGCCATATTTTTGTGTTTAGACAACAGAATTCTCCCAGATTGAAGTTAGATGGCTGGAAAGAAACATGGACTCTTATGAAGAAAGGCACAAAGAACATATAGTTTTCTGACCATTACCGCTATTTTAACGTTACTGATCATACAATCCTAGTGTATGTTTTAAGAAATGTATCTAGACACTTAAAACATAACAAGACATCATAGACAAGCAGTTTTTCCATTTTATATGTATTATCAATTTCTTCTTTATTTTTTGTGTGCACTATTTGTTTTGAATTTCACTAAAACCTTTAAAATGAGGACACTTGGACTGTTTTTTTTTAATTATTTTGAGTCATACTAAGTGGAGAGCCTAACTGGTAGCTCCATCTTGAACTATTCAGAAACCCTCGACAAATGCAGCTACAAGGGCAATTAATAACTTTTAACACTTTGAATGTGACGTACGGGTTAAGTCATATGTCATTGAACTCATATCTCAATATTCAGTCACTATATAGTAGATGCAAGCCAAGAATAGTTACCTACTATAGTGCTGCCATCTACTAGAAAGCCATAAAAAATTTTTAGTGTCAACAGCTTGTGGAAAATAGTATTATAAATAGATAGTCTCCAGTAATGTCGGGAAAAAGGTAGAAAGCTGCTGATGTATTGAAACAAATAGATTTGATGAAGATGAATATTTTGATAATAATGACTGTGATCGAGATAGTGACAATCAATTGGATGATATGGAACCTGTAAAGTCTGGCATTGATGCAGGCAGCTGCCCCAAAAGTGTATCTTCATCACAAGGTGTCCAACTTGTAGCAGTGCTACCATGGGAAGAACTCAATTTCCCAGCAGCCCAAGGGGATTACCTGCATAGGATGTCTGAAACGGAAGCAGGGGCTGCTGGGGACGAAAGGAGCCAGCGGGAAAGTTGAAAAAGGGGGCCTGGCAGAGCAACTGAGATCGGTGTTTTTGTCTATCCTGTCCCATGTATCATCTAAAAAGTCAATTGTGCCCTGGATCGTTTCATGTTAGGATAAATGGATTGTCTGTTATTAATTGTCGTGCGTCTTCAAAAGAAGCACTCCTGCAAATCTCACCTCTTGCTGCTCAGGACTACCGGTAGGACTGTTTCACTCATTTACTACGGAAGCAGTTCTGAGAATTGTCATCTTCACACCAAACCATTTCATCCGCTTTTGCTGTATTGGACTATATAAGGACATTGTTGTGAGTGTTTATTGTTGTGGTTCATTGTTATGTTACAACTGTATCGCCATAGGAGAAGGGGTGGGTTTGTCTGATTGTTGTTGTTTTGTATTTGGTTTTCCTTTAAATATATTATTTATTCATTCGTTGGTTTCGTGCCTCTGCTTGTGAGTGTGTGCAGGTCGGGCCAAGGCTGGGTGCGTCCCTGGAATCTCCACCAAAAATCTTATCAATGGTGTGAATCTTAGCGGCACCGGACCGCTACAAACTTGTCACAGGGAACGCACTACATGGACAATCTGCCACCCACTGACCAAATGTATTGTGTGCAGCAAGCATGGACAGCGCAAAGAATTGTGTTATATTTATGACAGGTGCTTCTAAGCCTGCACAATATTCAAACTGACATGTTTATTTACATATTTAATATAGGTACTACTGATAATAAAACTGTTGCTTTCAATTACAATTCTTTACATTTTTACAAGCTTTGATAGAATTCATTATTTATCACATATGCATAGACTTACAGTATACTCTAGGATCCTGGTAAAAAATGGTAAAGCAGTCAATATGTTAATTTTATATAGCACCTTTCAGATCATTTGACTTCTTTACAGGTATTCATACATACCTGCTTCCATTTTTTGTACCCCTTCATTTAAATTACAGGTCATTGTAATTGAATCCTGAATGATGCATGCTTATTAACCATCATACATTCAGCATAAAATGGCAATATTAAACAAAGTAGTATATGATAAAAGGATTCAATATCAAGTAGATATGAACAATGGAAACAAGATGAAAATCCACTGCAGGATCTCTGCCTTTTATCATAAATTAAAAAAAATAAATATCCATGTACTCTTTGCTCCTTAGCTTTAAAGGGTATCTGTTATCATTGGTGCTATGCTGAAAATTAAGTAATGACTGAAGCTGCTTTAAAAGCTCACATGATGGCAAGCTGCTGGCTTGGCATGCCAAGAATTGTGGGAGAAAAGGTCTAAATAAATTAGCAATTTCTTAATAGCAATAAAGCAGCAGCCTGTGTTCATTGCCTCCCAACAACACGAATATCAGAGTGCTCACCCTTACAGTTTCACAGCCTCATGAAGCTCAGCTGCGCCTCTTGAAGCAGTGGGCGTCCCGATCTGCTGAAATTGAAAGCTGAATCCAGTGATATTAAGAAGACATAATCACGCAGCACATATTTTTACCATCTGTGCAGGCTTAAGTTGGTTTCTGTTTTTTGTTTTTGTAGTTTCACATTTCAGCCTTTATAGTTGTATACAAAAACCGGTTCATCAGAGATGCACAGAGGAGCAAAGTTGGGGCAGCTCCGGCATATGTACAGTGCACTCTCTCAAACCCCAAGGATCAGAACACAAGCAGCAGATTGCTGAACTGAAGAGGTGCGTGAATCTCAAATGGTTAACCGGCACACCATGACCTCTCTTATCACCCATCAATGCCCTGAGACAAGCAGAAATTCAAGAGGAGCTAAGAAGCGACCTGGCAGAATCTGAAGCCAGTGAGACCATTATCTTGCCGGGGCTAAGACTGGGACATTCTAATTCAGAGCTGAAGCTGTTTCTGTCCATCCCATTCCAATTAAAGTGGTCAGTATCACTCTAAGTGCTGTTTCTGTTTTTAGTGCCCTTTAGTGTCCCTTCTCTCTAAATAATAATAAGGGATTCTTCTCTTTCAATTTTTTCTTTGGTTTATTCTGTATTTCCTCAGAATTTTTTTTAATAAGATGGATGCATTTGCTACTATCTGTTATTAATAATTTTTTCAATTTTAGGTACGATGAAAATAAAATGCAGTTAAGCACCACTCTTCTGAGAAGAAAACCTATGGCAGACCGCAGACAAAGATGCACAGGTGGAGCAAATGGCCATTCTGATCCTCATCTTTATCACTTAGATTGGAAACATTAAACACACTATCCATCTATCCTCTGATTCAGTTTATCCAGAGCAGGTGCATATCCCAGCATGCATCAGGCACAAGGCAGGAAGAATCCTGGGACAAGGCAACAGTTCATTACAGGGCAAGCACACTTACACACTGCGGGCACTTTTAGTATCACTATTTCACCCAACTTGCATGTCATCAGGCTGTGGAAGAAAACCCATGCAGACACAGGGAGAACATGCAAACTCCAAGCAGGGAGCACCACGGTAAAGAACCTTGGACTCCTTGCTGTAAGACAGCAGTCCTAACACTGCACCAACATGCCACCCTTAGAATAAGCAGGTACAGTGGAACCTCGGTTCATACCATACGAACTGTATGTAAATATATATTTTTTTTAAGTTTTTAAGCATAAATATAGTTAATTAAACCATAGAATGCACAGCGTAATAGTAAATTAAATGTAAAAACATTGAAGAACACTGAGAAATCCTTGAACAACAGAGAAAACTAGCATTGCAAGAGTTCGTGTTATACTGTAGCCTTACAACCCGATCGCTGTGTAAACTTTTTTTTTAATGAGTTTTAAGTACAGGGAAAAAAAGGAACATTTGAACAAATCCGAACTTTATTTAAAAACCAACCATAAACTACCAAGAAAGTAACATTGCAGGAGTTCATGCTAATAGCCTTACAACCCGATCGCTGTGTAAACTTTTTTTAATGAGTTTTAAGCACAGGGGGAAAAAAGGAATACAGTGGAACCTCGGTTCACGAACGTCTCGGTACACGTACAAATCGGCTTACGACCAAAAAGTTCGCCAAACTTTTGCCTCGGTTCACGGCCACACACTCGGTATACGAACAAGCCAGTTTCCCTTTTGGTTTGTGCATGTTCAGTCTCTCCCTGTGCATTTCCTGCGCAGCGAGCAAGAGAGAGAGCGAGAGAGCGTGACACACACACACACACACACAGGCAGCGCGAGAGAGAGACAGATGCACACACAGAGAGAGCCGCGCACACACACAGGCAGCGCCAGAGAGAGCCGCGCACACACACAGGCAGCGTGCGAGAGAGAGCCGCACACACTCACAGGCAGCAGAGAGAGAGAGCTGCGCACACACACAGGCAGCGTGAGAGAGAGGGGACTGGACGCATAAGGTAGGAAGGCAGTTAAAAAATGCACTGGGCTTGATTTTGTTTTCACTTCTGTTTACAGCGATAGGTTCGTAGCATGCATTGTTGCAATGTTACTTTTCTTGGTGGTTTATTAAATTACGGATTTTTTCAAATGATCATTTTTTTCCCTGTGTTTAAAACTCATTAAAAAAAAAGTGTTTTTAGCCAGCGGTTGGTAGCGCCATAGCGCAAACTATTGCAGTGTTAGTTTTCTCTGTTGTTCAAGGTTTTCTCAGTGTTATTCAATGTTTTTACATTTAGTTTACTATTACGCTGTGCATTCTATGGTTTAATTAACTATATTTGTGCTTAAAAACTTAAAAAAAAAATATATTTACATACAGTTCGTATGGTCTGGAATGGATTAATTGAATTTACATACAATCCTATGGGGGAAATTGCTTCGGTTCATGACCAAATCGGTTTACGACCAGAGTTTTGGAACAAATTATGGTCATGAACCGAGGTTCCACTGTATTTGAACAAATCCGAACTTTATTTAAAAACCAACCATTAAACCACCAAGAAAGTAACATTGCAGGAGTTCACGCTAATAGCCTTACAACCCGATCGCTGTGTAAACTTTTTTTTTAATGAGTTTTAAGCACAGGGAAAAAAATTAACATTTGAAAAATCAGAAATTTAATTAACAGCCAAGAAAAGTAACATTGCAACAATTCACGCTACAAACCGAAAAATGAACATTTGAAAAATCTGTAATACAAACACTAACCATAAACCACCAAGAAAACTAACCTTGCATGAGTTGAGTTCTGGCATGAAGTGAGGAGGAATGGGTGGAGAACAATCTGGTCTTGTCGCAGTTGAAGACTTGTTGCGGGATGTAGCCTTCATCCTCCACTAATTTTGTGAAATTTTTCACGAATTCTTTCGTAGCTTCAGCGTCGGAACTAGCAGCCTCTCCATGCCCTACCACACTATGAATGCCACTTCTCTTGCGAAACTTTTCAAACCATCCTCTACTGGCTTTAAATTCCTCACTTTTGCCATTCGTAGAAGGATAGTTTTGCAGCAAATCGCCATGAATCTTCCTGGCTTTCTCGCATAACATTGCCTCGCTTACGCTATCCCCTGCAAGTTGCTTCTCGTTCAGCCACACTAGCAACAGTTTTTCCACCTCTTCCAGCACTTGAGGCCTCTGCCTGGTTAACTCTGTAACTCCTTTTGCAGCATAAGCTGCTTTAATAGATTCTTTCTGCTTTAGAATAGTCGAAATCGTAGATAAGATCAGTAACACGAACACCACGCTCATACTTTTCAATAATTTCTTTCTTTACTTCGATTTCAATTTTCTGCAAAACTTTCTTCTCACCACTCTTCACTTGCTTAGAAGCCATGGTTAACTGCAAAAGCACACAAAATACTGTAGAGCACAAAGAATTCACAGGTAAAGCACGCACGTCTGACTGAGAACAATGAACAGGGAGAGGCTGAACACGTGCTTAAATACAGTAATCAGTGTGTACGAACCAAAAGGGAAATGAAATAGAGCACAAAGAGTTCACAGCGAAAGCACGCACGTCTGACTGAGAACAATGCAACACGTGCGGAAATCATCGACGCGCACAAACTGAAAGGGAAACCGGCTTGTTTGTGTACCGAGTGTGTGGTCATGAACTGAGGCAAAAGTTTGGCGAACTTTTTGGTCGTAAACCGATTTGTACGTGTACCGAGACGTTCGTGAACCGAGGTTCCACTGTATAGGAAAAAAGTGGATAGATGGATGGATAGAAATATTTAAGTCCACTTGAAAAAAACTAACTGGACTTAAATGTTTCCATCCATCCAACCATCCATCATTCCATCCATCCATTTTCCCATAACCTGCTTATTCTAGTTTATTTACATTTCATTTTATTTATTTAGATGACACACACCTCTGCCCAGACAGCCCAATACATCTCAAAGGCACAATTTTTTTTTCCTACAATTTCTTAGGTCTTACTGCTCCATCTGGGTTTGGTTCCTGCATTGCACCTAGTGCTGATGGGACATGACCCAGGTCCTTGTGACCCTGAATTTATGGTTAGTAAGTTAAATAATGGATGGCTAAATATATAAGCAACTTAGCTAGTAAGTCAATGGTGGGAACTAATCTGGAAATGTTATAGTTAAAAGCCTAAGAACCTATGCAACAATTCCATCATGACAGAATTACACTCATTTGTTGTTTGTGCACATTAAGAAAAAAAAATCTTTTCACCTTTGGGGAGGAGGCATACACTTCTGAGGCAGGTTCTTATGATTATATACAGTATAAATCATACATTTCTCTATCTGGATGCATTATCTATTTCTTTCCTGTTTTCAGCATTACATCTTGGCATATGGAAGGCTTACATGTATTCCATTAAAAAAATGCAAATCCCTGAATAAGTATATCAGGAGAAAATCACTTTATATCTTCTTGTGACTCTGAAGGTCACCTCAACATTTTGATAGTGATCACATAAAGAGGTTGGTAAATATTTGTTTAGGAAGGACGTAGTCAGTAGAATAGGTAATGTCCTTCAAGACAGCAATGAAGGCTTAGCCTCCCTGAAGCTTAAATTCAAAACGAATACAATCAACTGTGACAGGGCACCTCTGTGTGCCACCCATACCCCGAACAGAATACCAAAATAATGTCCTTTGAAGGAGAATCTTCAACAAAACATGGCACAGAAAGTCACCACCATCTTCAAAATGTATCTTTTGGTACCCTTAAGGCTAAACAAACCCAAATAAAACTAAAGTTTTCCAGATTTAGAAATTGTACATCGTAATACCCAAGAGGAAAAGAAAACAGTGACACATTATAGGAAGTTTCATTTTTTCATTAATAAACCTTTACAATGAAAGAAGTGTGGCAACTTTAAATTAAATAACACAAAACAATCTACAACTAATGAACAAATGATATATAAAGATGTAAAAGATGCATTGTATAATGTGTTAATTACTTATTAATGAAAGTTATCAAAAGGTGTTACCCATAACTGAATTATCATTCAATGACATTCATAACTGTTTGAATGCACACGAACTAATAATCTGTTAATGACGTATCATTGAAAACTATTTAAATGTGTTAACAAGAAAACAAATATTGTATAAATAAATAATTAATAACAAGTTTGAACAAAATCTAATACAACTGCTTTGAGCTAATTTGGCTACATCTGTACTAACCTGCACACCTACAGAATTTGTTTTCAAAGTGTGGCCGATGAACATGTGCTAGGCAGTCCATGGGCTGACCTGGTCATCTTTCTTAGAAGAACGTTCTTACTAATAAGGCCACATGAAGTGGTACCAATGTCCTTGCAGATGATGACATCTTTTTTGTTTCTACTATTCTACTATTACTGGTTACCAGCTCTAGTGTTGTACTCTGAGCCAGCATGGTAGATCATAGATTCAACAGTATGAGAATTAGCATGCGACACAGGAAGAGACCGAGATGGGGGAATGCAAGTTTGACAGAGGTCTGTTTGTTCTGGCCTTTTAGAGTCTTTCGTAGGGCACCTTCCAAGGACATAACAGTGGGGATAACACAAGCATTTAAATGGATAAATGGATAGAAACTTTAATTATCACATGGAAAATTTCAGGATTACAGAAGCAGACAAAGGAGCACACACACAATCATATAACAAGGATTATTTATATGTACAGTATAAGAATATTAACAAAGTGTATTTAATAAGTGTTAAACCAGGGGTGTCCAACTCCGGTCCTGGTGGGCTGCAGTGGCTACAGGTTTTCATTCTAACCGTCTTCTTAATTAGTGAGCCATTTTTTCTGCTGATTAACTTGTTTTGCCTTAATTGTAATTGATGCGACTCAGACCATTTAGTTATTTCTTTTTCCTTAATGAGCAGCCAAACAATAATGAGACACAAAACAAGCCGCCACATGACCAGCTAACCTAAAAATAAAGAAAGGTGAAGCGCTCGGTCATGTTGATCAGCTCAGGTCACCAAAACATCTTGACGGTGGTCTTAGAAAAAACAGAAAATCAACAGTCTGCTGTGGCAGAATGAGAGCAGCAACAAGTCATGATATTCAATAACGGCTTTAATTAACAGCAAGAATTGGCCTCTCATTAAGAAACCGGTTGGAGTGAAATTGGCTGGAGTTTGACATTCCAACTTAGCTGGTCATCTGTTGGCTCGTTTCACATCTCATTTCTGATTGGCTGCCATTTAAAGAAGAAACGAATCAATTCATAGGACTGAATTCTTAAAACAGGGCTATTGGAATGTATGCCTTTTTAATGTTGTATACCAACACAATGTAAAAAATTCCAAGGAGGTGAATACATTTTATATGAACTGCATGGTTCTTCACATTTCTGATTGTTGCTTTGCATTCTTTGTTTATGTTCTATTTTGCTGCTGGATAAAGACACGTTCCCTTTTGGAATCAATGAAGGTACTACCTGTATATCTAATGAATTAATTCTTTAATTCTTTACATTTATATAGCCCTTTTCTCACTACTGAAAGTGCTTTGCATAGTGAGTAGAGAGCCGCTTCAAACCCCACTAATGTGCAGCATCCACCTGGATGATGTGACGGCAGCCATTCTTGTGCCAGTATTCTTACCACACATTAGCTATTAGGTAGTGACAGGGTGAGAGAGATGGCCAGTTAGAGACAAGGGATGATTTGGGGGCCAGAATGAGTAGGCCGCATTGGGCAATTTAGCCAGGGCGTCAACATACACCTTACTCTTTACAAATGATGCCCAGGGATCTTTCACGACTACAGAGAGTTTTACGGACATAGATTTTACGTCTCATTCAAAGGACAGCGCCATTTTGACAGCACATTGTCCCCTTCATGCACAAGTGGATCCACATTCAGACCAGTGCCCCCTGCTGGCCTTGCCAACACCTCTTCCAGCGGCAACACAAACTTTTCTTGGCTGGTCTCTTTTCCAAATATTGGTGGTATGGCTGCAGAATAGCGAGCCTAAGTGTAACTAATAAAAATCCTTCCATTCAGTTATTTTCTTATCTGCTTATTGACTTTAATGTTGCAGAGAGCTAGTGTCTGTTTCAGTAACTTTACAAGAAAAACAGAAGCTAGCTTTGGATAGAATACCAGGCCACTGAAGAGCCCACTTACTCACGTATACACACTGAGCCTACTCAGTGACAGCAATTAGTCTCACGTGTGTATCTTTGTGACATGGAAGAATTAAATTGTGTGAACAAAAAGGAAAATGTAGACCTTATAGAATAACAGCAGACATAAGCACAAAGTATAGTACAATACAATATACAATACAGTTTATTTTTG
Source organism: Erpetoichthys calabaricus (assembly GCF_900747795.2). Classification (NCBI taxonomy): domain Eukaryota; kingdom Metazoa; phylum Chordata; class Cladistia; order Polypteriformes; family Polypteridae; genus Erpetoichthys; species Erpetoichthys calabaricus. Next base: position 119,064,872 of record NC_041404.2, read on the forward strand.
TATAGCCCAAAATCACACAGGAAGTGCCGCAATGGGCTTTAACAGGCCCTGCCTCTTGACAGCCCCCCCAGCCTTGACTCTCTAAGAAGACAAGGAAAAACTCCCAAAAAAAAAACCTAGTAGGGAAAAATGGAAGAAACCTTGGGAAAGGCAGTTCAAAGAGAGACCCCTTTCCAGGTAGATTGGGCGTGCAGTGGGTGTCAAAAGAAGGGGGTCAATACAATACAATACAATACAGTACAGTACACAGAACAATTTCTCAATATAGTAAGAAATAAAAAAAAAAAAAAAAATATATAAATTTTAGAAGTACAGAGTAGAATTTAACAGTAGATGATATATCCCATAATAATATTTGTATCTGTATAGAGTCCTGGAGACCTCATCCTTCAAGCTGCCTCCCCCATTTGGCCATTCCACAGCTGAGACAGTGCTGGGCCAGCCAATCCGATGAAAGGACCCCTCTCTCCCACGATTCCTGCGATCCTCCATCTGGGATGACTTTTCCTTAGGCAGGCAAAACAACTTGGCAGGTGGGCCATGGCACCAAGTGCCACATTTGAGTACCAAATCCAGAGAGAGAAAACAGCCAAATCTGGGTATGTTAGCTTCACCAGAAACTAGAGAAACTGTGGAGTGGTTGTAGTTCATGAGATGTTTGACAGACTTTCTATAGAGGCTGATTATTACAGATTGGCCATCTTCTTTAGTGATTTAACATTCCTCAAGGGCATATTTTGCAGCATCATCATTGCACTGTATGCACATCAGCATAAGTCATTAGACAGCTACTTAGATGAAATCTTCTGATCCCAGGAGAGCAGGACAGCAAAAAAAAAGTTTTGCCTCAGGCCCCTGAAACATTGAATTAGGTATGAGCATAAAAGAATCTAAATGTTTGCTTAAAATAAATATCTAAGAATCTGCCAGTGAAATCCCATTCTCTTCAGTTCCCAGCATATGTACATGCATTAATAACTCAAAGAAATGATTAACTGGCTTGTCATTGCGTGAAACACACTGCATCATTCTTAGGGGGTGGGCACAATTAACACAATGTGTTTATCTAAACAGGAGTAATGAAGTGAATGGGATAAAAATGAGAAGTATCTTGAGAATGACACATCAGGCTATGTCTTCATTGGGAGATTCTTTACATTAAATGAGACAATAACACCCCAGAAATAACCAAGTAAGGATATTCAAAGGACTGCTGGTTTATTCACAAAAAGACAGAGGCATGCAGTTTGAACATGAAAAAAGGCAACTCAGAATATGATAGATCTCTGACTGATCAGTGATAGAAGTAAAACTGGAAAAGGAAGGTCGGCTGTGCCACTGTGAGCTCACGGCACAGCCTTTGGATTCATAAACAAAAGTAACATAAATAAATAAAACAAAAAGCAGGCAAGGTTTCTGAATACAAAGAAAGCAACAAGCAGAAGATATTCATAATTAAAGCAAAATGAATTTAATAATATTATATAAGAAGAAGGATAACTCAGTAAATGGAATATTATGGATGTACAGTATATCAAAAAAATACACTCATCACTGAATGAATCTTGTTTATACTGCATTTAAATGTGAACTATACTTCATCACGGAAGACACCAGTCTGGGAGACTGTTTAGGAACAAGTACTACTTGACAAGGTTACAAAATTGATCACAAGTTAAGAGATCAGAACAAAACACAAGAGAGTTACAATTCCTAGGTTACAAAAAACATAACAGTTAATATAAGACAGAAATTCACCAAACAAGAGAATCTTCAAATGCTTCTTAAACTCATTGAGGGGGTCAGAAGTTCAAAACGAGATGGGCAGCTTGTTCCACCAGCTAGGAGCGACACATAAAAAGAGTTTGGATTGAGATCTGATGCCACGCAGAGATGTCATCAACAGATGCCTTTTATTACAAGACTTGAGTTATCGAGAAGAATCATAGGACCTCACAAGTGTCTCCATTTATATAGGTGCTGACCCACTGACAATCCTGTAGACAAGCATCAAGGATTTGAACCTAATACATAATGCTACATGGAGCCACTGTAGTGATCTGCAACGAGGAGTAAAATTTTCACACCCTAGCTGTTTGAGCACTAGACATGCCGCTGTGTTTTGAATCATCTTCTGCGGCTTCGTGACACATGCTAGTATTCCTGCCAGCAGAGAATTTCAGAAGTTCAAACATGACAAGACCAAAGCTTAGAACAGGAGTTGTGCTGCATGCTCTGTCAAATATGGTTTGATTTTGCTGATGTTGTATAGAGTGAATCTGCAAGACTGAGAGACGATTTCAGCATGGTCAGTGAAGGAAAAGTGTTCATTGATCACCACCCCAAGATTGCATACAGTGTATTGGGTGGATCTTAGTGATAATAAGCCAAACTGAACAGAGATAGAATGATGAATAGACAGACAAGCTGAGATAACAAGAAGGTCCATCTTTGCCAGGTTGACCTGCTGGTGGTGTTCCTTCCCCCAGGTTGCAATATCAGTGAAGCATGAAGAGATTGTAGCTGACATTGTATGGTCATCTGGAGAGAATTACAAATACAGCTGCATATCACCGACATAGTACTAATAGGAGAAATAAAGGGACAGGATAATAGGGCCTAGTAAGGAGATGTACAGAGAGAAGAGGCGGGGGTCTAGCCCCAATCCTTGGGGCATCCTCATGCTTGCTTGGTGCACCCTTGAAATCTGTCCTCACCAAGATACACAATAGGATCTACCCAAGAAGTAGGACTCAAACCACTTGAATGCAGTCCAAGTGATGCCAAGGTCAAAGAAGATAGATAGGAAGATTTAGAAGCAGAGGAGAAATCTAGCAGGATGAGGATTCATAATATGTCCTCACTCACGCACCACCCTTGGAGCGTGTACTTTACCTCAGCTTAGCTAGCGAACGAGAGAACTACTTAACAGATTTAAATCGGGTTTTTTTCTATAATTTGCTTAAACATTCCGGTTGATTTTGCAACTTCTCTCATGGCATTAAGTATTATAGCATGCTTGCAGTACCGATTTATTTGCACAGATCTGAGAGAAATGCAGCAGGCCGAGGGGAGGGGGGCAAGGGACATCCTCACTCACGCTCCAGCCTTGGGGCGTGTACCTTACCGCCGCTTAGCTAGCTAATGAGAGAACTACTTAACGGATTTAAATCAGGTTTTTTTCTATAATTTGCTTAATATTCCAGTGGATTTTGCGACTTCTCTCATTGCGCTAAGAATCATAGTTCGCTTGCAGGAGTGATATATTTGCACTAATCCGAGACAGAGGCTGCGGGCCGAGGGGAGGGGGAAGTGTGACGTTAGGAGTGGGGAGCCGGGAAGGACCCTCCTCGCTCACATGCCACCCTCCATTCGAGTCGGTGTACCTTTTCGTTTTGGAGTGTACCTTGCCTCAATATCTGTTTGTTTATTGATTTTTAAAATTTGTCCTGTTTCACTACTTACGCTGACTGAGCCGCCGATGGCTAGTGTTTAATAATTCATTTTGTTAAGTATTAATATACTGTAAATATATATATATATATATATATATATATATATATATATATATATATATATATATATATATATATATATATATATATATATACTGTATGTATATATAATGACGGTGGATGCTACGCATTCCTGCCATTCGTTGCCAGCAGCTGCACATAGAAACTCTGTTAAACAGTATTTCAGTGAGAAACAAACACATTTCTAGGAAACACTGTGTGGGATCAACAGTACCCTTACCATGTAATGTGCTTGTTGCATGATGCTTAGAACATTTAAAGCTGAGCCTTCAGCTTGGAGTCACTTTCCTTACCTTTATTAACTAAAAATTCGATAATGGCAGCCACCTTTTCCTGAAGAAACCATTGCAAACTCATCAATAGTCAAAGAGGTTTAGAGTGGAGGTGGCGTAGGGTTGAGGAGAGAGGTAACAGCAGAGAACACACTATGAGTATCATAAGTTTGTAATCCTGTTTTGAAATAAACTTACCTTAGCGTTGGTAGTGGCAGAAGAAAAGGAAGCAATAAAAGACTGATACTTCTCCAGGTCAGCCTGTGCCTTTGGCAGTTTCTTTTCAGCTGTCCCGAGCTTTGCCCATATACTGCAATGAGCTTCAGAAAGCCATGAGCAGGAGGGATTTTTGCATGCAGGTTTAGAGGATATGGGATTCACATAACCAGTGGAAGGTCAAATCCCATAGGAAAATAGGGTTAGCAACCAGTGGGAGGGCGAATCCCACAAGGGAAGAGGTCAGAGAAAATGCTTAACTACAAAGCAAACACAGTATAATGCAGTTTTCAAACAGATACCTGAAACGTCATCCATAATACCTACCTGCCCATTTCCTTGGTGAGTTATTGAACTAGCCAATAAATTATTTTTTATTTTATTAAAAATCTTTTAAAGTAAGAACAATTGCAAAGCATTTCAAATCAGAGTTTATGATGAAGCTGTAAACTGAATGTGAAAATAAATTTCATCAATTACCTCTTTATATAGCTCCTCTCATGGTGAGTATCATCCTAGAGTTCTTCACTAAGTGAGAAGCATGTGAATTCAACATAATGTCACTTGTTGCAAGTGATAGTGAGGAGCACCGGCACATTCAACACATCCAGAAGGGCATCAGGGTAACCTGAAATCTAAGTTAGGTTATAAAGCTGTGAGGCAGCCAGCCTTCCTTCCATTTAGATGATTGAAATATGTAATATGGCTGAGTATCATATTATTCCATCTCTTGGACTTTATGCAACATTTTTACTTTACTGCTCATTAAATTAAAAAAAAATGTTTTTTGGCAAAGTGCATATACGAGTAGAACATTATGTATTAAGCCAGTGAATAGCGTGTGTCTCTTTTACTACATTATGATTTAAAGACTATCCAGAGGAAATGTTTAACATAAAATTGTAATTGCTGTATAAATCAGCATTGAGAAAATATTCACTCTGACAAAGGATAATCTGGATTTAATGCTGCATGCATAAATTGGCAATTTCCATGCACTGTGAGCTGTCCCTCTGCAATGAAGAAGCAGACGGCTTTGCCGATATCTGACAACGTGAAGATGTGGCGGCTTCCACTAGGACTCACATAAATAAAGGAGTTCATCGAGTGAAATTTCTTAATATGCGTAGTCTACATACCCCCCAAAACACACCGATAGTACAGTTATTATAAACAATATTTTCTTAAGTATGGAAATTTTATGTATTCTTATACCCATAATTCATTGGCAAAGAGAAAATAATCGATGGATCCATAAATCATGTCCTAGTATGATGACAGTAAATTGCAGCTCCGCTGGATACGGGACAAGGTCAGATGTCTGTGTTTTTAGTTTGCATTTTTACAGATGTTACAAAGGAACAGCAGCAGCAATTAGAATATTGGAAGATGTAGACACCACTTTGGGCTTCATGACTATTAAAAAACAAACTGAACTCATCTAACCATTGAATATACACTTGAATTACAAAACTCTAATGAACATGCAGACTAGACACACAAAGGTCAATCTAAATGATTCCACAGATGACAAAGACTACCACACTAAAGTGATCTAAACACTAAACAAAACATTTTGACAGAAGTAGACCAATCAGCCAGGCTCACTAAACTACATTCAGAATGAATTATTGATAAACAACATTTTTACCAGTATTGGAAAACCCTGAAATGCTTACAGGACAGCAATTCACTTCTTCAGGACATTGTGGCTGAAATGTCACAGTCCACAGTGACAGAAAACTGTAGAAGGAGGGCAGAAAGTCTTCTAGAAAAGGACAGAAGTGTTATGCTTGCTACTAACACCGACACTCATAGTGTCATAGTGCAAGAGCAATCTACCAAAAAGAAAAAGCAGAGGATACTACACACAACTTGGCCTCAACACACAACAGTGTGGCCAAAGCTAAAAAAGCCAAAAAGACCCTTCATTTTGCGAAGCTCCACCTGAAATGGGATGTGCTGTAAAAATCTAAAACAAACACAGAGGGCAAACAGGCCATCTAAAAAGATGTGGCCAGGATGTACACAAAGCCTAACAGAAAACGACTTACCTAAATTTAAAGTGATCTTCACAAACTAAAATAAATGTGTGCCATTACACAGGAATCCTTGCAGCAAGACAAATACAATTATCTTCAGCTTTACAGTCACCAGGCACCTCTGTAGTATCAAAACTTAGCCAACAGTTTTTCTAGCTTGAAGCAATACGTGTCATGAATAACTGAAAGCTTTTAGACTGACTAAGTGCTGAATTTAACAGCCATGTCTGTTGCGTGTCGTGCTGTGCATTGTTAGATGTGTTCATAAAAGGCAAAGAGTACCCAATGTGATCACCATGTCTGCCCATCTGTCTGTCTATCCACATGAAACTACTCAGCTCTCATTAATCCAATTTTGTTTTTGTTGAAATCTGTTACACTTATCCTTTAAAGAAATTTGCCATGAAAGTTCAGTTTTCATTGAGATATCATGAATACGGTATGCTTTTCATATTTTTGAAATTTTTGAAAGTCCAAATAAAAAGCATTGGCAAACAGAAAAACACTCAATGTTACTCAGTTACTGAATTAGTTTACTATTGTATATTTTTACTCAGTTGAGAGCTGCCCCTAATGACAAAATGGATCTCACAACCAGTTAGGCAAATGCAAGGAGACGTGAGCATGCAAGCCATGCCTTTGCTACACCAGCTGACATGAGGTAAGTTAATCATAATAGTAAGAAAAGAAAAAAGCAAATATAATTTTTCTAGACATTAATGTAAGAGTGGGGTTAGGGTTACCATATTTCCCGAGTCACACAAAAATATAAAAAAAGAACTGTTTTTTCTTAATGTAAATTCTGGGGGTTGGGGAGGTTTCTGAGCGAGGGTATTTACTCTTTTTCTTCCCTAATGTGCGAGGCTGATCATGTCTGATTGACATCCACCAATAAGTGGGTTTATCTGATGGTTGTTAAGAATTATACAGTAGGTAAAATAAAAAAAAAAAAGGACGTGAATTGAAAAAAAACAAAACTTGGTTGGGAATGATGGGTTGAAGTGTGATAAACCCAGACAAACTAACAGTTTTGTGAAAAAACGTCCGGAAACAGGGGCTTAAAAGAGGAAATTTCTGGGGAAACCTGAAAGTATGCGCACCCTACGTAAGAGCAAATGAATTAAGAAAGCATTTCTGTGTAAGCACTGAGTGAGCAAATATGTACTTAGTATTTACAGTGTGTCAGACTAAAATCAACCTCACAGCTACATTACCTACAGATCATAAGGAATCAAAATGTTTCCGACAGTTTAATTTATCAGCAAAGCTCCGGACCTGCTATCAACCATGGTCCAAAACAGCCAACAATTTTAACTTGAGACTTAAACAGATTTTAACTGTTCAGGTACATGTTTCAAAAATGTTACATTTAAGAAATTTAAGCTGGTTAGTCCACAACCAGCTAATAAAAGCACATCAATGGATGCCATTTTTACATCACTCAAACTGTAATCTGCTACCTGTAATAGCTTTTCAACCACAGCAAACCCATTTGGGTTATGTTTTTAAATACATGATATTGTGAAATTTTATGAAAAAGCATGTATTTAATGTACTCTACTAATTCTTGTAATTACATTCTATTATGGGTGTTACTTTTGATTGTAATTTATTATTATACATTATTTATTTATATTTATACAACTAGATATTATAATCTCTGACACTGACTTGACTGGGATTCTATTTATGGCTACTAGGTGTAGATGACCATAAGATCCATCTTCAGTTGTGATTCTCAGCATCCCTGAGTGTTTTGGCCTTTTAATCACAAGACACACTCATCTTAAACAGGCCCACCACAGGTTGATCAGACTCAGGTTTGAGTCTAAGGATATCAGATTTCTTTTAACAGCCCACATGGTAGTCTCCTCTCTTTAACTACAACCTGTGGCTGTACCTTTCGGGTGGCATCAGAAAGTGATTTCACCACTTTCCTTTAGGCCTGCCCTCTGATCCCTAGCTCCTTAAAGAGTCCTTACGGTGGAAGTGGCTACAAAGCCTCTGCATCCCACCTCCACAGAGTGAATCTTTACATTCCAGCCACAACCTTCTGCTTCTGTAGCAAATTTTGAATAATGCAGCTTTTTCCGTTGGGAGGCCTCCTCTACCACATCCTCCCATTGGACTATAAGTTCTATGATGAAGACACTGACAGGATTTAGAGCAGAGGGTCATGTCCAGTCTCAAGATAGCCTTAGCAATTTGTACTCTAACATGAGTCTCTGGCCTAAGTCCACACTCATTTCCCATTCTCTGGCTGCATTTACTGTTCATGGTTCTTGCACTGTGATTCTCTCCTTCCATCCAGAATGATGCTCTAAGATGTGAAAAGGTTGTCTGGGCATTGATTGACTTTTCAAATCACTTAACTAAGTCCCCAAAAGCAACTGAATTACACTTTTTTACTTGTTATATACTGTTGTGTACACTGTTGTTTTTTAAATTGGATGTAGTACATCCATTGTAAATTGCATGACTTCGACTTTTATATTCTTTTTATGCTATTCTTTGTGCCACATTTCATCCTTTATTTTCTACTGATGGAAGATGGAAATGTCAGGTTTAGTGCAATTATTCAAAATAGCAAACAAAACTGTGACTTTGAGCAGAAGGAATGTGGACCTGAAGATAAGTCAAAGGCCAACATATAATGCTACCTCCTGCATATCTCTACTTTGCAAGGAAAAAGCTGTGGGTGTGGATGGTACCTTGAGAAAAATATATCACATTATACTATACACACATATATACATTCTCAGACCTAGTTAATTGAATTCATTGGGGACAGAGATTATAATGGCAACTCCAGGCACAAGGCAGAAAAGAAGCCATGACAAGGCACCAGTCACCCTGAGGGTGGGTCCCCATGCTTACGCACACTAGGGCCAGTTTAGGGTCTCTAATTAATTGGACTTGCATGTCTTTGGCAGTGTACTAGGAAAACCCACACAGACACAGGGAGAACATGCAAGTCATCAGGATTGTTCTTTCACCTTCGACCAAACAGCTTTAAAGGTACCTACTGACATCAACAAGTGGAGACTCTAGCACTAAAGGCACACTTTTATAAGCTTCAGTGATGTTTAAAAGAGTCCTGCTTAAGATAAAAATGTAACCATTTTTGCATGCATTTTTATTAAAAACAAACTGTGTGTTTTTTTTTTCTTTGAACAGGGTGTTTTGTTTGCCTTTTTGTGCAGTCTCTACAAGAGACATATATTATATTATATTATATTATATTATATTATATTATATTATATTATATTATATTATATTATATTATATCTCTACAATTTCCTTAACAGAACCTAGCCTTTCTTAGTTTGGAGAAGAAGCTGAAGGTATTTCAGGACAGAGTCCTGGGTCATGGACTCTTGTAACATACAGATGACCGCAGATTGGAGATGGCGTTAAGTAACACTTGAGCTCCCCAGGGAACTCCCCTGTTCCTCTTTCTCTTCACACTTTACATGACCTGTTTTAAGCACAGCTCTAATTTATGTCATCTGCTTTAGTTCTTAGATGGCTCTGTTGTGTAAAAATTCAAACTTCACAATTGCTGTGTTAAAGTGTATTCTAAATATTGTTTGAAGTCTCTTACAAACAACACACACCACTGCAAAGAAGAAGCAAAGCACACAGCAAGTGACATTCCCTCATTCTCCTTCTTGAAGAATTTGGTCTGCTTTAGCGTAGAGACAAGTAAACATATCTACTGTATAAGTAAAACCATTATATAGACTTTTAATCCTTATACAGTATAACAAAAGCCTATTTCTGGTTTTAGCACTCCCCACCTGGCACAGGAAATAGTTGCCATTACAAGGAGGTACTTCATGGCTTATAACAGCTGATACATATAAGAGTAAATCAACTTAAAGAGAAAATCAGCTTATTTAAAAGTACAAATAACAACAAGACATAATTAAGTAAAAATACTCTGACTCAGACAGGGCTGCAGTCTTAATTATACACATAAGAAAATATGAGTATTTCAAGTTTTCCCCCACAACCGATTTAAACTACATTGGCATTGGAAATAAGGAGGCATATAGAAAGTTGGAGGAATATTTCATCATGTTGTTCATGAACAACCTTTTTCATGTGAAAATATTAAGATAAAGCTGTTGGTGGTGGACTTCTAACATGCCAGGGAACCCCTGAGATTACTCAACATGATTGGGAAGAGGTGGAGGTGGGGTAGACTTTCAAATACTTGAAGTCCATCTATGGGAAAAGCACTATATAAACAAAATGCATTATTTTATTAATATTATTATTATTTTTAAACAAGACCTTCCAGGTAGACAGCATAGGCCTGCAGTAGCTAAGGATCAAAGCAAGTTGTTCTTTCTCAGGACGCCTTTTAATGCTTCAGACTGTCTTTAATTGCTAGTGTACTCTTCTACATTAGTTTCTGCTGGGGTAACAGACAAATAGCTGAACGGTTCTTGGACTAGACATTACAGGCAAAAAAGAAAATAATAACAAAATAAAATTATTATTTCTGGCCATACTCTCCATAATAGCATTGCACTGGAGCACGATAAGCCCATGATTTGATCTTCCATAATGAGCTAAGAGATGGCAGTGGAGTTCTTTCTTTTTGCCAACATCTATTAGGCTGTATACTGCATCCTCAGATTTTGCCCATTTTTATCCTAGCCAGTGTAGACATCGGAGGTAATGACAGCTCAAAAGACAAGATAAGTGTTGGGGCACCAACCCGGCTGTCCCCGTTTACTTACAAACTTTAAACTTTAAATAAAAATAGAATACAAAACAAGATGTGTCACCCACAGTCATTCTATCTGCCTGTTAAGGTTTCTTGGACTGCTTTGCTTGGGGTCTCCAGTTTCCAGTCAGTAAGTACACTTTCTTCTGGGTGGCTGGTACCAGAAGTGTCAAAGTCAATTGCCCACACTGGCCGATTTCTCTGCACTGTGGAGGTAAAGGAAGATTAGCTAGTTAGCGGTAGTGCCCCCTCACTGCCGATCTATAAATTTGTAGCAGTTTACCTTGATGGCAAGTGGAGTAATTGGCAAAACTAAATTGAGTTTAAAACAAGGTACTCCAGATTTCTGACTAGTTCCCATGACCTGGATGGAATACCGTGAAGTGAAGGTTATCCAAACTACTTGATAAACATGTAAAACTTTTCACCAGCTTTCTGTTGTTGTACTTAAAGTAGAGGGAACCTTACATTACTGAGTACAAGAAAGGCTGTCTTCCTGGAACACGAGCCATTCTCAGTGTTATCTCATAAAGTAAGTTTTTCTTTTGCTTTGCTTTATTTTGGCCAGAGTTAAGCTGTCAAAGATCCCAAGTTCATTAATTGATTCTTTAAGGACGTGGAGTTTTTTCAAGCAGTATCAGGTTCAAGGTAGGAATCAAGATACAAGTCCAGCATAGTGCACATTTGTCCATTCTTAGGGGCCACATTCTAAACATGCCTTTTGAATATTAGACCAAAGTACCTGGAGAAAAACCCATGTAGAGAGACAATGTGCAGACACCACACAATGAGTGAATGGGCAAGCTGTTAAACCCATTCTCCTGGAGCTACTATTGTGTTGGCCTGAACAGAAGACCTGTGGTGGAAATGAGAAGTCATCACAGCTTATCTCACTCTGCTAACAGACCTAACGTTCATACAGGCATCTAGTAGAACTGTTTTAGCCAGATAAAATCCTAGAATTATGAATAAAGAAGTATTCCAAATATAAAACAAATCATTCTCAATGTCACCACAATTACACAACTTCTTAGAAGTTGAATTTTGGCTGTGAAACACAAGAGAAATACCTGGTCCTTGGCCATATAGGTAGCCACCTCAGCTCTGGAGGCTGCTCACCTTGTTACTAGAGTGAATGAAATCTTATCATCCTATTATATTTTCAAGTGTTGATTACATATACAGAGTCCAAAAGATGTTTAACATTTTAAGCCAGAATCTCTGCATCTACATCTACCGAAGTGCAATTGAAAGATGTTGTTTTTGATGAGTTTTCATTGTGTCTCCAATTGCTGAATGTTAACTCATTTAAAGACAGTTAGGCAAACAAAAACCATATAATAACTATTGTATCAAGTACTGTACCTATGGAGTAACTGAATTTATGAGATAGATAAATATAATGTTGCCAATGGAATGAGAACAATATGTGTATGCTAACTATACCATCATGTATGCCACACACATTAAACTAGTTGAAATGATTTAAATAATTGCTGTCTAATTACTATGTAGGTACACTGCAATCAGCAACAGTAAATGTAAATTGGAATGTTTATTTTAAACAAATCCATTATTTCTGTTCTGTTGTTGCTGCTAAGAGCTTTATAATATATATTGGTATTAAATGGTGAGTATAGTGACATTCCACCTTGGAAGGTGTGTCATTACTGACCCCTTATCAATAAGAATTAGATAATACGATTTTTTTTTTTTGAGTAATCCCTCTATAAAAAAATGAACTTAAAAATCAAAGACTGTTTTAATAATATCATGTGAGTCAGAATTATCATTGAAATGTGTTGGCCATGTTTTATTGAAGAATTTGATATTTGAAGTCTGTTAACTCTAATAAACCATTTCTTCACAACTGACAAAAACGTGAAACTAGTGGATCCATTTCCACAATTTGAGGACCCATCTCAAGATTCTTGCAGGACAAACATTTGTCAAAATGTGTTCCAACCGTGTGGGTATATTTGTTATTATTATTTATTGACTTGCTTTTTTTGTTTTTTTCTGATCTGACGTTAGTGTCCTTATTGTTTAATTAAGCTATATGTCAATATACCTACAACAATTTAAGAAGTGTTATATGATATTCTGCTTAATTGTTTGTGTGACTTATCTCTCTGTTTTATTTTGTTTGATTGATTATTTTTGTGCAATACCCTGTTTGCTATACAACTGTTTTTGAAGGCTTTTATTTTATTCATATGATTATTTCTGATCATTATCACATCGATGTTATTTTACTATTTTACATGTATGTACTGTTCTCATTTTCTTGATTAATACTATCTTTATTTAGTTTATGTATTTTTTATGACATATTATTTTTGTTAGCATATCTATTTTGACTTTGTTGACCTAATTCTTATTGATACATTGTTGCTATGCATAGGTTTAGCTGCACTGGCAGTCATTTTTCTTTATATGCACTTACACCTAACCTGGCCTTCTGTGACGCTGCCATTCCCAAAGTCCTACTGCTCATCAATTGATCAATGTTCATTCACCGTTCTCTGTCTACATCTAACTGTTACACATTTTTCCCTTGCTGTTCTCGCAGTTCTTTTAAAGTTGAAGCCACACTGCTCCAGTGTGATAATTCATTTCTGTTCAATTATTTTTTAAAAGCACTCTTCACTGATTACATCCTCAAGTTCAATACATTGACTGAAAATTGATAAACCACACAACATTTACGTACTTTCACCTAGAGTAACACTTTGGCATAATTTTAATTAATAACCCTTTACCAAATTTCATATTGTATAAAAATAACTATAGATTATGTACTTAAAAAAACTACAGTTAATAAGCAAATGATTTGTAAACATATGAAGTGTAAATGATGAAGACCATGGAGAGGCTGCTGCTTCACCACCTTAGGCCACAGGTTCAACACGCCCTTGACCCTCTGCAGTTTGCATATCAGGAGAAGGTGGGAGCGGAAGATGCCATCATCTATATGCTACACCGATCCCTCTCTCACTTGGACAGAGGCAGTGGTGCTGTAAGAATTATGTTTCTAGACTTCTCTAGCGCCTTCAACACAATCCAACCTCTGCTCCTTAGGGACAAGCTGACAGAGATGGGATTAGATTCATACCTAGTGGCATGGATCGTGGACTATCTTAAAGACAGACCTCAGTATGTGCGTCTTGGGAACTGCACGTCTGACATTGTGGTCAGCAACACAGGAGTGCCACAAGGGACTGTACTTTCTCCGGTCCTGTTCAGCCTATATACATCGGACTTCCAATACAACTCGGAGTCCTGCCATGTGCAAAAGTTCGCTGATGACACTGCTATCGTGGGCTGTATCAGGAATGGGCTGGAGGAGGAGTATAGGGACCTAATCAATGACTTTGTTAAATGGTCCGACTCAAACCACCTACACCTGAACACCAGCAAAACCAAGGAGCTGGTGGTGGATTTTAGGAGGCCCAGACCCCTCATAGACCCAGTGATCATCAAAGGTGACTGTGTGCAGATGGTGCAGACCTATAAATATCTGGGAGTGCAGCTGGATGATAAATTAGACTGGACTGCCAATACTGATGCGCTGTGCAAGAAAGGACAAAGCCGGTTATACTTCCTTAGAAGGCTGGCTTCCTTCAACATCTGCAATAAGATGCTGCAGATGTTCTATCAAACAGTTGTGGCGAGCGCCCTCTTCTACGCAGTGGTGTGCTGGGGAGGCAGCATTAAGAGGAAAGACGCCTCACGCCTGGACAAACTGGTGAGGAAGGCAGGCTCTATTGTTGGCATGGAGCTGGACAGTTTAACATCTGTGGCAGAGCGAAGGGCGCTCAGCAGGCTCCTATCAATTATGGAGAATCCACTGCATCCACTAAATAATGTCATCTCCAGACAGAAGAGCAGCTTCAGCGACAGACTGCTGTCACTGTCCTGCTCCACAGACAGATTGAGGAGATCGTTCCTCCCCCAAACTATGCGACTCTTTAATTCCACCAGGGGGGGTAAACGTTAATATTTAACATTATACATAGTTATTGTCTGTTTTTTTCACCTGTATTATTATCATTCTTTAATTTAATATTATTTATTGTATCAGTATGCTGCTGCTGAAGAATGTGAATTTCCCATTGGGATTAATAAAGTATCTATCTATCTATCTATCTATCTATCTATCTATCTATCTATCTATCTATCTATCTATCTATCTATCTATCTATCTATCTATCTATCTATCTATCTATCTATCTATCTATCTATCTAAATGCCTGCACAAGTTCTTTCAGCATGCCAGTGTAGACAAAAAAATTCAGTAGTCAGTTTTATGGACTTTTAACTCATTCACAGCATACAATATATAAAATATGTATTACTAATATTGTCACTAATCAGTTAGACAATAATAAATAGTTTCTCAAGGTGAATAATGTGTTACAGAAAAATGTTTTCTTAGTCATTTAATAAATCATTTGTAACTGTTTAAAAACATATGCCCCAACTAGTTATTATAATTTAATGACATTTAGAACAATTTGAATATACTGTATGTGAACTAAAAATCTGTTAAGCATTATAAAATGTGTATTCATGAATTATTAATGAACGTTATTTGAGAGTGTTACCCAACATACAAAGTACATTAGACACAGTAAAACAGAGAAGATTTATTTATATCAGGGATAGGCAAAGTCAATTCCGGAGGGTTGTAGTGGCAGCAGGTTTTTGTTCTAACCTGATTGCTTCATGAAAAAACAATCCTTGCCAATAATAGATGATATTTAAGATGTTATCGTCTGATTTATGTATAAGGACTTGTGTGCCTTGTATTGCCTTATTAGGCTTAAACTTTTTGTTTTTATTTTGCCTGATTTTCTGTCTTTTTCCCCTTCTCATTTATAGAAATAAACTCTTCACTTACAAAGATTCACTGTTGCCTTTCTCTTAGCAAGCCAGAGGTTTTACAGTTTTCTCTTCCTTCAATGGCATTTTTGAAGTAAGATGTTTCATTTTGGGCCCATGCAGGCTCTGAAGCCTGCATGTTGAGTTTTGGGTCTGTCCTCCTGGGGTGAAGCTGTTATGAAGAAATCACATGTCTCCTTGCCTTTATTTTCAATTGAATATGTTCACATACTTCTTTTCTATGTTGTACTTTTGGAATTATTCTGCAAATGATAAGCATGTGCCCTTTTGTTGAAAATGTATATACATAAGGGAAAATTGCACCCTTGCTAGTTTCCACCTTCCAGTTAGTGCTGTCAAGGTTAGCTCCATCCTTCTTCAAATTCAGTCCTGTTTACAGAGTGAATATGTAGCATGGATGGATAGATATTCTTTATTATGAACAAATACAAATTTAAATTGTATCAACTAGCTGGTTAGAAGTTTCATCTCTTTTCTTTTCCATTTTCTTTATAATTAGCACTTGGTTAACTAAGAAAAAATAAACACATGTACAGACTGCAACTATTTAAGATTAAAAGAATCAATTAAGGTTCAGAGTCATAACAAACAAATGGACCAACACTGGCACAAAGAAATTCAAATTAAGAAATTGGCTGAAAATTTGCAGCTGCAGGAAGTAGTGGTTTGTAACCACTTTGCTTCTAAAGCTGTATTCGGACAGGATTAACTTTCAGGACACTGTATGTCTGTACAGTCACGGTTACAACACAATGTCAGTCATTTTTACAATGGATTTGCACAGGATACGATTTATCTGGAAATTCTATGGAGGTAGGTGGTACTCAATGTTGTCATCGTGAAACAGCTGCATGTGTTGTAACTACATAACTATTGTTCCTCCCTATAACAAGAAAAAGTAGAGAACATAAATTTGTTGGTAAAAATTAGTCAAGTCAACCTGCAATACAACTGGAAAAGAAGAATTCATTAATGATTCCATTATTAATGAATTAAAACAAGATAACAATTGGTTGTTGTGGGTTGTCCACCTATCAATGCCAAAAGCATAAGTTCACTGATAAGTATTCTGTGTTTGTCTGTAAACTTGTCCAGTTGACCGACGAGGTATGAAACAGTCTAAAATGGCTCAATGTGGGTCACACAGAGCGTGGACAACTTCTTTGACTGCTTCCATTTTTTAAGTTTAAACTTCTAAAATCCCACAAGGGGGAGATTTAATAGGAAATAATGTAATTTCACTGACATGTTGATTTCTGCGGGACTAGTTTAACCTGGGATTATTTTTATGTGCGTTTTACTGAAGCCAAAAGTCTCCATGCTCTTTATTAAGACATGAAAAGTGTAAACTTTTAGGCAAAACTCCGATACAACTTTGGGGCACTGGCCAGTAATCCCAGTATAATTTGCAAAAGAATAAATAGTTGCAACGAAATAAGAAATAATGAGATGTCTTCCAGACGTGAGTCCACTAATCAGACTGAGGAGTTGAGGTAGATTTGGTCTTTAAATGGTTTCAACACCAGGAAAGGTGGGGTTGCTTGTGGAGGCAGAAGTGACTTCACAGGTCTTCAACTTTCAAAACCTGTGGTCAGCAGATGAAAGGAGAGAAAATGTGAATGATAGGGTCCCCTGCTTACAATTGATACACCAGCCCTGAGAATGCCCCCTACTCATGTGTGTGTGATAATGCAAAGTGCGTAAAAAGTTACTGACATGAGCTACTCGGATGGGACTAAAATTACAAAACTAATTACAAATTGTAAAACTAATCCTATCTGAATAGAGCTATAGCTGCTGTCTTTGGCTTGAACCACCTCAATACACTAAGTTGGTAATAAGCTCAGCAGCTTGAAAGCAGTATGCATTCCTTGCTAAAAATGAACCTGTAAAAGCCAAGCAATCATGCATGCAGTAGGAAAAGATGAACCTCTGAGTTTCACATTCTGATATTCCACCAGGGCCACTAACTTTGTTAACACAAATTAAATAATCATCCTCACCCAACTCCTAAAAGGCACCTACACAAAAGTGAAAATGTCTGTCTTAAGTCAAAGCATCTTCATAATAACAAGATACTCTGTACTGTACCTTAAATGAACAGAGCCAAAGGATTTCTGGGATTTCTGCCAATGAATCTCTAAATGTGCTAACAAGCTGCCTAATGTCAAATTTAAAATGCACAAAATTTAACCCTGCCAGTGTGTGGCAATGGTTAACACTGCTACCTGACATCTACAGGAGATCAAATTACAGTCTTAGCCTGGTCACTTTCTAGGAAGACTTTGAATGTTCTTCCCTCGGTCTGGATGGGGCATCCCCTCATGCCTACTACAGACGTGTAATGTGTTTTTGATTGACAAACGTATATTGTCTTTTTTTCTGTGACTGTAAGCAAAAGTATACTGTCTGATAGATGGTATGTCATACTGGGTTGGTTGTTGTTTTGCACTTTATGTTGATCACTTCTAAAATCTTGAACGCAATTGTGCTCACCACTGTTGGCTTGAATCTATCCTGGGAGGAAACAGGTGCATTCCTGAAGTCAAAAGACATAAAGTGCATTTACCAGCTAAGGTATCATACTTTCATCCATAGGTTGAATATTGAAAAGCCTCCAGAGTAGAATAATAAGCTGTCATGCTTAGCCAGTAGCGAGAACTAAACTACATATTCTGAAGTAACAAAACTGACAATAAGCATATAAAGTGTTGGGGTCAATTGAAAAATTCTCATTCATTTAGCCATAAAGAAACCTGGAAAACATAAAAAAGGAATGAAAAAGTCAAAGTCACTAGGGTGATGGTAGTAATGTGTCTTCCTCTGTGCTTGTCAAATAACCGACGGTGACTTCCTGTTTCCTCCAGGTTTTTATACATAATGCCAGAAGAGGAGGATTATAAGCTGAGTGAAAGTGATGCTAGTGGTCTTCCTGGGAGGTGTGTTCTGCAAGGCCAAGGCCAAAACCTTGAAAATCTGGTAATGGCTGTGATGCATCCAATTCCTTCCCTCTGCAACCATCACCAAGATTGTATATTTACTCTATATATATAAAATCCTAAGCCTAAAAGTGCAACGATTTTATGAATTGTTTTTATGTCACATTTTTTGTGACGCTTTAAATTGATCTTATTTTAAAACCTACATATATATGCTTGGTATCATTCTTTCAGAATTTATCGAACTTTAATGTGATGTTGTTGGATTTTCAGATTCTTATTCTGTTTTTAAACTATAAACTAAAAAATATCAAGAACTCACGTCCTGCGAGATGGGAATTTGTGGCAATAGATTTAACCATGCCCAGGGCAGGAAATAAAAGACAAAGAGTAGGACCGCTGCTGTACGGGCTTTTAAATGTTCAAAGTGCCATGCGAGATGCAGATGATGCGGCACGGCAGCAGCAGGAACCTGATCAAGCAAAGAGGAGGTAAAAAAAAACTATTTATTTCCCATTGTATCATCATATAAGAGAGGGTTTCGGAGGAGTGACCGCATCTCCTTTGGGTGCATTCAGCTCCCCTCTTCACAACATGAGCGGCAGAGACGCGGCAGCGTAGTGAGCAGGGGGGAACCCCCTAGTACATATATATGTTTTGGGAATGTAAGAGACAATACAATGTAAAAGGGTTGGGTTCTCCCAGAGAACCCCATTTAATTGCGCCAATGCTAAGAAATGTTAGGGAAAGGAGATAAAAAACAAAAAGTACCTTGAACCAAACAGTTCAGTGCTAGGCACCAAGTAGAGGCATCTGCTGGCAAATGTGGCTCCAATAGATGCAATTCCAATAAAGAATCCTGAAATCTGGCTTGCTCTGTTCTTTTATATTTATGAGACCGGAAGTGGACTTCCGAAACACACCAGAAGTGAGGTCACTCGTTTTCTATTGGTTAGTCCTCCACTCTAAGGTGGACGAAAGGAGAGAGGTTAGTGAACGCATCTCGCCCAAACCCATCCCCCGTTTTACCTCCTTTGCAGAGCCTTCAGCACACTCCCATAATATGTGTGCATGACAATGTATATACGTATAGGCTCTCTGTGTAACTGATGAAGGCTCTTGTGTGCTTATGTGAAGAATTTTTATGGATTAAAAAATGACACGTCTTTAAAATCATTTAAAATAGAGTCTTTAGGGCACCAGTCAAAATGTGAAGGCAAAAGCTTTAAGACTTACTAAATGTGTCCACTTTGAAGTGACAAATGTTGCAGATTTGAGAATGTGTGCCTTTATTCTTTCTTAGAATTGTTAATGATAACAAGAAGGAATTGGAAGTAGCACATTTTATCACAGATTCTTAGAACTATTTTCCCTACCATACGGATACACTCCTAGTTCACAATGCCCATCATGTGTGTACTTTTCACGTAAATAAAGAAGTAAATAGTATGAAACTGTGCATATGTCTGAAACTGTTTAATGAGACATTTTCCTTCATAGTCCGACATGTTTCTCATTGAAGATGACAGCATATTTGTTTAAATCCTGATCATCATCTTACCCTATGCGTTTGATTCACTCTCAAAAGAACAACGGGAGCTGCAACATTCACAAAATGAGCTAGAGGACACCACACCACAGGGTGTCAAAGTTTGCCATGGAGGAAGACAGGCAATAAGGTGAAAAGCACAGCTGGATTTTTTTTTAAATGGCCAAAACTCACATGGATATGCTGCTTTACAATATGTGTGCAATCACAAGAGGTGGATCAATACTCAAGAACATTCTTATCTTGAAAGTGGATGCATTAGGTAAGCTCTCAGGCATTGTTTTCATGTTTGGCCAGGTGCTCCATAGATATTTTAAAACCACAAAAACAGACACAGCATATTTAATGTACAAAAAATACTTTACTTAACAACACAATTTCCCTTGACAAATGAATGTATGTGCTTCTGAATAAATAACTTTGATTTGAAAAATCTATACAATCCTTTAATACAACTGGGCATTAGAGAATTAGCCTAATGCCAGTTTTTTTCTGAAATTCTGTGCTCTCTGCTGTTTCATTTCTTGCTATAGGGTCTGTCCATTGAGAACCAGACTGACATAATAGTCATCGGGGTAACCCAAGGACTTTTTATTTTCCAAGGTTATCAGTCTCATACTGTAAGCTCCACTCTTCTCCCTTGGTTAGTGATACGAAACACATATGATGCCAAACATATTTTAAAAATATCTGTTTTTAATAAACAATATTCACAATAAAATACATTAGTAACAAAACACATGGTATCCTTTGTCCCAGGCTCACTTGATGCTGAACATCTTTGCTCCTTTATTTACTTTACTTTTACTTTGTTTTAGTACTAGCTGTGCTAAGACAGATTGAAATCTAAGTAATCAACGTAGACATCATGTTTTTTTATTTGATACATACGCTGTCCATTTGGTCTGGTATAATAATACCCCTCTGATTCCTTTCTCTCACAGCAGCCTTTCCACTTCAGATGGGACAACCCATTTTTGTTGCTTCCTCTTGGTGTCGCTCATTGAACTGACCACTCTTAAAGTCAAAGTGTTTTGCTGGGAAAACGTGGCTGTGGCTACTATCACATTGACATGGTTTAGTGACTTTAGCCTTGTCACGTTGGACCTTTGGTTTCCCGACATACGCATCGTTATTTTTATTTTCACTCATACTTTGCCAGCCATGGAAAGTTATCAGTCATTAACATTACAGATATAAAGCTTGTTCATATGGCCTGAGCGGGTGTAAGAAAACCGCTGCCAGACTGCTGTTCCCGGTGTATATTGTCAGAAAACAGAAAAGGTTGATAAGACCAACTTTCTTTTATTTAGACCCTTATTTGGTATTCTTATTATCATTTTAGATTTTTTTACCTTTCTTGTACATGATTTGTCTATTTTAAAATTTTCCTTCCTAAACCTAGCAACTGGACAGATGCACAGATTCTTAGACACAAACACACACACAGACACAGCCTTTCATTAAGCTGGGTCAGCTGATTTCTGTCTGTTCAGCAGTTACTCTCTGTTGGACGTATTGAGTGTTAACATTTGTAGTGCACCATCTATTGGAATATATTTTGTAATGCATGTAGTAATAAAATGCATTACATTTTTTATTCTAAATGATGGCACATCACAAACTAGCACTGCTTTTATACCTTAGAACCTTGGCATTTATGGAGTTACATGTTCAATACTACTAGTGGGCTCTGCCCCCTGCTTGCTTTGCTCGCCAACCCCTGGGTGAGCACTATGCCCCTGCCACTTTGCATCTCTGCCCCTGGCGCATGTGGATTTTACTTTCACCAAACAACAAATCTTTTAATTCTCGTGGATACACCTCTTCATTGGGAAGAAACACTACTTTTCCCTGATGGCAACAAGATTTAGATGACCAACAAGTCTCCGACTTAAAGTTTAAAGTCGAACAATATCTATATACTTCTGTCATATCGCCTATGCCCATATATTTGATCTCTTTTTGCTGTTATTTCACCGTTATTTGTTAGCGCTAATGCAATCTTTACTTTCATAATCTCTAACCTGCTCTGCATGTGTATCACACCAGTGTTTTTGAACCTCTTTATGATGTTCTCATTTGTCTTTTACTCTTTGTCTTTTATTTCCGACCCCACTTGTAGCTGAGAGTGCAGGAACTGTGTCTGACAATAGCATTCACATGAATGAGAAGTGAGTGGACCGTGGGTGTGTTTGTAAATGTTTGGGAGGAGGGTGGGACTTGTCAAAATCTCTTGGCAAAAAGTCTCGTCTTGCAGGACCTGACATTATCTCTAAGAAAGTCTTGTCTCAGGATTTCCTTTTATAATATATATATATATATATATATATATATATATATACACATAAATATACTGTACAGTATATATATATATATATATATATATATATATATATATATATATATATATATATATATATATATATATTGTGACAGATAGAGGCACTGTTGACCCCTTCAACCCTCACACCAGACATCAGACACCAGATAAAAGTCCAAATATTTAATTTATTATTATAAATAAATGCACAAAGCACCCTCCACTCCACTATCCTCATACAATATACAATAAACAATAGCCAATCCACCACTCCCAGATGCTTAGCCACCCTGCCTCCCAACTCAGCTCAACATCTGGGATTACCCATGGTCCTTTTATATTCTCTGACCTGGAAGTGTGTTCAATCCCTCAGTCCATGTGATTCCTTATCACTTCCGGGTCAGATAAAATCCTCTTCTTCATCCCGGAAGTACGTTGTTCATTTTGTCCATGTGACCTGGACGCACTCCCGGGTTATAGGCCACGTAGTATTCCCTGAGCCTCCCTACAAGGTCCATGAGGCCCTGTTGGAATTCGGGACACTTCCATGCTGCCAGGAGAGCTCCATCTGGCGGCCTGGGGGTATTGGCCAGGATGACTAGCCAGCCATATACCACAATATATATATATATACAGTATATATCTTATATATATTTCTCTTCTGGTTCGTCCTGCTTCCACTTCAAAACCGGTCCCGCCCACACGCAGCCAACACGGCATTTCCCGATTCCTATTCGTCCTCTTACATGTCATGCACTATACTGGCCTGCTGAGTGTAATACATCCAACAAGTACACGAGGTGCTGCCACAACCGTAAAGTAGCTTTACCACCTTTGCGGGAGCCACCTGTGTCTTTACAGCAGCTTCTTACACAGCAAACATCAGAAGCTAAAAATTATCGTGAACACATTCGAGAATACAACTCTTCTCTAGCATTTGCTTCCATGGGTGCACAGATAACTCAACATCCTGGCCACGGACCATACTGTTTTAAAATACACGGGCAAATTTATCACCAAATCTCTCCACTATACGCTAACACTTCTACCTCTCCAGGATATGGACAGTTGTATGTTTTTGACACAGTGCAAGCTACTGAAGTACGCTTACAAAATAAAGCAAACTCTTCATGCTGTGAAAATGTACTTCTCCAGCTAGATTCCATGTTCAGAACCATCAACCCCATCGCTAAATCATACAAACACATGCATGAAATCGCTCAGTCCAATCCAAAAGCATCTGTACGAATGGTTTTCAAGGAAAACCCTAGGCAGGATTTATAACGATATAATGCCCCAACATGTCACACCGATGTTGCAGTGATTTTCGTCGGAGAAGATGGCGAAACGCCTGCCGAAAGGGACATTTGCATCTATCCCATAGGCAACTCCTGTAAACAGATTTCCACGCTCAATATGAGTTGCGATCCTATGGTTTATCCACTTTTATTCCCTTACGGAGACATTGGCTGGCACACTAGTGATGGGAATTCCAGCTCTTTTAAGAGAGCCGGCTCTTATGGCTCGGCTCACTTAAAAGAGCCGGCTCTTTCAGCTCCCAAGTGGCTCTTCAGATTTTTTTGGTGCTAAAATGAAATTATTACCAAAAATAATGTAAAATTATAAGTGAAATGAATTACTAACGTACAAAACATACATTATATCAAATGTTTATTATTTATATGTCTTATAACATGGTGCAGAATAATACATTTTGAGGTACAAAAACAAACCATCTCAATTTGAGAAAGATCCAATATTTTTAATTATTTACAGTGAAACAACATAAGCTTAGAGAATCACAAAACAAAATATAAATAATGTGTAAAACAAAAAAGTAGCATCCAGGAAACAGTTTTAGCTAGTCTTTAAAGAAGGTTGGCATTAAGAAAAACCAAGTGCCTCAGCTTTGAGGGGTTGATACTGTTTCTTCTCTCTGTTATTATCTGCCCTGTTTTGGAGAAGATTCTCTCTGAGGGGACTGATGTTGCTACAATGCACAGTCTCTGTGCCATTATATGCATAAGACGTGGGTAAACTGAAGCCTTGGTCTCCCACCAGCTCAGTGGGTCTGCGCTTCTTTGGAAAAGAGGCTTCTCAAGATACGATCTCACTTCCAGTATTGCATCTGCTGAGGGATTCCTTCTTTTTTGAGTGTCTCCAGGACCAGTTGCTCGTTCTTCAAAGAACCTCCAAACAGCAGATGCTTGTGGCTCCTCTTGTTCATCCTCTGTTCCCTTTTCTCCCTCTTGGCCCCCTGGCATTGGAGCTGGCTGGAAGTATCTTGCTGCTGCACTTATTCTCTGAAGAGCTTCATCAGCCGCTCTGTTTTCATTAAAGGCCAACCTTTTGAATCTTGGGTCAAGCATGGTGGTTTCTGAAAGAATACTGTTGTATTCTATTCTGTGAAACTTTCTGTCCATGGATGCACAGAGAGCAGCCACTAACTCTGCCACTTTCCCTGTGGTTACTCTGGTCTGGTGCTCAGTTGTTACTCTCTGCAGACCCTTGCACAGGATCAGCATTTTGGATGCTGTAACATAGCTGAAAATGAGTAAAGAATAACTGTTAAAATTATGCTTTGTTTTATTTAGCAGTATATATTATTCCCATTCATGTCTAATCTACTTTTCATACCAATAATGCAACAACAACTAATAAAAATGATAATAATAATTGAATAATAATGATATTAATAACAATAATAATAATGTAGTAGCATTTGTACACTGTACCTGTCTGCACTGATCTCCACAGTGACCTGCTCAAATGGCTCCAGAACCATGCATGTCTCCTGCAGCACCTCCCATTCCTCTTGGCTCAGAGGATCAACTGGTGCACTGATAACAGCCAGGGTAGAGATGACTGCATCCTTGGACTCCAGAATCCGTTTTAGCATATGAAAGGTTGAGTTCCACCTTGTAATACACTCCTGTTTGAGCTTGAGTTCAGGCATGCCCATCTGTCGTTGGGTAGATTTGTGCTTCTCTGTGGCTGTTGTGCTCCTGTGGAAGAATTCCATTATTGCCTTCACTTTGTCCACAGTGGGTTTCATCACCTTCAGAGCATCTCTCACAAACAGGTTAATTGTGTGTGCAAGACATGGGTGGTGGGTCCATTTCAGGATTTTAATTGCTTTAATTATGTTAGCTGCATTGTCACTGACACAACAAACCACTTTGTTTTCCACATCCCACCTCTTTTGCCACTTTGGGCAGCTCCTCTGCTAAGTTATCAGAAGTGTGTCCTGTCACTGAACTCAAAACAATCCAGAAGACAGGTCACCATTTTGTAATTTTTCAATAAAGTGGCAAGTAACTGACATGTTGGATGTGGTGGTGCGGGATGTCCAACAGTCAGTTGTCAGGCAAACCCCTGGGGCTTTTTTTAACTCTCTCTTGCAGTGAAGCACATTTTCTGTCATATAGGTTTGGGATAATTGTGTGGGAGAGAGTTTTCCTGCTTGGAATTACATAAAATGGATTGAGAGCATGAGTAAAGGTCCTGAATCCTTTGTCTTCCACGATTGAAAATGGTTGGAAATCACGTGCAATCATTTTAGCCAATTCCTCATCAATTGTGTTCTATTTAACTGGAGTTATGGCTTTTTGCACAAACTGTCTCATAGAGCTCTGGGTTGTAGGTCTAGGTGTAGGTCTGGATGACGGTGTAGACATTGACAAACTGGCACTTTCAACAGTTGCAGTAGACAAACTGTCACTTTCATTAGTAGCAGGTTCACTTGCTTGTCTTTTTTCTCCGAACTGCACTGATGGATGTACAGTTCTCATGTGCCGGTGCAGATTATTTGTAGAGCCTGTTCGATATGAGATTTTAACCTTGCACGCTCTACTCTCTGCCTTTGTATTATCAATGTAATTGAAATGTATCCAAATTTTACTCCGTTTCCTACGGTCACTCATTTTGTTGCGCGCTTGTCCTTCCCTCCTGTTTCTCTCTCTGAGCGTGTGTGGTGTTTGTCTGTAGCACCGCCCCTCCCCCTCCTGCTCCTGCTCAGTGCAGACACGCATTTTCTAGTTGACCAATCCCATGCAGCTTGGAAAAAAAAATAGAGGAATAAAAAAAGCGGCTCCGACTCCGGCTCACAGACAGGAGCCGGCTCCGATCGTTCGCTTCAAAGAGTCGGCTCCAAGAGCCGTTTCGTTCGTGACCGACACATCACTATGGCACACAGATTTACAACATGTTCCCAATAAAAGAACCGCCAAGCGAATAAGGCTTACTCAATGCCACTTTTTAAGCGTACAGATTAGCAATGAGGAATGCATTTAGTGTTTTGCACTCCAGTGGCAAACTATTCCAACAGTACATCGTAGATGCGTATGTTAAAACAGAGGGCACGCGTCTCAACTATCTCAAATTACATCAACAAGATCTGCGTGTGGAACAATACAAAGGGCTATCTCAACTATCTCAAATTACATCAACAAGATCTGCGTGTGGAACAATACAAAGGGCTATCTGACGCACTGCAAGCAAACGCTGAAAATAACAACGTACGTGTAGGCAAAATGATCATATTACTGCCCACATTTCCAGGAAGTCCAAGATACATGCAACAAAACTATCAGGATGCCATGGCCATAGTACGTAAATTCGGAAAGCCTGATTTATTTATCACTTTCACATGTAATCCTACTTGGCCGGAAATTCTACATACACACTGCATCTTTCAAGAAGTATTTATTTCTTCTTGATTTCTGAAGTCCTTTCTCACCGTTTTCCGTTCCTATTTTTACACCGCCGAATGCTACGGTGGGCGTCGGCTAGTGTATATATATATATATATATATATATATATATATATATATATATATATATATATATATACATACACACACACACACATATATATACAATATATATATATTGTGAGAGGACAGCCTGGACACAACCAGATGGACACCGGCAGTTCTTAAAAAACACACACGTTTATTGAACGAGATCCCCAGACACAAGTAGTCCAGCACACACACAGTGCTCCAGCACCAAGCACCCTTACTTCCTGGGTATTTCAATGGCCCTACTTGGGCCGCCTTTTCTCCTCAGTCCCGAGCGTTGCCTTCTTCCACCCAACTCCGGCTCCCCGACTGTAGGAAAGTGGCCCCTTTTATATTCACCCGGATGTGCTCCAGGTGCTCCCTGGCGTCCTTCTGGCGGCACTTCCTGGTGTGGTGGAAGTGCTGCATGAGCACCTGGAAGCACTCCATGCATCCCTGGAAGTTCCTCCACCAGCACTCCCCGGTGTGGCGGAAGTGCAGACCTCCCAGGCTCTATGAAACTTGGGGCGCCCCCTGGCGGTGGCCACGGGCCCCAACGGGGTTGAGCCTCCATGCTCTGTTCCCGCGGTCCCCACACTAACCAGGGAGGTTGGGGATGTACAGTCTGCCTCCTGGTCCTTCCAGGTGTCCCGGCTGGGTCTGACCCCCAGCCGCCTGCCATAATATATATATTCTTCATTACTTTAAGGATCTTAGCAGCACCCTTTAAGATCGCGGGAGTTGAAATTATCCAGAGAAAGTCTTGTCTCAGGAATTCCTTTTATAATAGAGAGATGTAAATTATGTGTGCTTTATATTACTTTAAGTACAATTGGTATTGTACTGTATATTAGTAATGTTGTATATAATGCGTGGAATTAGTGAAAAGCACTATCATATAACATAGGAAAGATTTGTGTGGATTATACACTATATTGTGAGTGCTGGGAGGGAATTTTAAGCACCCAAATCCTAGACACAACGGTACTGACAATGGTTTACTGTTAAAGTATCTTTATTTATTTAACAGAAGTATCTTCTACAGGATTCTGTAGAACAGCAAAATTGCCTCCTCCCAGTATCTTCCTCTTGCAGCACCTATATATCCCAACCGATCTTCCCTGCCGAACTAGAACTCCCATTCAGTCCTATGAATGTCCAAATGGAAACCATGTAGAGGGTTACTCTTTTTCAACTTACTGGGGGAAACCATGGCACTGGGAGGCAGACTTTTTCTGTCCTTACAGCCCCTAAGCAGGAAAGGGAACATTATGCCAATCTGCCATCACTGTCTTACCATTATTAGGGTTTCCCAGTGTCACACACATGCACATGGGATGCAGCTAAATGGCCTGAATGACAGTAATTCCATACAAACCAGGGGTGGCGGAGTGCACTAACTCTTTCTCTCACTTCACTTCTCTGCAGACCAGTTACGGGAAATCCCACCTGGCCCCGAAGACATCACTTCCAGTTCCAGCCTCAATGACGCCACTTCTGTTTCCGCCCCCACTGATGATGTAATTTCCAGTCCCAGGCACAATGACATCACTTCCAGTTCCGGCCCTAATGATGACGTCACTTCCAGTCCTGGCCCCAATGACACCACTTCCAGTTCTAGCCCCAGTGATGACATCACTTCCTCCACTCTCCCTTAAAGCACCCATCTTTGTGCCACAAATCAGTTCAGATTGTGGACTTGAACCTGTACAAATCTGTACCTAACAATTATCCATTGCAGCCAGGAACAATATACAGGTGGCTGCTCCAAACCTTTTTTGTGTGGCACTTTGTCGTGCTTATGACACCGGTTGGGTAAGGGAGGATCATCCATCCTGGCTAGGAAGCCAGCTAATTCATGTGCTTTACCATATGTATTATAAATTCGTGGTTAAGAAATGGATGGATGGATGAATATGTCTATATGTTTCATATAATTTTCAGCAATATTATTAGTGGAGAGTGAATGAGTCAAAACAATTGATTCAGAAGAAAATGTTTCTAAATTTGCAAAGATAAAGTTAAAAAAAAAAAGAATTTTAGTAATTTGTAATTGTAGAAATGTAAAGAACTTTAATTAAACATATTATTATTATTAACATTTTTAACTAGTATTCTATATGTAAAGTAAAGCTAACTTTAAGCAATTAACATATTTATTAGTTATACTGTTATATTTTCTATTAGTAAATTTGTGTTTACACATCTTTAAGTGAAAGTTTCAATCAATTACCTAATTTTTGTGGAAAACTGCTAGTTTTCCTTGGCATCATTTACCAAGAATTGTGATATTCACCAAAATAAATATATATGTACTGTACTATACATACAAATGCATTCATGAATGTAAATACTGTATATATTTCAGGTCATGTAACAGTTAAACTACCAGATTACAAACAAAATGTTATACAGGTAATGGTACGTTAATGAGAAGACTACCAATACTCCTACATTTATGAAACTTTTCTGCCATAGAACAGTGTCATATGATTGGCCATGGAGGGCTGGAAGCATTTACATCTTCATCTGGACCAGCCAAAAAACTAGAGCTGGCTCTGCTTCTGATAGGTAATCCACAAGACAGGTAGATGCCAATGTCTACCGTCTTCTTTCCAAAGTTCAAACACTGTGCCATACATCCCACTGTACAAGAAGAAAAGCCCTTTAATGCAGTGTGGTCCATGATTACTAATTAAACAGCAGGAACAATGCAATCTTCTTGTTAGATGGCAGCCTGCCCTCAGATATTGTACAATCAAACAACTTAATGCCTTAATATATGGGCATACTGCCACTTCCTAAACACTATTTATTGTTATCCTAGCAGCACTGAAAACAACAGAGAAATCAAATTTGGATGGCATTCCAGATCCACTCATTTATACCAGACAGGAACATGGCAGGAAGCTGGACATGTTCACAGAGAAAACATTAAAGTCCTACTGTTAAAGGAACATACCTGGCACAGCCAACTGTTAGTCTCAAACAATAAGTTCTCACATAATTTGAGTTTTTAAAATTGTGCATTCAACTTGCAATTCCCTCACTGCTTTTATTTCCCAAAATTATGTTGATGGCTAATTTCTCTGAAATGATCTTCTCAGATACAGTATCTTTGTACCCTTATTTGCATTGGCAAATCCCAGTCTAATCAATCCTTATTTCACTGCATGCTGTATAGTGCAAAGTTGTTTTATTTTTTTTACATGCTCATCAAGGCTAAATGTTAATTGGTTTCATTTGTAAACTGCCTGATATCTTCACATGAATGTGTATGAAGATTTATAGCAAAACACAAGAGAATGCACCTGCTGTGAATTCAGATTCAGGGATTCAAATTAGGTAGCCAGAGTGCCGTCTCCATCAGCATTATTAACATGGGTGTGTTTTTATGATATGTGTCTAGGGATTGCTCTTGCCAAGCTTTCAGAAGAAAAAGAGATTACATTGATGGCATTTGTGCCAAGTTATATGCGAGTATACTTAAATGAGTGTCAAATTTAAAATGATGTGTTCTGCACAAATATCTCTCAAAAGTCACATTCAAATTGAAAATCTTGCCGATTCATTGTTAGCATGGCACTTCGCATGGAAACTTACACTCACTGAGCAAATTATTAGGAGCACCTATATGCCTGCTTATACGTGCAATTATCTAATCAGCCAGATATGCGGCTGCAGTGCAATGCATAAAAATATGAAGATACAGGTCAAGAGATTCAGTTGATCATCACATCAAACACCAGAATGGGGAAAAATGTGATTTCAGTAATTTAGACCGTGGCATGATTGTTGGCATCAGATGGGCTGGTTTGAGTATTTCTGTAACTGCTTTTGGGATTTTTACACACAACACTCTGTAGAGTTTACCCAGAATGGTGCACTAAACGAAAAACATCCAATGAGCGGCAGTTCTGTGGACAGAAATGTCTTCTTGATGAGGGAGGTCAGAGGAGAATGGTCACATTGTTTCGAGTTGACAAACAGGTCTCTCTGTACAACTGCAGTGGGCAGCTGTGTCAAGTCTGGAGGCGGATGGGCTGCAACAGCAGAAGACCACGTCAGGTTCATCTCCTGTCAGCTAAGAACAGAAAGCTGAGGCTACAGTGGGTGCAGCGAACCATCAACTGGATAGCTGAAAATTGGAAAAAACTGGTGTGATGAATCTTGATTTCTGGTGAGGCACAGATAGTAGGGTCAGAATTTGGTGCAATCTGCACGAATCCATGCTACTAACCTGCCTTGTGTCAGTAGTTCAGGTTATTATTTGTGCTGTAACGTTGTGAGGAATGTTTGCTAGCCACTCTTTGGACCCATTAAAACCAAACAATAATTGCTTGAATGTCATGATATATCTGAGTATTGTTGCTGACCATATGCATCCCCTTAGGGCCATAATTTACCCATCTTATAATGGCAACAATTCAAAAGTAATCTCAAACTGCTTTCATGAACATAACAATCAATTTAAGTGTTTTTCAGTTAGCTTCTTAGTCCCTGGAACTGAATCGAATGGAATACCTTTATAATGTGGTACAGCCAGAGATTCAAGCATGAATGTGCAGCTGACAAATCTGCAGAAATTGTGTGATACAATCATGTCATCATGCACCAAAATCTCAAAGGAATGTTTCCAACATCTTGTGGAATACATGCCACAAAGAACTGAAGCTGTTTTGATAATTAAAGAAGGCCTTTCCCAGTATCAGCATATTGTTCCTAGTAATTTGCTCCGTGAGTGAAGTTGTTGGGTTTTGGAAGATTGAAATTAATTTCAGAACAGTCATTAGTTAAAGCTCACTAAATATCAGCAGGATGAAATTATTAGGACAATTATATCTCATACATATATTTTTTATTTCCAGCTGCATTAAGATGCTGACATTTTAAATGTGGAATTACCTTCTCCAGGAATTAATATCACTCATATTGCATTTTCTCAACTACAGCACTCACTTTTTGTTGTCGAATAAAATCCCTAAATTTGGGTTTGAATTGCTGGTGTCTTAAACATTTTAAGGTGTTCTGTAGACATTTGGACACTGCCATGCCAACTCATGTTAGTAACACATAGATTTGCACCCTTTTATTTCATTTTAAAAGAGCAGGTTAACACCCTTAAACACACATTATACAGACTCCTGCAGCTGCATAGTGTATGGACTTAAGAATGGAATTAAAGTGTGAAAGCGAATGAAGGAAATAACCAGGGAATGGGACAAGCACAAGAGTAAGCAAGAGATATTTGCTAGTTTGAAAACTGGGAAGTCTAAAGAAATCATTTTAAAATAGTAAATCAGAAACATTAGGCAAGTACTTAGTGAAAAGCAAAGGAGATCATAAGCTCAAAAATTCAAATGCTAACTTTGGTTTTTAACCTGTAATTAATATCAACAGGAAAAAGAGCATGACGATTATTTTTACAAAATCCATCCAACACCTGCATGCCGACTGCCTCAACTCGCCATCCTCTATTGGTGGAATATGATGACTTAACACGTCACATGACTTCTACAGTTTATGAATAGTTACAGGTGTAGCAAACAATAACAATATGGATATGGCAATGGCAGCATAAGGATTTTCTCCAAGTACACCACTTTTTGTCCAACAACACAAAGATGTGTCTGCTAGGTTGATTGACAATTCTAAATTAGCCACTTGTGAGTGTGAGTGTGGGCATGGGAGGACTCTGCAAGTCATTGGCACCCTAAACAGGCTCAGCAAACAGTAAATATTATGGCCTTTGCCATGCAAACATATCATAAAATGGACACAAACACAGTAAGAAATTCATTCAAAATGGTGTAGTGAAAACGTCACTGCCATAAACTTAAAAATAATAATACACAACAAGAAATAACAAATCCCAGGAAATGCCCCAGGAAAGACACAAGACAAAATCATGACACATTGAAATAAATTACATTATAAATTATTAATGTATTTTCTCCTTAACAGATAGAGAAAAGCCAAGCAAAATGACACCTTTTATTGGCTAACTAAAAAGATTACAATATGCAAGCTTTCGAGGCAACTCAGGCCCCTTCTTCAGGCAAGATGTAATACAGAAACTGGAGTTCCCTATGTTTATATACACACTCTAGGACAAGAAACAACATTGGTAAATATTTAAATGAGAGATTTTGAATGTAAAAAATTAATAGATTCATTCAGGCTAGGGTTAATTTAACAGGAGAGAAAAGAACAATGTATTGTCAAGATCTCTGGATAAGATAACTGTCCAACAAAGTCTTTTGAAGTTTGTAATGAGTTTTTTTCAAAACAATGTGGGTCTGTAGACAGGTTGTCTGTCATTCTGAGAGATGTAAACAATCCTCATATCTGGCCATAAAACTCTTGTCTTTATTCAATCCATGTTGTAAAGTATTAAATTTTAGCATGAGTTTAACTTCCCATTCTTTTCTCTCTTGCTGTGTTTTGAAGTTGCCCATAAGCACTGTGACTTTAAAGTCCTTCTTACAGTGTCCATGGCTGTTGAAGTGGGCTGCCACAGGAACATCTGTGTTGCCACGTTTAATGTGGAACCTGTGTAAATTCATTCTCTGGGGGAGTGTTTGTCCAGTTTCTCCCACATAGAGTGCAGTGTCAGGACATTTCATGCAGAAAATTAGGTAGACTACATTAGATGATCTGCAGAGAAAATGATCCCTTTATGTGATGTTCAAATCGGCAGTGTGATATAACTATACGGTCTGTATCATAGATGTAGGCACATGTTTTGCATCTTTTCTGTAGGCATGGAGATGTGCCATTTTCTGTTGGTTCACTTAGGGAGCCTCGGACAATTAGTTGTTGAAGGTTTGGTGGTTGTCTGTATGCCAGGAGGGGAGGTTCAGGAAATACATTTTCAGTGTTTGGTCATTGTTTAGTATTGGCTGAAGTTCTTTTATAATTTTTCGAAGTGTTTCAAGATGTGGGTTGTAGGTGACAACAAGGGGGATGCGATCCTTGTTGTCTTTGTTTTTATATTCCAGAAGGTTGTCTCTGGGTATGGCAGTAGCTCTTCTTATTTGAGTGTCAGTTGTTTTGGGGGTATAACCTTGTCTGATGAAATCTTGTCTGAGCTCCTGCAGTTGTTGATCCCGGTCTGTCAGGTCTGAGCAAATACGATTGTACCGTATTGCTTGGCTGAAAATAATGGAGCGCCTTATATGCTTGGGGTGGAAACTATCACTTTTCAGGTAGGTCCGTCTGTCTGTTGGTTTGTGAAAAATAGAAGTTACAAGGGTGTTGTCTTTCAGTTGAACGGTGGTGTCAAGGAAGCTGACTTCTGTTTTTGAGTAATTCAGCTTCAGCTTTATGTTGGGGTGAAAACAATTATATTCATTATGAAAATGGAGGAGGTCCTTCTCACTGGCAGTCCAGATTATGAATATGTCATCTATGTAACGGAGATACAACATTGGTTTTACGATGCACATTGACATGAAATCTTCCTCCAATTTTGCCATAAAGAGATTTGCATAGTGAGGTGCAAACCGACAGCCCAACATGATTTACCTACAAAGTCAGTAATAGAAATGATAAAATTCACTCTGACACATAATCTATTCTCTTTTGGACAAGATTTCTACTTGCAACAAATGGGGACTGCAATGGGCTGTAACTTCTATTTTTCACAAACCAACAGACAGACGGACCTACCTGAAAAGTGATAGTTTCCACCCCAAGCATATAAGGCGCTCCATTATTTTCAGCCAAGCAATACGGTACAATCGTATTTGCTCAGACCCGACAGACCGGGATCAACAACTGCAGGAGCTCAGACAAGATTTCATCAGACAAGGTTACACCCCCAAAACAACAGACACTCAAATAAGAAGAGCTACTGCCATACCCAGAGACAACCTTCTGGAATATAAAAACAAAGACAACAAGGATCGCATCCCCCTTGTTGTCACCTACAACCCACATCTTGAAACACTTCGAAAAATTATAAAAGAACTTCAGCCAATACTAAACAATGACCAAACACTGAAAAATGTATTTCCTGAACCTCCCCTCCTGGCATACAGACAACCACCAAACCTTCAACAACTAATTGTCCGAGGCTCCCTAAGTGAACCAACAGAAAATGGCACATCTCCATGCCTACAGAAAAGATGCAAAACATGTGCCTACATCTATATACAGACCGTATAGTTATACCACACTGCCGACTTGAACATCACATAAAGGGATCATTTTCCTGCAGATCATCTAATGTAGTCTACCTAATTTTCTGCATGAAATGTCCTGACACTGCACTCTATGTGGGAGAAACTGGACAAACACTCCGCCAGAGAATGAATTTACACAGGTTCCACATTAAACGTGGCAACACAGATGTTCCTGTGGCGGCCCACTTCAACAGCCATGGACACTGTGAGAAGGACTTTAAAGTCACAGTGCTAATGGGCAACTTCAAAACACAGCAAGAGAGAAAAGAATGGGAAGTTAAACTCATGCTAAAATTTAATACTTTACAACATGGATTGAATAAAGACAAGAGTTTTATGGCCAGATATGAGGATTGTTTACATCTCTCAGAATGACAGACAACCTGTCTACAGACCCACATTGTTTTGAAAAACTCATTACAAACTTCAAAAGACTTTGTTGGACAGTTATCTTATCCAGAGATCTTGACAATACATTGTTCTTTTCTCTCCTGTTAAATTAACCCTAGCCTGAATGAATCTATCAATATTTTACATTTAAAATTTCTCATTTAAATATTTACCAATGTTGTTTCTTGTCCTAGAGTGTGTATATAAACATAGGGAACTCCAGTTTCTGCATTACATCTTGCCTGAAGAAGGGGCCTGAGTTGCCTCGAAAGCTTGCATATTGTAATTTTTTTAGTTAGCCAATAAAAGGTGTCATTTTGCTTGGCTTTTCTCTACATTCATAATGGCTAACATGGTACAACACCCTAGTACTCCTTAACAGGTGTAACAAATATCAGGGAAATAAATTAACTGATCAAAAAACAGAACTTAAAATAATACAAGTGGAAACATGACGATGAGTGAATAACATGGTGTCAAAAATAAAAAAAAAAATGATAGTAATGAAAAACAACATCCACAAAACAAAAACAAAACTATAAGCTAAGTTCAAAAATGAACTCCTCTTGTATAAAAAACCTGTTATAGTCAACAACACACATAATTAAGTAAACAGATATTACATCATCTTTTTTTGTTAATATTATTTAGTTTACAAATTATTTTGTATTCTTTTGTGAATTATTGTTATTATACATTTTTTGCTGCTGAACACAGAAATAAACATTCCCTCTGTGAGAACATTCTAAGAGAAAAGTGCCACATGGCAGAGGCACTTATATAAAACAGAACTCATGGTATGACGCTGCAAGAAACATTTTAATAAATTTTCCAAGACATTATTGATAAGTGACTCTTTCAAAACAAAATGCAAACAAAAATAATCAAAAATCCATAGTTTTATTAAATACTAGCTGAAATACCCAGCATTGCCTTGGAGGAAAATATATATTTTTTAATTTGTTTGATTAAAAATATCATTAAAAAAACACAACTTGACAGATACATTTTTCTTTTGTGATATAATAATAAGTTTTTACATGCAGAATTTTTGACAACGAAAAAAATCTCAATTAAATTAATATTATTGTTATGTTGATTTAATTCTATTACCACTACAATGTTGTTACAATAAGAATAATGCAAGATGAAAATATAGTTAACAAAAACAAATATTAAACAACAAACAAATAATACTACGGATTTTTCATGATAAAACTGTCGGTTGCTTTTACGGAGCACAGGGGGGTATTTTCCATACGTCTCTTAAATCATCCGAAATCAGATGCCTCATCTTGGATAAGTTAATGCCGGTGAAACTCATCTGGGATAAGTCGGTTTTTCAAACGCAGCCGTGTAGTAGATTAGTCTAGCTGGATCCAAACATCTGAAATGATTGCGCGCGCCTGCACTGATTGAAAAGCCCATATATATTGAATCTAGAAAACATGATTAGCACGTCTTTCATAGGCTGCAACAAAATGACGAAAGATCAGGTGCATTGTTTCTCACAAGCGGAGCAGGACCGTTTACTCAAAGGATATGAAGAATTTCAAGATTTAATATGCACAAGGTGTAACACTGCAAAAGCAGCTCAAACCAGAAAAGACGGCTGGCAAAAAGTGGCCGACAAATTAAACGCGTAAGTAGTGTGCATTGTACTTACTGAATGCAACGTTTCATTTCCTATGTATCAAATTAATTATTATTTAATGTCATAATTCAGGATCAAACGTGAGCACAAGGAGAACATGGGAACAGGTTAAAGTAAAGTACAAGAATATACTTCAAACTGGTAAATATTGGTATATAACTATTTAAAGAATTGTTGACATAAATATATAATATAAAGACATTAATTTTAAAGCTAATAAGAAGAAGGCAGACAAGCAAAAAACAGGTGGAGGTCCACGCGGTCCAGACCTAACCGCTGCAAAAGAGTTGGCTCTCCAGTAAGATGCCCATTGCCCTGTTTCTGAGGGCATTCCAAGGGGAAGCTCCTCCTCAGAACCAGTGGCAGGATGCAGTGGTCACTTTATTTCAGGTAAAGGATGGTCATTGCATATATTTGTCGTCAATGTGTGCCATAGGCATGTTCCATATAGCCCTCTTTTTTTTCTTTTTTTTTTTTGTTGGGTCAGTTGCAGAGAATGTCATATCCCTAGAACCTGTGTCTGACCAACGAGATATTGACGAAGGTCAAATATTTGATGAAGACACTGTGTATGATTATTCGGATCTGTGTACAATCCAGTGCCCCAATCACATTTGGAAATCCTGGGTAATGAGAATGCTAGGCTGATTGTGAGATTCTTTATGGAACTGTGGGTGTTTTTGCCTGTATATTACCTACCTGCACTGGCATGAAACGCCTCTTTTATTGTCTGCACATGCAGGTGTCCAGGAAACACTATGAAAACCCAAAGGAAATATTTCAGAGCCAAACAGACTTTACGAATTGTCTGGTAAACTGCACTTTTAAATAGATTTTCCACATCGCCTACAGTATATAAAAAAGTGCTGCTTGCAAAAAGCCTCAAAGCAATGCATACTGTCTGTGTGGTTGTGAGAGCCCGACTTCGCCGAGTTTGACTTTGAATATAAGGTTCTAATAATAAAAATAAAAACTGTGGATAATCCTGTGATATAATATAATTACACTAAAGAGGTTTCCGTTTGTGTCCATGATTATGTTTTATTAATTACCTTTGGTATGCAGCAATACCACATGCACTTCAAAATAGGAATTCCACCTAAGCTAAGGATTTTCAGGCCTAGAACATCGAAAAGTTTTTGTTGCTGCTGGAAGAGACATTAATGAGGCCAACAGGGGGCGCTTACCCTGTGGTCTGTATATGAATCCCAATACCCAAGTGCAATGACAGGGACACTGTGCTGCAAAAATGGCGCTGTCCTTCTGGTGAGGAATAAAACCAAGGTCCTGACTTTCTGTGGTCGAAAAGATCCCTTGGAATTTGCCATAAAAAGTAGGGTGTTTTACTGATGTCCTAGCTAAATTGCCCATTATAACCTGGTCATACCATTCCCCTACTCATCCCTCGACTACATCTAGCTAACTGTCTCTCTCACTATTTCACCAGCCAAAAATGAATGTGAACCCATGCCACTGTTGCAATTTAATGCTCAGTCTTTTCCTTAACAATTCATTCTGTAAGAGCCATTTGCTAGTTCATAAGGTTATGCTAAACTGATAGAAGTATTTTCTTACTTATGTTAAAATGTTTGCCTATATATTAATGCATAGTCAATGGGAGATTATATTACAACCCCCCAAAGCTATACTGAAATTGAAAATTCTAATTATTTCTTGTCCCTCTGATTACAGATTAGTCAGTTTATGATCTGCCTTGCAGTTGGTAAGGCATGGACGGCAAACAGTTTCAATCCGTATTGAACGTGCTGTACTTCATGGAACGTACTGAATGTATTAAGTAAGGCATATGTAAGTTTGTCATAGAATAATAACACTACCTTATTGCAAGCCAAATTAACATTTAGAAATATCTCAGTGATTTTCAGATATCTTAAAATACAATTTACTTTTTAAGATATCTGCAATTCATTTTGATATATCTCAAATATACTTTCAGATATCTCAAATACATTTTCAGATATCATATCAACCATTCATGCATTTTAAGGTATCTGAAAATCACTTCCTGTAAAACTGCCTATTCTTTCAAGAGGACTTCCTGTTTATGTTAAGATATATTAAAATGTATTTGAGATCTATAAATGACTAGGAAGAGATTTTGAGATACCTTGAAATGCATTTGAGATATCTGAAAATGGACTTAAAGCTGTTTTGATGTATCAAGAAATGTATTTCAGATATCTTAAAGTGTATTGTAGATATCTGACAATGCTATTGAAATATGTTGAAATAATTTAGTGTCTTTTTAAATATATCCCAAAATGTATTTTAGATATCTTGAAATACAATTTGAGATATCTTGAAATACAGTACATTCTAAAATATCTGAAAAGGAGCAGAGGCCCATTTTAAGATATCATGAAATGAATTTGAGATATATCATGAAATGAATTTGAGATATCTAAAAATGTATTTTAGATATCTGAAACAACAGTGAATTTCAAGATATCTTAAATACTTTTTAAGATATCTTAATTATATTCCAAGATATCTTAAAATAACTTCCTGCTTATTTTAAGATATTTCAAATTCATCTTGAGATATCTGAAATGCATTTTCAGAAATCTCAACATCTCCTGCACATTTCACGATATCTCGAATACATTTCAAGATATCACAAAATAGCTTCCTGTGCATTTCAAGATATCTTAAAATAAACAGGAAGCCCAATTGAAAGAATGAGAAATTTCAAGATTTTCGGAACATGGAAAAGATGTAGCTACACCTTTTGTTAATTTACATGTAATACACTTTAAGCTTACTGACCTATAATTACCTGGACCTGTCTGATCTCCCTTTTTATATACTGAAATAGTATTTGTTATATTCCATTCATTGGGGATTGTCGTAATGTATAGTAAGTTTTGAAAAATACGTTTAAATAAGCACTTACTAACCTCCTTAAGCAATATTGAGCAAATGTTATTTGGTCCCAATGATTTGTTTGATTTCAGCAATTCTAATCTAAACAGCATACTTAGAGACTTCCAAAATACAGAAGCCACATAGTTAGAATCGTGCTCGTTGAGAACAACATAATAAACATTTGAAGCATGGAGGAGATCTGGAGTACAGGATCTCATAAATCTGGCAGCACATCGCAGGACACCACCACACTTATTCATAAAAAGCCAATTTAGGGTCATCAATTAAAATATTGCAAAAATAAGTCAAAACGGTGACATATACAGTGAGTATATACCACAGCCATATAACACTGACATATACATTATATTTAAATAAACAATGACAGAAGAATTGATCAACATTTCAACAAAAATGTGCTTACCATTGACATGTCCAGCTGTCTAGTTTTGTCAATAGTGTCACATCATAAAAAACTTTATTATGGGGAGGCTAGTCATGCAGACATTTTGCTTTCATATTTCAACTGCTCAGAATCACAAATTTTAGTTCAATGGGCATTTTCTTGCAAACATTTTTATACAGTTTATAATTTTCTTTTTTTAAGATTCATCACTCAGTTTGTTTTGCCACATTTACTTATATCATTCTATGTGTAGATGGAGTTGCTAGTCATGTTTCATGTTACTATATATATTTGGCAGTAGTCTATCTCCATATGTTAATATAGAACTAATATTATCATTTGGATTAGTTCTAATTACTGTAATAGAAATAGAAAAAATCATCTTGATTATATTTGATACAGTGGATATGACAGCAGTTTGAGGATTGTGTTTAACCTTCATTACAAGTGATTGGAACTTAAATACTGCAAACTATTTACATACAAGTGTGCATTCACTGCACTCTACTTTTGGGATTTTTTTTTTTTTTTTAGTTAAGTAAGGTAAGTGAAATTAAAGAAGTTTCTTGGAGTACTCAGAGAATATACAATATGTGCAAAATGACTTGGCTTAAATCTCCACTCACTTGATCTTCTTACACTGTAGGATATAATATTTGCAAAGCAGTGCAAAGACATGAAGCAGATGGCATGTTAATGAGTTTTACAAAAGACATCAGTGGCAATTTAAAAATGCAGTTCAAACAGTAATTTGTCTAAATTCTCCAGTCTTTAATGGGCTCAGTACTGTGGATGTATTGTAAGATGGAAAAACAAAAATCGGGGGATTCAAACGTATATTCCAACCTCTAAAAATAATCCTCCACAGTCATTGCCTCATGATGGCTAGGGCTTACACAGTGGGTTTTCCTCTTATTGCAAGGAAGAAATAAAACACAAGTTTAGAAAGTAAATGATTTTTACCAGTAACCAGCTGGCTTTCTTTTTAAGACGCATTAATACTAAGACTGGACCCAGCTCTCTTGCCGACCCCACATACGATGTGTGACTTGAAAGGATCGATTGCACTGTATAATGAAAAAAGGAGAGCACAAGAGCAGTAAGACTGTATCACTTCCCACAGAGAGGCCATGCTGCTCATTATGGCTGAAGTAAAGCCGCATTCCAATTTTTCTAATGTTTCAAGTGCCCTCTCAAAAAAGGAAAGCAGCAGTTTCTCATTTGAAGCATCATATTGATTATGTCATTATGTTTACTATTAAACTCCCAACAACCAGGGTTCAAATCCCACTCTTGTCTTATTCTTTTTATTGCTCCAGTAGGTTTACTCTGTTTTTTTTATCACTTTCCAAAGAAATCTATCTGACGGTTATTGTGTTCTGCTGTGAAAGAAAAAGAGGGCTAATGTGCAAAAAATCACAAGGACCAGGAGTTGAGAGGTAATAAAAAGTCAATAATACATGTGGTCATGTTTAATCATGATTATCAGATCACCTAACACAAAAGGTACCAACTAAACTCTTAGTTTCTTGAATCGAGTGTTCACGCATACTTGTCTGAGGATCTCCTCATGAGCTCAGTTGAGGTATGTGATAAACTGCCGGGGTGAGAGGGTTCTCTGTCACTAACATTCTGTTCTTTTTCTCTCCCTGCAGCTCATGGAACTTATCTCCTGCCCTTCCAGTTCATGCAATATAAGAAGCCCCGCCGTCCAGAAGGCAAACAAAGCAATCTACCAGAATGAACTCCAGTAATTGACCCTCATTTCTACTGTCGAAGAGCCAATTAGTTTTGTGGCTATTTGCCCAAGGGGCTGCTTGAACAGATGCCAAGGGCCATGTTTT
The DNA here is from genome assembly GCF_900747795.2 of Erpetoichthys calabaricus. Lineage (NCBI taxonomy): Eukaryota > Metazoa > Chordata > Cladistia > Polypteriformes > Polypteridae > Erpetoichthys > Erpetoichthys calabaricus. The sequence continues at coordinate 119,107,539 of NC_041404.2, forward strand.
TTTGTTGGACTCTTTTTGGTGTCCCAACCATTCATTCTCTCCATGACCTGTCATTCCTTCACTTGGCCACAGGCGACAGGAAGAAGCAGTACTCCACTACTGAGAATTGCAGTCCACCTAAGCGGTGCTGCTACCAGTAACTAGGTGGCCATTGTGTCAACAGATTTTATTGGTGTAATGATTTAGCAAAGCCATGCAACTAGGAGCGAGCTGAGTGGACCAAGTAGAGGTAAATTACCCGCCAGGCTAGGAGGTGGCAGGGTGCTCTAAACCTATTTTTGTTATCTCTGCAGACCAAATATGAGAAAACCTGTCTCATTTAATGTTACTTCCTGTTCCGGCATCCAGACTGATGTCACTTCCTGTTCCAGTACCTAGACTGAAGTCACTTCCTGTTCCGGTCAAATGACATCACTTCCAGTTCACAGCATATAAAACCTCCATCTTTCCAAACCAGTTCAGTTCAATCCTGGAACTCAACCAAACAACAACTCCTTGTTTTCTTTAAAACTTTGGCAGCCAGGGACAATATACGGGTGGCTGTCCCAAACCTTTCCAGTGTGTTGAGACTCATCCTTTCACACATGTAAATAAAAGTAAGTTAGAATTTTGTAAAAAACAATATCATTAAGCGACCAGACTGAATGAAATGGTGTATAGTGTGTTCACAAGGATGGTGGAACACTGTCTCATTGTGGCTGCAGTGCTTCTTTAGATCACACAGGATTGGCACCCACTTAGTACTGTTTAGAAAGTAATGGCTCTTAGAAAATGCAATCAGGATTGTGTATGCGCTGCAGGAAGTGATTTAAAGAGTACTAAAACTACAACTACTCTCTTTCAAGTATACGGATAGTCATTATTTAGGAAGGACAGAGCCGGGTGTTGCATTTACTGGACAATCCAAAGCAAAGCGGCTTCCTTCTGTGAAATGTAATAATGATGCAAATAACTGATAATAAGGACTTTCAAAGGTTTATATGGCTCACGATTATATCTATTGTATATGTACATAATTATATTGTAAACTATGCTTTAGCAAATTCTTGTGATGATGTGATTTTTGGAACACAATAAAAAAAGTACCATTTTTTGGAATAATTGCATAAAATTAATTGCAAATTAATTTTAATTGTGTATAGCATCCTTTAGAAATCACACCATTGCAATAACATGGGTTACAGTGGAGCAAATTATTAAAATATTTTTAAGCAGGATGGTTTATAAATAAAATATTGAATAATTGATGAACTTAAATGCTGTTAAGAATGTGTACTGACACTGTGGCAAAGGATTGGTGGTACTGCAAATTAGACAGATTTAATTGGTGTAGTGTTTTTAGTTTGAAAGCAGTTCATGATTTCATCGTGGCTCCGATTACAAAAGCAGATAGTGAGCGTAATATCTTTGACAGACATTCATGCTTTTAACATATTGTTGACTGGAAATTTCAACTTACAATGGAGATCAACCCATCCCAGCTATTTATGAGGGCAGCTTTAGTCCTCTTCTTGATGGATAAAGCACTGAAACCTTTGTATATTTCTGATATATTATGAAAAAGCAGTGAGTATGCAAAACTAAGTTGGGATCCAGCTAGGATTCTCTCTTTATATCCTTGGCATGGGAGTAGAAATGTGCAAAAGCACACTGACAGCAAGAGTTATAGTCCAGTCCTTACTCTTAACATTGTGCTCCTGTTCTGAAACATGTCTGCCCCTTCTTCCTCCCGGAAAATCAGACAGTCAGGTGTGTCTCAAGAACCCAAAGTGCCTTATTGTGCTTCATCTGGTGCCATACTAATTTGCACACTATGCCCTGAATCCTGAGGATAACATTTCTCATAAAGTACCTCAAAGAACAGTTTTTTGAAAGTCAAAGTAGTCACTGCACTACAATAGGAAAGCTTCCATTCTCATAAAATTTCTGTTTGTTTGTTTAAGCCTGTGAGCCATCTGTCTGTCAGGATACCAGTACTTGACAGCTTCTGTTCCTCTACTTGTTTTATTTTTCTTCTAATAATTTAAACCTGAAACTATCCAGTCACTAATGGCAAGTGTTGGCGCAGTCTTTTATATTACATTTCAAGGTTGGCCGTCTTCTTAGTAATGATTCCACTTTGTAGTAATCTCTGAATTGAATACAATCATTAACATTATTAAGGCTAGCTACAAACAAGGGTTCCTTGAAATTTACAACATCATTTTGATTATTGGTCATTAAAAATACCACACCTCTTGCTCTCCAATTCAGGTTAAGTCCTTAATCCCATAAAATTGGTCTTCATTGAAATCTGAAAAAATGTGAGTCAGAATTGTCAATTACTTTTAATGGTCTTCTTTTGAATGAGATGAGACACCAGCTGTGATCCAGATTCTCTGTTAATGGTATTGAAAAAATAGAAACTTGAAAAACTTAACTCATGGTTGTGAATCTCTGTCTGCATAGCAGGGAGGCTCACCTACTGGCCCACTACAGTACTGCACAGAAACACTTTTTCTGTTACCTTCCTAGACTCTGGTCTATCCACATCCCTTTTCTGGAGCATTTGTCCATACTCCTCTGTATTCTGCAGTCAGTAGGCATTTGGCTCTGAGGAGGCTTTAACACTTTCCCAACCGTGTTTCAATCTACACCCTGAAGTTAATTCCAGGAAACTTCCTTCAGCTTGATCCAAGGAAACCAGACTATAACACACACTTAGTACCTTTTGTCTCTCAGTATCCCTGTGCCTTCGCTTGGACTTAATGATCTCCGTAAAAAGCAAAGAAGTTCAATCAATATTTAAAACATCAATTTGGTCTCTGAACTCAGTAATATTTGCACACATAACCTGTTTAAGAAATACCATTCATGATTGTCTGAGTCGGCCCAGATTTCATCTTCACTGGCAATTATTTCACATGCAGTATGAGAGTGGTTGCAATGCCCAGTTGCATCTTCCAAAAGGGCTATCTCACAATGAGAGGAATTTCTGTCAAGTTAAAAATTTCATTCAGCTGTCTCACAAGCTGATTTTCTGATATTGCCATCACATTTCCTGAAATTCATTGTGCAGCGACCATAGTGAGTGTGCATTAATCACATATAGTCTTAGCACCCACAGTCAGTTGGACCAACTGTACTTGTGCAATTTGACTACAAATATGACTGGTGAACCTATTTGTTTAGCATGATATGTCACTTGGCCACATCCTCCAAAACTCGCACAAAATGCAATTTAGATGAATACAGTTAAGCAACACAACAGATGACATAGAAAGCATCTCTTCTATGCCTGTTATGTTGGAATATGTTTTTCTTACATGAAGAGGGACCATTCAGGGAATGAGGCACTGTAATGAGCAGGATCCAATCAGGGAAGAGCTATGTCATACAGTAAGTACAAACCAATCCGTGCTTTCAGAAACCTTCATTTTTGCCCATCCAAACTGAAGCACCATGCTGGCATTGTTAAAAGTATCCCTCTCAAAAGTGTTTTCAAAAGTATTCATTTTCATGAGTTGAAAATGTCACTGAAGTTTGGATGGAAGGCATAAAAAGAGACAAAATCTGCTGTTTTTTTAATGAATATATAGTATTTTGGGTAAGTCCAAAATCATTGAGATCTTTTTTTCAAGCCATAGTAGTGAAAATAATGTGCAGTTGGATTTGACCAGGATTCATAAACATGACCTAAAGAATCATGGGACAATAACTGTTTTATTTACCCAACAAAACATTAAATATTTAAAATTTAAATTACCCATTAATTCAGCTTTTTTTCTTTGTTTTATCAGTTACAGTTGCAGTAGGTTTGTTACACTCCACAATATGCTTTGGAAACTCATCTCAGTGTTAAGGAGTGTTAATATGAAAATACTGGGGGTCTTCTTGGAACTGTAGAGGAAAGAAAATATACTGTTAGTAACAGAGCCCCCTCTTGTCTTAAAGTGGTATTGCTTACCTCAGTAGAGCCTGGGAGATGATCCCAGGTCGAACATGCGTGACAACTTGTATCTTTTACCACATTTAATATTGCTGGGCATAGTATAGGAATTACAATAATAAGAGTGATGTAAAGGATAGCACAGGGACATAGCCAGGAATTCATTTTGGAAGGGATGAAAAAGTAAATGAACGATAATTCTGTCTATTATCAGTCAGCTGGCACTGTCATAAAATATATTTCAAGAGGGTTCAAGCCAAAAATCCACACCCTACCTACGTCTATGTATGTACAGTATGTGTATGTATGTAATATGCAGTGTTATGTAGTTGTGAAATCCATTAAAATGCTTTTCCTACTGCATCAAATCTTTAAGGATGTTGTATCATATATAGATGTTAATGAATAATTGTGTCATGTTATTTTACTGTACAGTAAGTACCCTTTGGATCAGGTTAGGCCATCCTTAGGCCTTGGGACCTGCTAGTGTCTGTGCCAGTTGGATTTTTTTCCTCTCCTTATGCGCTATATGACCACAGCATATTATATTTTCAAATTGGACACTGACTTGTGTCACTGTAATCATCAGACAATTTTTTTTTCAGTTGTAATTTTTCTGTTGTTATTTCTAAAGTACTTTAAACTACATGTCTGAAAATGCGCTAGATAAATAAACATTGCTGTTAATGTTATTGTTATGCTGCACAACAGCATGCCATAATATACAATTTTAGATTTTTCTGTCAACAGACTAGCATCCCAGCAAGATCTAGTTCTTATCTCTACCAGTATGCAGACATATTGTTATGTGCCGCACATTCAGTATATTCAGTGCAATCCGTAAGCCAGGTTTGGCCCGAGACATTCCAGCAGTACACCCCATCTGGGGCTTTACAGCTGGTGCTCATGAGCCTCTAACTCCACGATACTTGTTAAACAAGAATACTTATAAATCACAAGAGAAGATCAGCAGGATAACTATTCATTTGCATTTTTTAAAATGGTAATTCATGAAAATATCAATCTCTGTCACACCTTGACCTTGACAGAAATGATACTTTTTGGAGAGCCTATTCTGCACACTGTAAATATTTCACCTGCAGAAGAGTAATCTGAGTGCACTTAATGGGCAATTTGGCCTCGAATGTGATTAAGGATGTGTCAAAACCATCAGTCAAATATTTTTATCCCTACCTCCAAGTATTTGGCATTCATCATTTCAGTTTTATTGTTTTATTAATCTCTCTACTGAAAAATTTACTTCAGTGTAATACACCTCCAAAAGGATTACCATCAAAATCAAGAGCATATTATACACGTGTTTGGAATTTATTATTGTTTTTTCTTATATTTATAGGAGGATGCTCATCTGTAGGGCAATTGCCCTTTGATCTATAACACTTTAATGACCTTTGTAGTACCATAATGTGCTTCATCTTTTATTTCTTTACCAGAACAAACTCCCTCATTATCATGTGTTGTGTCTTCGTATATTCTTGTTTGCTTTGAATTGAGAATAAATTTGCAATGGTTAAAGGTGCCAAAGATGCTGTATTAAATTAAGATTAATTACTGTTCAGTTTGGCACATTTGACATTTAGCAAGAGGTCTAGATTTGAGAATTTAACCAATTTTAATAAATCATACACATTTGTGGTAATTGTTATAATTTACGAGGTTGACTTTTAAATAAGGATCTTTATTGTAAAATGTTATTACTATTTAATTTTTTCTACTAATCTTTTTGCAATGCCATTAGAATTTTAAAGTGGGTGGGAACAATACTGAGCATTGATGCCTCATGTCTTTGGAGTCTTAGGTTTGATATGCGGGTCAAGGTCACTGGTGACTCTAAATTGACCCTGGCCTAAAGGGGTGTCCCATTTTTCACTTTTTATATGTATTATTATGTATACAGCCCCTTTTCCAATAACCTATCATTAGTATAGTACGGTATTTAAGGAACTACAGTACACTTATTAGGATTTTAATGTTAACAATGATTTGGATTCTCCTTATTTCCATTTCATAGTGAATATCCTTGGTGAAACCATCATGAAATCTATGGTTTAGCTTATAGCAGCCTATTGGTAGAATGGCATTGTTAAAAAGGTTTCTCTATACTATGTGACCTGTGAAAAAGGGTAAAAACTCAACCATTCAAATAAAGGACAAGCAAATGACAGAAAATCAAAGCCAAAAATGGGTAAAGGTCAGAAACTAGATTATCATTATAATGAGTTATTGTAACAAAGCTCAATTCGCAAAAATAAAAAGTCAAAATCAGAAAAAGTGTTTTCCTATTGGGACTAGCAAGAACATTTCTTTGAGTAGAACCAGGAAATAAGACATAGAAGGCAAAAATGATTGAAACAGAAAATTTAAGAAAGCATCAGAACAGAAATAAGAAGCAAAAACAAGAAAAACAAGAAGTCAAAAAATAAGAAATGAAGGGTTGGCACCAAAAAAAACATTGAGAAAGTAGTTATGAGAATAAATATATCCAACAAAAAGAATTTTGTATCTGCAAACTCAAATGAGGAAGTATACAAAAAGACATTTTAATGTGTTGCATCGTAATCAGGAGGTCATGACCTCCAAGGAAACTCCCCAAACAACTCTGTTACTGACCTAACAATGGGAGAAACATATACAGTACACCCCCAAAATTCACGGGGGTTACATTCCTAGAGCACCCGCGAATTGTGAAAAACCACGACTTTTGGATGTGATTAAAAAATGCCTTTTAAATTCCTATTTTTATAGTTTAAACCCTAAATACAGTATGCCCCCAAAGCACTTTAATTTCGTTGCAAACTCAGCTTAATACATTAATACATTACCTAAAAAATTACCTTAATACATTACCTAAAAACAGGATGTAAAGTTAAACCCGTATACTGTACAGTACTGTACTGCTATGTCTCCCGCAGTGCTAGAATGTAAAATACCGATGTTACCGCTATACATACTGTAATTCATGCAAGTGTGTTTTCTTTTGTATAAGTAGAGTAAATATATAATACTTTCATCCATCCATCCATTTTCCAACCCGCTGAATCCGAACACAGGGTCACGGGGGTCTGCTGGAGCCAATCCCAGCCAACACAGGGCACAAGGCAGGAACCAATCCCGGGCAGGGTGCCAACCCACCGCAGGACTATAATACTTTCATTTAATTAAAATACAGTAAAATGTATGGGTACTCACCAATGATGAATGATATTGATGATGATGATGATGAAGTAGCTGTGCAGTACGATGCAGAGGATTTAAAACTCCTCGGGTGGCGCCACTTCTTCAGGCGCTTCAGGAGGAGTTATATCTTTGGATGGGTCTTCTTCTGGTGGGGTTTTGTGCTGGTTTTTCTTTATAGGTTTCAGGAACATTGTGATGGGAAGTTGCTACATTGTCTCCTGTAGCGAACTGCTGGTACAATTTCCGTGCTTTCTCACGGATTATGTTACCATCCAAGGGGATGTTCTTCTTCCTGCAGTCGGTGATCCACAATGCCAAGGCAGATTCCATCCTGACGATATTTTTATTCCTTATGGTCGTTACCTTTTTGGCACTATCACAAAAACTTACAGATACGGTACTCCAGATCACTGCTTCGTTCTTCTTTATGTAGCGTGCGGTGCTTTCATTAATGCCATAGTGGCGTGCTACTGCAGCATAACTTTTTAGTTCCTGGAGCAAATCCAGTAGTTCAACCTTCCCCTGGAGTGTTTTAAACTTTTTCTGATGCTTAGGCTTAGTGCCAGAAGCCTTAGAAGGTGCAGGGCATTTCGGCGTCATCTTGTGTGTTTAAGAATAACAAAATGAATACAGTAACAAAGTGGAAAACACGAGGACATTCAGCTGGAGATTCGTCACAGGGCAGCAATCAATCAGCATCAAGGAGAAATGAATAATGCTCTCGGATTGGCTACTTTCACCATCCCAAACCGCGTTTCCCTCAGCGGTGGTAAACCTACTCAGCTGGAGATGCGACATAGGGCAGCAGTCAATCAGCAGCAAGGAGAAATGAATAACGCTCTCGGATTGGCTACTTTCACTATCCCAATCCGCGTTTCCCTCAGCGGTTGCTTCCTGTTGTCTTTACAGCACAGTATTGACACGAAAAAAGCCATAAAAAATTGCGGAGGATATTTGCGCTTTTTGCTAACAATTAATAGTTAGATTCTAAGGAAAAATCTGCAAACGACTGAGTCTGTGAACCCAGAACCATGACTTCGCGGGGGTCTACTGTACTGTGTCCATAAAAAATTTGACTACAAACAATAATCAATGATTCAGTTAACTTCAGGAATAGATTTTCTCCCTTGAAACCACCCCCAAATGCATGTAAGAACATACCTTTAACACTAGAATTCCTGAAGCTTACGATTTTTTTAGTTGTCCCTGACCTCCTTATAGTTCCTTATCACTGCGCTTTTCTTTTGCAAATATGTGGTTTAGCAGAATGCACCCTGCTACACCCCCCAATCCTCCCCTCTGGACAGATGAAGGCAACACCCTGCTGCAGTCCTCACAGCTGAGGTTAAAACCAATACATAAATTATTCTAGTAAAGTTGAAACAAGGTTAAAATCCTAAGCAGATTTTTCTTTTCCAGAAACACACAAGCCCTAATGCCTCTTTCTAAAATCTGCCGTTTCTTCAGCTTATCCCCTCAGGACCTGGCAGCATGAGGAGACGCCCACTAACAGGTGCAGTCATCCACTAAATCCCAGGTTCAGGGTCCTACTGTCAGTTCGTCTCTGTCGGTCTAACTTTTGCTATATTCCTTAAATGAAAAAAATGTAGGCCTGGTAATCTGGTCAATATGAAATTTAAAGTTTAGGTCGGACTTAATGATTACCCCCTAAATTCTTTACCTCTGCCTTGAATTTTAGGCTAAGAGATCAAGTTTCTTTCTAAAACCCTATATCCATATTTTCCAATGACTAAGATTTCTGTTTTTTCCTTATTTATTTTGAGAAAGTTACTACACATCCAATCAGAAATACTTCTAAGACATTGGATTAGAGATCCAAGAGCATCAGGGTCATCAGGTGCTATCAATAAATATCGCTGTGTGTCATCTGCATAGCTGTGGTAACTCACCTTGTGCTTTGAGATAATCTGATCTAATGGAGGCATGTAAATTGAAAAGAGCAGTGGACACAGAATAGATCCTTGTGGTATACCATATACAATATCATGGGTCTCTTTAGTACAATCACCACAACTAACAAAGAACTCTCTGCTTGTTAAATATGATTGAATCCAATTCAAGATGTTGCTGGAGCAGCCCACCCATTGTCTAAGGTAATTTATAAGAATGCTATGGTGTATGGCGTCAAATGCTGCACACAAGTCTAAAAGAACAAGAACAGATAAATGACCCCTGTATGCATTAACCCACAAATCATTTACTACTTTAACCAGTGCAGTTTCTGTAGTATGGTTTGTTCTAAAACCTGACTGAAACTTGTCAAGAATAGAATTATCGTTTGGATGCTTATTTACTGAATTTTCTAGAATTTTACTTAAGAAAGGCAGGTTAGAAATTGGTCTAAAGGTGTCAAAGACAGAGAAGTCAAGATTATTTTTTTCAGCATGGGTTTAACAACTGCAATCTTTAGACAGTCAGGGAAGGCCACCGCATCTAATGATGAGTTTACTATGTCAAGTACACTATCAATAACCACATCTGAGACATTTTAAAAAAAGCCTGCAGGTACTGTGGAGGGCTTCAGCTAAGAAATTATTCTATGTACTGTAGTTTGGGTAGATCTATTCTATTAAAATAATTTAACTTGTATACCTGTATAAAGGACACCACAGCGTAAAAAAATCACAATGGACATCAAAGAGTTAAAGAAGATGTGAAAGATATCACTTTCCGCCTTGAAGGAACACAGTATCCAAAGAATGAAGAGCCTGCTCTGCCCTGTCTTATATCGTTCCTCTATGTTCCGAGACCAGTCCAGCCTGATTAATGTGGACCCCCAAGTACTTATAGGAGTGTATCACTTTTACATCCACTCCTTGAATAGTGTCCAGACATAGAGGCTTTTTGGTGTAGTGAAAGTCAATAACCAATTCCTTCTTGCGTCAATGGTACAGATTTCATAGGAAGTGGAATGCCATTTATATTATTTTGAAATTTTTTTTTCAAAGCGAAACACTGAGTTTCACTGTGAATGCAGTTTTGCATGAATTATTTCATACATCACTACTAGCCACTATTCAAAAAATATTATATCACGCAGGTACCCTTTAGAAAGAACATAATTTTGGCTAAAATGAGAGAACTAAAAGAAAGTAATTAAGAATAATACAGTTGCTAAAAATGAAATAGGACAAGACAAGAAAATCCCTCATGGGATCCACTTTTTGAATTGAAGACAGGACTCATAACCAACAAATGAGGGGCAGAGGTGGGTCTCAGTTGAAAAAGTCATTCATATGAGGCTTTAGTTTCTTGTGCTGAGCTTTCTTGTGCTTGAAATGTGCCGATTATATTTTACAATATTTTGAGCATACAGCTGGATAACTAACTTGTGGATTATGTGAAAAAGTGGAGTTTTGTTTTCTTTTTTTCATGGACTTTTTCATACCATTTATGGTTTACAGTATTAGTCACTATTGATTTCTATTATATCATAAACCTTTTTCTCTTCATTCTGCATTAAATCCATACCTACAATCAACACATAAAATATAAATATAAATAAATATAAGTATATACATAAATATATTTTTTGGTATAATATTCATTTAAGTATTCCCAATGATATTTGAAGCAGTCTAGGTCTCTAGCCATCCTTTAAAAAGGATTTGGTTTATGCCTTCTATAAGTAATTATAGGCAAGATGGTTTTCTTTTTGCTTTTACAGTTTTGATTGATAAAATTGAATTTGTACACAAATTACTTTTGTCCAAAATAAATAATCACATTATTTTTTTACTTGTTATGGATATAACTTTTTTTTACTTCATATGCTAAAATACTTTTTTACTTTATATGCTGACATATGCTAAAAGACTCAAAAACATAAGAATGTTTTAGTAAAGTGATAGTGTTCAGTGCTTTGTGATTGTTTAAAATCATTTGCTGATTCCTTTATCTCTTCCAACCCAATCTCATGGATGAATGGAAGAAGGCAGCCTTTTCAGGACACTGCCTCTCCGGGATGCTAAGTGGCAGCTCCCCTGGACGGCAACGGTTCCCCGGATTCCCTCAGGGTATCCTAGGACATGGAGTTCGTTCCCTCAGCCCTGTTGGGTGCCGCCAGGGGGAGCTCACAAAGAACCTGGGGACTCCTACTGTTACTACAACCCGGAACTACTTCGGAGTCACGAGGATGAAAGCCCGCAGTACTTCCGGGCTACTTGAGGACGGATGATGTGGCGTTTGACCCAGTAGGAACACTTCCGGGTCATGGAGTATTTAAAGGACTGCTGAAGACCCAGCAAGGAGAGCCAGAGTTGGGATGTTGGGTGATGAAGCTGCTGGGAGTGGAGGATTGTTATTTATATTGTGATTATTGATTATTGTGATTAATTACTGAGTATTGAAGAATTGTGGGATGTGCGGTGCTTGGTGCACTGTATTTGAAGAAAATATTAAAGAATTCTTCTTGGTGCTTTTATAAGTGTGTCCTGGACGTCTGTCTGGTGGGTTTCATGGGGCAACAGTGGCCACAAGCTTTTACTCCATAATAGATAAATTTGCATCTCTGAAGATATGATCTTGTAATTTTTAAATATACATAAGATATGGCTTTCTTTCAGATCAATACAAGCACTAACCATTATGAGGTGATGACTATCTGCATGTAGTTCTTGACTTCATTGTTGATTATTTGCAAGATTTATTTTAGCCACAGTATAGCACATCCATCCAGAATAAGAGAAATGGATGCATTGGGTGCTATCGTTAGAATCTCCATTTTACTCTTTGCTTGGTAGGACACATATGTTAATGTGTCACTAAGAAGTCGATACTCCATTTTATACTAGAACTCCATCCCTGTTGTAATCCAGCTTTTTTTAACATGTGCTTTATCAATAGTGCCTGATGACCCCAACTCTCTTGATTCACTGACACAATGTCTTACTTGTGTTTCTGAATTAATGAGTAGTAATTTTCTTAAACTAAATAATGAGAAAACAGAGATTTTAGTGATTGGCAAAAATGGATATAATGAGGGTATTAAAAATAAACTTGATCCATTAGGATTAAAAGTCAAGACAGAGGTAAAGAATTTAGGAGTAACTATTGACTCTGACCTGAATTTTAAATCACATATTAATCAGATTACTAGGACAGCATTTTTTCACTTAGGAAATATAGCAAAAGTTAGACCTCTTATAACAATGCAAGATGCTAAGAAATTAGTTCACACTTCTGTTTTCAGTGAGCTAGATTACTGTAACACACTCCTCTCATGACTACCCAAAAATCATATCAATCGACTTCAACTAGTGCAGAATGCAGCTGCTAGAATCTTAACTAGGAAAAGAAAATCCGAGCACACCAGTGTCACTACACTGGTTAGAATTGATTTTAAAATACTGCTTATGGTTTACAAAGCCTTAAATAATGTCACTCCATCCTATTTTTCAGAATGTCTTTCACCTTACACTCCAAATTGTATCCTTAGATCTTCAAATGAGTGTCTGCTTATAATTCCAAGAGCTAAACTTAAAAGAAGTGGCGAGGCAGCCTTCTGCTGTTATGCACCTAAAATCTGGAATAGCTTACCAATAGAAATTCGTCAGGCTAATACAGTGGAGCACTTTAAAAAACTGCTAAAAAGTCATTACTTTAATATGGCTTTCTCATAGCTTCATTTTAGTTTAATTGTGATATTCTGTATATGCATTTAATTATCATTATCATTCATGGTGGCTCCGAAATCTGTACTAACCCCTACTTTCTCTTCTGTTCTTTTTCCGGTTTTCTGTGGTGGCGACCACCAGTCGATCAAAACACCATGCTGCCTCTACATTGATGGATTAAAGGCCAGAAGTCCACATGACCATCATTATCAAGTTCTTCCATGTGAACCCTGAATACAATAAGGACTAATTGAGGTCATTTATGTTAGGTAGAATGCCTAGAGGAGGCTGGGTGCTCTCGTGGCCTGGAACCCCTGCAGATTTTTTGTTTCTCCAGCCTTCTGAAGTTTTTTTTTATTTGTTTTTTTTTCTGTCCTCCCTGACCATTGGACCTTACTTTTTTATTCTATGTTAATTAGTATTGCCTATTTTTATTTTTTTTATTTTGTCTTTTTTCTCTTTCTTCATCCTGTAAAGCACTTTGACTTACATAATTTGTATGAAAATGTGCTATATAAATAAGTATTGTTGTTGTTGCTCTTGAATGGATCTGTACTGTGAAAGCACCAACCTAATATGGAGGTAGCTTGTGTTGCAATGTACATGGCAGTGAATAAATAAGGCGGAGATGATATGCTACATAATGACACAAACTGCAGCACACATTTGTTCACAGTTTAGTGTTCAGCTTTGTTCCAGTGGATAAACAATTACTAGAAGATCATGGGGTGAACCTCCACTGAAAATGCATTAAAAGTAATAGTTAAGATTTGTGGAAACCTCTTAGGTCTGCTTATTTATGAAGAATATACCACACACCTTCTCACTGCCTATGTGCATTTTAGAGTCTTTGCAGAGTGTTACTATTGCTTTGCCCTAGAATTAACCCACATTATCTAAATTAGATTGTGAAGCTTTAATATGTGAAGCCAAATGGCTTGTTTTTGTTAAAGCATTTCTTCTTCTTCTCAATACCTGAGTTGCAAAAAACATGAATTACAACCCAGAAACATTGCATTGAATGGGATTGTTGATGTAATTTTATTTAGGGGACATGGGTTTGAGAATTCATGGCATATTAGTCCTGCCAAAAATCACATGGCAGCCATACTTTTATTTCCAGGAATAGTTCACTACCAAATGAAATACCTTTCTCAAAATGAGGGAACTGATCCTAAGACCTTTGAGGTTTATAGTCAAATGCCTGAGTGACTGGATCACAGTGCTTTCTTTGAGGTAAACTGTTCTAATTATCTATTACTTTTCCAGTAGATCAACTCTGTATATATATCAGAAAAGAAATTTTAAATGGGTCTACCTCACACAATGCTCAGTAATAAGCACCGCAGTAAAATAACTTAAAAAAAGTGCCCATAATCATACTCATAGCTTCCATTTTCCTCCATATTTTTATAGAATAACAATTTCTACATACCGTAATTCACATTATCTACTTTGCCCGCTGTAGTTACCTGATTTGAGTCTTTTCACACATGCCACATGGCATTTCACTGCACTGCCTAATTACACTGCACATGAAACTCGCAGTGTGTGCATTTGTTGGGTGCCTAATTTTCTGAGAGTGTTCCGAAAATTCTGCATTGTTCTGGAAAGATTCAGTTCCCATACAGTCTTCTTTGCTGGATTAATTATGTTATGCTCTTGCTAATAAAAGTATGCAGAAACATGGCACACTAAATTTCATTTCCTCTGGCATAAAGTTGAGTTAAATGTTCCCCAAGAAGGATATTCTTTCAAGGCACTGTTTAACTCAAATGTTCTGTTTTTAAAATTTAAAAGGGAAACATTTATTAGTTAATGAACACAAACTCAACCTCAACACTATACCAGTTTTGCAAGACATATGATGTAGTGTTGAAAATGTAGTGTTTAAGAATTTGGGTGAACATCATTTGAAACAAGTTGTGTCTGACCCCATGCAGAACTCCGAATCTTCATTATGGGTTGTGACAGTATGGGTTGGCTCCACGGTCTCTGGGAACACATGAACTCAGAACTGTTGCAAGTCATAAACTGAAATGAACAAGAGCAAAGAAGGACACAAGCAGCCACAGCAAGAGTGTGGTGCAAAATGCCAGTGTTTTGATTTAACAATCCAGGAGTTCAAAACCCCAGGGTGCATCAATTAAAACAAATAATCTAAATAAATAAATCAATAAAAATCATAAGTTGAACTATGCAGACATCGGGCTGCTGTTCGTTTTCTTGTTGCTTTGTCATCCCATCATGTCTTTTTCATCCCATCTTCCCAGCTCATCCATCCTGGGTCTTGCAGCTGGCAAAGACTCCGACAGCCTCTCCTCGGTTCTCACCCCAGTCACCTCAGGCACAGCCAGTGCTCCTCATTTCTGTTGCCTTCATTGGTATTTACAGGATCTGTTGGAGTACCTGATTGCTCAGTGTGAGTGACCTGCCCTTGGATCACTGTTCCTCACTGGGCCACTGGCTACTCTGCCTCTTTGCTATTGCATTGGCTCACCTGCCCGATTCTGCCTTTAGTTTCCTTTTCCATTGATCTATGTTCTCTTTCTTCCCTATCCTGCTCAGGCCACTCTTATCCCTCTGTAAGCATGGTGTTTCAGTTATGACCCACATAAAGTCAATGAGGCAACTGGAACCACTCACACACTCACATGTTAGAGTGGTCAGCCCCAATCAGCTCATTAAACATCCTGGAGCCTATGCTGCACTATTTTGTGAAAGTCCTGCTTTCAGCCATGGACCTTAGCGTGCTTCACCACATGAGTCAATGGAAAAAATGGAGCCTTCAGCTTGACCAGGAAAGAAATGTGCAGCAGTCTGTCAGACTAAAGTACTGGAGATGCTGTTGTCTTCCAAAATACTTGTTAGTTTGAACTACAGTATTTTCTCTTTCATCGCAGCTAAATCCCATCTTGTTGGATGAAAGGACCCTCTTTAAAGTCAGGTTGAGAAACCAATGCTATCAGCCAATTGCCTGTCAACTCGCTCCTTACAACGGACGTGGCTAAGTGGTATGGACCTAGGCTTTATACAGTAGTCACATAATTGCAATTTTGAGTTGGGAGATGGATTTGAGCTGTGAGATTCAAGAAGATAAAGCTGAGAAATCTTAAGGTTTAAGGTAGCCATTGTGTCCAGTTGGCACATCTCTGGGTAAATCAGCCTATTTTCTTTATTGTCATCATTACAATATTATATTCCCTGCCCACCAAATCTGTGATCTACGTCACATTACTATCAAGCTCTCTGTGGTCGCCATTGTAAGGCATGAAGTATTTGCATCTTCAGTTATGATGGTCTTCTAACTAAAGGCACTCTGCAGCTTGAGGTTTTAACAGGTTCTTACTATCTACCAAATTACATTCCTATGAACCTTCCAGGGCTATAACCAATGCTCGTATTGGGCTATGACCCCCTTGTCAGGGATGATCGCAGACACTTAAAATGAATCTACCAGTGCCATGTCCATGCATCTAAAATGTGAAATTTAATTTAAGGCAAGAGTACTGTCAGAGGCAGTAGGTGACGTTGGTCACCCAAAAGAGGCACTGGAGTTTGAGCAAGTGGAAAACCAAGCAGCAGAAAATCAGGACAAGAGGTCGGGAATTGAGATGAAACCAACAAAGATCTTTCTTGCTGATAGTATGATAAATCTGCATAATGGTCCTCCCTGACAAGCCACTGCTATTAATACATTACAAACCTTCAGAAATCAGTGAGAGATGGTGTTTCAGGGTCATGGAAAATTAATTAGTAGTCAAACAAGGTCTCTGACTGCCTTAATGGTCTTTTATTATCCCATTACTTTTAAAGTGAAAAACGACAGATTAGCCACTGAAACTGAATTAAGGACGGATCCATGGACAGACACAAAATGAGCAGAGGTCGGGTAACTGCCATATGACTCTGGCTTTTTTCCTGCTCACGTTTTTGTTTTACAGCTTACAAGGTATCATTCCTAACATTTATCTTTATATGTTATTTTAGGTGTTTAATGCACTTTAAACTGGAGCAAAAAGGAATTGAAACAGTAAGAATTAACTTAACAAACATGACATTCCCAATACAATTCAAGGATTAGCTGTTCTGGAAACATCAGGCACAACTGTATATGGGATGCTAGACCACTGCCGGACCCACTCATGTACACATTCATAATTAACTTAACACTTGGAGGAAAACCCATAAAGATGTGAAGGAATGAGCCAACACCATAATGACAGTACCTGAGCCTGGGATTGAAACTTAGGATGTAAAATTTGTGAGAAACAGGTCCAACCAATGCACATTTTATTTGTAAGGTATGGCAACCAGAAAAAATAAATAAATAATATATATATATATATATTATATTAAAATATAATATTAATATTAATTCATTAATAATAATAACTGTATATGGTGGGGATGGTGCGCTGCTGACCTTGACTCGGGACGTTGTGGGTCGGTGGGGGGAGTACTTCGAAGACCTCCTCAATCCCACTAACAAGCCTTCCAATGAGGAAGCAGAGCCTGGGGACTCGGAGGTGGGCTCCCACATCTCTGAGACTGAAGTCACTGAGGTGGTCAAAAAACTCCTTGGAGGCAGAGCCCCTGGGGTGGATGAGATAGGCCCAGAGTTCCTCAAGGCTCTGGATGTTGTAGGGCTGTCTTGGTTGACACGTCTCTGCAACATTGCATGGACATCAGGGGCAGTGCCTCTGGATTGGCAGACCGGGGTGGTGGTCCCCCTCTTTAAGAAGGGGGACCAGAGGGTGTGTTCCAACTACAGAGGGATCATACTCCTCAGCCTCCCCAGAAAAGTCTATTCTTGGGTTCTGGAGAGGAGGGTCCATCGGATAGTTGAACCTCGGATCCAGGAGGAACAGTGTGGTTTTTGTCCTGGTCGTGGAACATTGGACCAGCTCTACACCCTTAGCAGAGTCCTGGAGGGCACATGGGAGTTCGCCCAACCAGTCTACATGTGTTTTGTGGACTTGGAAAAGGCATTCGACCGTGTCCCTCGGGGAATCCTGTGGGGGGTGCTCCGGGAGTATGGGGTACTGGACCCCCTGATAAGGGCTATTTGGTCCCTGTACAACCAGTGTCAGAGTTTGGTCCGCATTGCCGGCAGTAAGTCGAACCCGTTTCCAGTGAGAGTTGAACTCCGCCAGGGCTGCCCTTTGTCACCGATTCTGTTCATAACTTTTATGGACAGAATTTCTAGGCGCAGCCAGGTTGTTTAGGGGATCCGGTTTGGTGGACTCGGGATTGGGTCACTGCTTTTTGCAGATGATGTTGTCCTGTTTGCTTCATCAGGCCGTGATCTTCAGCTCTGTCTGGAACGGTTCGCAGCTGAGTGTGAAGCAGCTGGGATTGGAATCAGCACCTCCAAATCTGAGACCATGGTCCTCAGCCCGAGAAGCGTGGAGTGCCCTCTCAGGGTTGGGAGCGAGATCCTGCCTCAAATGGAGGAGTTCAAGTTCTCGGGGTCTTGTTCACAAGTGAGGGGAGAATGGAGCGTGAGATCGACAGGCGGATCGGTGCGGCATCCACAGGCTCTGCATCGGTCTGTCATGGTGAAAAATGAGCTGAGCCGTAAGGCAAAGCTCTCAATTTACCAGTTGATCTATGTTCCTACCCTCACCTATGGTCATGAGCTATGGGTAGTGACCGAAAGAACAAGATCGCGAATACAAGCGGCTGAAATGAGTTTCCTCCACAGGGTGTCTGGGCTCTCCCTTAAAGATAGGGTGAGAAGCTCAGTCGTCCAGGAGGGGCTCAGAGTAGAGCCGCTGCTCCTCCGCATCGAGAGGAGTCAGATGAGGTTGCTCGGGCATCTGATCAGGATGCCTCCTGGACGCCTCCCTGGTGAGGTGTTCTGGGCACGTCCAACCGGGTGGAGGCCCTGGGGAAGACCCAGGACACGCTGGAGAGACTATGTCTCCCGGCTGGCCTGGGAATGCCTCGGGATTCTCCCGGAAGAGCTAGAAGAAGTGGCCGGGGAGAGGGAAGTCTGGGCATCTCTGCTTAAGCTGCTGCCCCCGCGACCCGACCTCGGATAAGTGGAAGAGGATGATGGATGGATGGATGGATGGATGGATGGATGGATGGATGGATGGATGGATAATAATAATAATACATTTTATTTATACAAGGTGCCTTTCAGAGAACTCAAGGACACAGAACAAACAATAAATAAATAAATAAAAGACACAATTATAAACAACTTAAAACATCAGAAAATCTAAAAATTAAAACCAAACAAAACCACAGTAATCATAAAGAAAAAGAAAAAGCCATTTTAAACAGATCAGTTTTAAGTTTACATTTGAAGAATGAATATGATTTGATGTTTCTGAGCTCGGTAGGTAATGAATTCCAGAGCTTGGGAGCAGAACGGCTGAATGCACTGCTCCCCATGGTGGTTAGACGAGCAAGAGGGATGGTCAGATGGATGGAGGAAGAGGATCTAAGGTTACGGGAGGGAATGGCAACATGAAGACGGTCAGACAGATATGGAGGGGCGAGGTTATGAATGGCCTTAAATGTTAATAGCAGAATCTTAAAATCAGTTTGAAACTTAATCAGGAGCCAATGAAGCTGCTGCAAGACGGAGTAATATGGTGAATAGATGAGGTTCGAATAATGATGCGTGCTGCAGAATTCTGGACTAACTGAAGCTTAGGAAGAGATTTATTAGGGAGACCAAAGAGGAGTGAATTGCAGTAGTCCAGCCGAGAAGTAACAAGACTATGAACAAGAATGGCAGTGCTATGAGGAGTGAGGGAGGGGCGAATGCGATTAATATTACGTAGGTGGAAGTAAGCAGACCGGGTGATGTTTTTAATGTGAGATTGGAAGGATAGAGTATTGTCGAGGATGACACCCAGACTCTTGACCTGAGGTAATGGGGAAACAACAGAGTTATCAATAATAAGAGAAAGATTATTGGTTTTGGATAATGATGATTTTGAACCAATGAGGAGATCCTCAGTTTTGTCACTGTTTAATTTAAGAACATTTGAAGAAAACCAGGATTTAATTTTAGCAATGCAGTCAATAAGTGAAGGCGGGGGAAAAGAGGAGGTGGGTTTACTAGCAAGGTAGAGCTGGGTGTCATCAGCATAACAGCTGAAAATTAATGTTATATTTACGAAAAACATTGCCAAGGGGAAGAAGGTAAATAATAAAAGGAAGAGGCCCCAGGACAGAGCCCTGGGGCCCTGGGGCACACCTGAAGTAACAGCGGTGGGTTGGGATATGAAGGTTTAAGATAAAACTTGAGTGGAGCTACTGTATATAGAAAGGCATGATTATGAGTGATGCAGAGTCCTTTAGCTGTCACACAGTGAGTTTCTGCAGACCCATTGAGCTGGGTAAACAAAGCAAGGTTTTGTAGTATTTGTATATCTGCAACTGTAGATGCGTTGTATGCTTAGGGTGCAGTGATGTCTACAGTTTCCAAAATGCCATTTCTTACAACAGCTTCAGGCTTTTTAATATGCATAAGTAAATATTTTTTTTTGTATAGAACTCTGCACTGAATTTTTATCACAAAATTCTTAATAATGCATTGCATAAAATATTCTACAATTTAATAAAGGCAATGCAACTCACAGTCATAAGGGAGCTATACAGAAACACTCAGATTATTGCAAAAATTCTCAGATTATTCTGCTCTTAAGGGGTGTATTAACAAAGGGGATGAAACACAGTATAGTAGTCAGGTGGAGAACTTTGTTTCTTGGCACAAAGAGAATTGTCTGCACCTTCACATCAGCAGAATCAAGGACTGGTTATTGACTTTTGCTGTACCTAAGAGCCTCTATGTCCAGTCACTATTCAGAGAGTCCACTCCTACAAGTACTTGGAGGTCCACATTGATGACAGGTGTGAGTGGTCTCAAAACACAGAGTAACTATATAAGAAAGGACAGAGAAGCTCTTTTTCCTTAGGAAACTGAGTTCCTTTAATGTGGGAAGTGGCATCCTTCACATCTTGCACAACTCTGTAATGGCCAATGCGATTTTCTACATTGTGGTGTTCTGGGCTGGTAACATCACTTCAAGTGAGGCCCACTGAATCAACAAGCTAATTAAAAGGGTAAATTCAGTTATAGGAATAAATTGGGCCTAATGTATGGCTAGTGTGTTGTGTGTGTGTTCACCCTGCGAGTGATTGGTGCTTTGTCCAGGGTTTGTTCCCACCTTTTGTCCAATGCAGGCTGGGATAGGCTCCAGCACCTCACCCCCAACCCCCTGTAACCCTGTTCAGGACTAACCAGGCTAGAAAATGACTGACTGACTCTGGACCTCCCCGAGGTAATAGCAAAAAAGAGAATTAATACAAAAATGAGTGCCATTATGAACAGTGTTGCATCTCCTCTCTCTGACACACTAACACTGAGGACTTTCAGCCAACAAACTATTCAGCAGAAGTGTGTCAGGAAACGCCACTGGGACTCCTTTAATATCAACAGCAATACACATGCATAATGCCTCACTGTGACTGTGACAACCAAGTCAGAACTTCTCTTTCTTTTGAATGTTCTTGCTTTATAGTCATTCCAGTGTGTGTTCAGACAGAAGTGTGTGTGTATATTTATCTATTTACTTACTTATTTGTTTATGTATTTAAAGTGCTTCTGTAAAAAGCGTCCTGGGTATGACGTTAAACTGCATCGCTCTGATGGCTGTCATACTCAGGGAGCAGCTATTGCTGTAGCGGATTGGCTTCTTCCGATGGTGTCCGATGTCACTCCTTTGAACGAGCATATTATGAGACTCAGATTTAACGTCACAGGTGGCGCAGTGGTAGTGCTGCTGCTTTGCAGTAAGGAGATTGTGGGTTTGCTTCCCGGGTCCTTCCTGTGTGGAGAGCACTATGAGTAGTGAGAAAAGCACTATATAAATGTAAAGAATTATTATTACGGCACTCCCTGGGTGCCAGATTACGGCACTCCCTAGGTGCCTTGTCTATTGTGTCAGTGTATGCTCCGACCGCGGTTACTGACGTCTTGGCAAGGGAGACATTTTACTTGCAGCTTCGCTCGGTAGTTGATGGGTGCCCACGAGGTGACACTCCTCTGGTCATGGGTGACTTCAATGCAGCCACTAGCACTAACAGGGCTGGCTATGAGGATTGTCTCTGTCCCCATGGTTCTGGTGACCGTGGTGAAAGTGGCTCCATGTTCCTTGATTTTGCAAAAGGTCAGGGGCTGCAAATCGCTGGATCCTGGTTCCAGCGGTCAGAACTGCATCGTTGGACTTGATACTCCAATACTGGTGGTGCGGTGAAGGAGATCGATCACATCCTCATGGGCAGACGCTGGAGGCTCTTGTAAAACTGCATGGTCTACAGAAGTGCCCAGTTTGTGAATTCTGACCACAGACTTGTTGTTGCTACTCTTAGGATCCAGCTTAGGTCCAGCAGGTTACCACCTACTACTGGACTTGGCCAGACTCCAAGAACAGGCTGTTTCTAATGAGTTTGCACACAGTATATGTGAGGAACTTGAAGATTTGGGAGCGACTGACGATCCTAATGTGATGTGGGAGACCTTCCGTGACAAGACCCTGAAGGTTGCTGAGGGTTGTGTTACCAGTGTTCCCAGAAGGAGGTGTTTCATTTCGCAGGGCACCCTGGATATCATCGAGAAGAGTCGCAGCACACGGCTTAGTGGCAACTCTGGTCTGTGCCGGGAACTGAGAAGGACGGCTGCGAGGGCTCTGAGGGCAGATAAAGAGGCGTTTATTAGAGGAATCTGTGTGCAAGTGACACACCATCTGTGGTCTAGCGAACCACGTCCTGCTTACAGAGGAATTGAGGCATTACGTACATCCGAATCTGTTTCTCAGAGAGTCGCAGTCAGGGCGGCTGATGAAATGGTCCTTACGGATGACACTCTAGTTGTGACCCGCTGGGCTGGCTACTTTGAGCAGTTGTTCAAAGATGATCCTTCAGCTAGGACGTTGGATATTTTGGGTCCACGGTTCTTGAGGCTGATCCTCCAATTAGCTGTGAACCACCAAATCTCACTGAGATTGCACAGGTGGTGATCCAGCTGAAGGGTGGAAAGGCTGCAGGGATCTGTGGTATCCGGGGTGAACTTCTCCAGGCTGGTGGTAAGACTGTCCTCCTGGCATTGCAAGCAATCTTTGCTTCCATTTGGGAGACTGGCATCATCCCGACTGAAACGGGACTTGTTGTTCCTATCTGGAAAGGGAAGGGTGATCGCCTGGATTGCGGCAACTACAGGGTGATAACACTGGTCTCGGTGCCATGTAAGGTCCTTGCTAGGGTCATCCTCAATAGGATCCGTGATCATTTGCTCACCGACCAGCGACTGAGACAGTCTGGTTTTAAAAAGTCAACCATTGACCGCATCCTGGCACTGAGGGTTCTCATGGAGCGCAAACAAAGTTTCTTTGCAGCCTTTGTCGATTTTCGTAAAGTGTTCGACTCAGTTGATCAAGCTGCCCTGTGGGACATCCTGAGGGTTCACGGGATCCCCTCGATGTTGCTGGATATCATGGCCACCCTAAACACTGGTACTGTGAGTGCTGTGCAGAATGGAGGCAGAACCTCTGTGTTTTTCCCAGTTGATTCTGGGGTTCGTCAGGGGTGTGTTCTTGCTCCTACTCTATTCAATGCTTATATGGACTGGGTGTTGGGCAAGGCCATGGGGTCCAGCAGCTGTGGGGCATCTGTTAATGGAGAAAGATTCATGGATCTTGACTTTACTGACGATGCTGTGATCTTCACGGAGTCATTGGAGACTCTGATCGGGGCGCTTGAGAGACTGAGCGAGGTGTCTGAGTGTCTGGGCTTGCAAGTGTCCTGGATAAAAACCAAGCTTCCAGGCCTTTAATAACATCTTGGGCACAGCCATCAGCAGTGCGCCTGTCTGCGGAGAGAGTGTCGACCTTGTCGAGTAGTTTACTTACCTTGGCAGTGACATTCATGTCTCTGGTGACTCTTCCTATGAAGTCAGTAGAAATATTGGGAGAGCAAGGGGGGTCATGAGGTCACTGGAAAAGGTTGTGTGGCACTCCCGATATCTATGCAAAACGACGAATGTCCAAGTCTTTAGAGTCCTGATGCTTCCTGTCTTGCTATATGGTTGCGAGACATAAACGCTATCCAGTGACCTGAGACGAAGGCTGGACTCCTTTGGTACTGTGTTTCTCTGGAAAATCCTTGGGTACCATTGGTTTGAATTTGTGTCGAATGAGCGGTTGGTCATGGAGTCCTGAATAAGGCATATTTCCTGCATTGTGAGGGAGCATCAGTTGCGGCACTACGGACATGTGGCGTGTTTCCCCCGAGGGTGATCCAGCTCGTAAGATCCTCATTGTTGGGTACCTGAGTGGCTGGACCAGGCCAAAGGGTCGCCCATGTAACACCTGTCTGCGGCAGATAGAGGGTCATTTCCAGAGGGTGAGACTGGACCTCGTGTCTGCCTGGGAGGTTGGCTACCGGGATCCCGAGTTGTTTCGTTGTGTAGTGGGTGCGGCAATGCACTGTACCAGTGCATGCTCCCCAACTTGTCTTGACTTGTAAAAAGCTAAATTTCCCTCTTGTTAGAAATGAAGTTCTATCTAAGCTTGCACAGATTAAGTTCCTGCCCTTTGTACACACCACTACTACTGACTGGATGGTTAAGTGGAATCCTTTAATCTGCACTGCTGTGGTCAATGTGACTGAGCACCAAGTTGACAATTGAACTTGACTATAGAGGAAGTAGAAGTCATAACAAGGGTTCCATAGATGAACTTGTGTTAAGAATCGAGGGGTGAGAGAAGAGGGCTGGCGTATCTTCCTAACCCCCTTTAATCCAGTAGGTCCTCCACCAGAGCAGGCATCCTATCAGACTTGCTTCAGTAACGTAATCCTGAGGATAATGTAAATTGACTGTTCAAAGAAATTAGTGCTTGCAAACATCAAGGTATTAAAACTGGTATTTAGCAAATGTGTAAACCATGCATCACTCCTGAAACAGGTTTTATAGTTCTTGCGCACACTTGCTTTCATTACTGCTATGATTACTGTCTGTCCACTCCACTTCTTGAACTTTCTTAGTTCAGTTCCATATTCCACTGACCACATGGCACTGGTCCATCACAGGGTTTACATTAACACATAGCACCAATAAAGTGGTTATAAATCTCTGTAATGTGACCTACTGAAATAACTTCACTTTGGAATGGTCTGTGGTGGCTTAAGTGAGACATTCTATATTTACTTTGATATAGCATACTTTAGTACAATACCTGTGAATCTTTCACATCCAAAGACTCCTAATATGCCACACTTCACAAAGATGAATAACCACTTTACTGATGCTTTGTAAGTGTTATTAAGACCAAAAGCCTTTTATAAATCTTGTTACATAACAGTATATGAGTAGTAGATGCATTTTTGCAGAGTCTAAATTTTTGCTAGATGCACTCCCTTCTGCATACAATCATACTGCTATCCACTTATAAAAGGGCAATTTGGGGTCAACAGCCTAACATCCAAATTTGTCATATGTGGAAATAAAATTGCAATCTACAGGCTCAGGAAAAGCGTGCAGCCTCCACACAGGCAGTGTGACCAGGCCAGGGTCTTAGCCTGTTATAGCATAACAAAACAGAATTCAGTGCATTTACATGCACTTTAATAACCTGGTTACTCACAGAAACCCAGCATACCCTTATTTTGGTTATAGAAGCTGGTATTTTGGTCTCTGAGAACCCGGGTTAACACGCATACATTTTTCCATGAGTAACCCAGTTATTTGGCAATGTAAACCCTTATCCAGATTACAATTAATGATTCTGTAGAATGTGAATGTCCGTTGTACTTTCTTAGTCTGCACATGTTCATGACCAGTTATGACCCCATAAAAATTTGAACATGGAGAGCGGAAGCAACAAGTAAGGAATGGATAACAAAAAATCCACACATTTTGGAACAACTCTGAAAGCAGTCTAATGATAAATCTCATAAAAGAATTTAATATTTTGACATGGATGAAACCAATGCAATCAGTAAACAGAAACATTTCACAAGGCAGGTGTTTGAATTATTACATTATTCCATCTCCAGGGTGAAATAATCTGTCTCAATATTTCAGAAATAGCTTATTTATATATATAAATATTAACCACATATATATAAACCACATTTATATTTATGAGCTGAACAAACATTGCTAAGCTCAGCAGCACAACTGCGAGAGACATGAGCTCCATGCTTGTTTTCGGATTCACAGCCCCCAATGATGAAGTTTAACTCTTTTGCACAGCATAATGACATCAGAGCATTTTGCCATGGGAGAACTCCATAGGTGGACTTGTGCATGTAAACTCTGTGTTTTAAGAAGCCAGGTTTGTGCCTTAACCGTGTTACACACCTTACCCTGTTTTGTGTGTGTGTGTGTAAACACACTCAGCATTGGCTATTGGAGCAACAGTGGGTGCAAGACAGGAAACTATTACAGTATGCTTAGGGAAAACATTCAATCTAAATCAATATTGTTATTGTACATATCATGACATTCTTAAACCAGGTTTAACCAAACAGTCTTGGAGCAGAGACTAGTCTATTGTAGCTAAAGAGTGAAGCAGGAACCAAAGAAAGCATGCATCCTCACAACTATGACCAATGAAAACTGCAAATCTTAGCCATTTGTTAACCATCAGCAACATCAAATCTGGAGTTGTATGGTCTTTAGTGAATGAAAAATAAGTAGCAAAAAAGAAATTAAGGAATAAACTATGTCCTTGAAGGCAATGTGCACTGCTATACATTATCCATAAGGTGAAATATTGTTAACTATTTTTAATTCTGGCTGAATTGCAAAACGACAGAAGTGAAAGTTGCAGATCTGGAACAATGTTGGATTTCCACCTAAGGTCTACAGCCTAGAGCATAAATGATAGGTGCTTTTGATTCTTTATTTGGAATGACCTGATTGAGTAGGTAGTGGTATGAAATAAAACAAACACCTCTTGGAAAAAAAGAAAAATAATTTTATGATGAAGCTGAACACTAATTTCTCCAAAGAAGAAATGGATTTTACTGATGATTTAAATAAATTAGAATTAGCATCAGTGGCGGGTCCCTTGTAAAGGGAGAGCAAGCTAAAAAATTGTGACTGTGATGATTGATTGATTGATTGATTGATTGATTGATGTAATTGTAGTCAGAATGTATACAATAAAGTTTAGGAGCAGACTAGAATATAAAGGGAAAAATGAGGGAGAGTAATTAACAGAGTGCATGGGGTGAAGTTGATCGTGGAGCAGGCTCAGTTTGGAATATGTCTGAAATTGTTAAAACATAGTCAAGATCAAAAAATGTAATTACAGAACAGCCTTCAAGCAAGAGGGATAATTTATTTAAAATAGGGAACTGATGACACTTTTGCCTCTTTCTCTTATTTTTCTTCTCTTCTTTCTTTTTCATCTCTAATTGAGATGTGTGTCTGGTCAACAGATATTTATTTCGATATGTGTGTGCAAATGTGAATGAAAGTCATTTCTGTTCATTTGTTTTGCCCTCCCTCAAATATAATGCTCTCTTCTGGTTCCCATGGAAATGAACTTGCCCGAGTGGCTATGTGGCATTCTTCTTACATGATTAAACTGGGAACGGCATTTGAGCTTTGAGACTTATCAGAACAATAAAGAGCTGCTGTAGACTTCACCTGAGAGGTGTTATTTTATACTAAGATATCACACAATCTCACCCTGATAACTTTAGAACTGAAATGAGGAGTCTGATGTGAAAACCAAATAACAGTATTAAGACATGTCTTATTTCCTCAGATAATCAGTGAACTTCCTTTCTCTTTTAATGTGGATGACCACACTTTCTTTTGATAGCCTAATCAGGGTCCACAAAAGTCAAGTTAGGGCTATGCACTACTTTTATAATTCTTTGGAAGGTCTTCAGTAGAATATACTACACCCAGTCCCTCACATCGTTTGCTTGATACTACATGATGAAAGAGGAAATACTGAGGCACTGGTTACAAGTATTCTTTGTCTGCTAAATATTTATCTGCCTTTGAGATGTTGTATTTGGAATTTCTTCACTCTGTGTCTGAACAATAGCTTACTGGCTCATGAGAGGGAAATTTTCAGTATTCCAGTTCTGGTTATTTAACATTGCTTGTAACCACACTCATCCAAAAGACAAGCTACACTGTAAAAGTACACTGCATGTCAAAGGACACTGACAGCAATGGAATTTGTAAGCATCAGTTAGCATGAGCAACTTTTTATAGTAAGAACATCCATCATGTACAGAGCTGACAGCGTGTTAAAGAAACAGTATCTGTTTATTTCATGTAGCTACAGTATCTTAGAAGTCGATATATGCAAAAAGTGTTCGAGAAAGAGCAAAATGAGCAGGCATGAAAAGGAATTATGAAAAGAAAAGAGTCAAAAAAGAAAGTTAAAAAGACAACACAGATTGACTGGAATGTAAGAAAAGCAAAAATAAAAAAGAAAGAAAAAAAATACCTGGAATTAATGTTTCCTGGGGCCTCATGTATAACGCCGTGCGTAGAACTCACACTATAACATGGCGTAAGCACAAAAGCGGGATTGTGCGTACGCACAGAAAAATCCAGATGCAGGAATCTGTGCGCACGCATACTTTCACGTTCTTCCACTACATAAATCCCGATTTGCGTGAAAAGTAACGCACGTGCACGCGCCTTCTGTCCCGCCCCAACTCCTCCCAGAATTACGCCTCTTTGAATATGCAAATCAATATAAATAGCCTTCTGTGAAAAGACAATGGGAAAAGCACAGGGGAAAATATAAGAATTTCAGCAAATACCAAGTGGAGGCAAAGGAAAAACGTACTATTTGTTGGTTTAAACAGTGGTATAATCAACAAAAGAAAGTTGATCGAGTGACAGAGTGTCGGAAAAACTCGAAAGATCAAATTCACAAAGTCGCACAGTGCCTGAAATAAAAAAGAAATCACATATCAAAGTCGCTGTGAAAAGGCGAGTTGTAGCCCACCGTCTGAGTGTCATATGAAAGCGTATTAGGGTACAAACAAAAAACATAGGCACACAGTGGGAAAAAAGCACGAAATGTCAACTTTAATCTCGAAATTTCTTAAAATCGTTTATTTTACTACCGTAGTTTCTCAAGTAGCATGTTAAATGCTTTTTTCTGTGTTTGATCTTCTATGTGCTCTATGTGTGTGAATCACTACGTGCTTCCGTTCTTTCTCTTTCTCCGACAGGACACAGAATGCATTACATTCGAGATATTACAGCTCTCTGAATAATTAAAATACTGAGATGTATACGTGATATCATTTTCATGATGATAGGAATGAAAGCATGTTATTAAACATGGGAACACGGTGGCGCAGTGATTGTTCATATCTCACGCAAGAGGCTTGTTGCACCATGTGTGACCTTCGATGAAATAATTTATTACAGAAGTACTGTCTCTTTCAAACGTACTAACCTCCAATTCCTGTCCATACTTTTCTTTCTCCAATCGCCACACAATCAGCTCTGTAATAGACGTGAAGCCATTTGTAAGCTTAGAACGCCGATTCTTCAAAACTTTTAAGGAACATTGAAATATCTTCGTAGTACATGTTTAATTATTCTATTCGTCTATCCTTCCAGTGTCGCGTCAGCACCAGCAAGAATACAGTGCAAGGCAGGAGCTATCCTTGAACTAGCTAGCGCTGCGGCACCGTGTCCTCACATGTTTAATTATTAGCAATACAGATTATTTAAATGAAGTTAAAGTTTTATCTGTATACTATAACCAACATATTTTGCTGCATTTCATCTTAAAAATGATATTGTCATCATACGCGCTTTATAAAGTAGCGCAGGTTGTGCAATATTATAACTGTAGTGCAAGTTTACAGTGAGGTGATTGAGTGCGTTTATAGTTCTTGGGATGAAACTGTTTCTGAAACGCGAGGTCCGTACAGGAAAGGGTTTGACGCTTTTTGCCGTGGTTGAGGTAGTGTGTACTTGAAACTGTATACCGATAATTCTCTTTCCGATCATCTGCTGCTGTGATTCACACTCAGATACAGTGATATAAATACTCCGAGTGGTGCAGTGAGAGTAATATGGAAAAAAATGATCCGCAGTGGCAACCCTTAACGGGAACAGCAAAAAGAAGAACAAGATGCAGTGAGCGTAACAACGCTAAAGCAGTTCTGGTATTTGGAATACTATGGCTATTCCCTGGCCCATTATATTGCAGCAGGTTAATTACAATCAGATGTATTACACTAATAAACAATATGCAGTTAATTTCAGTATATTTATAAAGCCGCGTCAGGAATGTGGAGCTAAGAAAGAAAGGATGAGCACACAGGAACAGTAGTTTGACCATTCTGTGGACTATTATATTGTTACAGGTTAATTACAATCAGATGCATTAAATTTATGAACGATATGCGGTTAATTTCAGTGTATTTGATAAAGCCGCCGCCGTGGATGTGGATCTAAGAAAGGGTAACCACACAGGAACAGTAGCACTGCTTTGACACTGGGTGCCGCCAGTCTGCAAAACCGGGCGGATAAATTGCGTACGCCAAGGAATGAGTTACCGTGGAAATGTGCGTGGCTTTACGCCAAGTTTAGGTTTTATACATCGCGATTTGAGCGTGGAAAGGTTCGTACGCAACATTTCTGTGCGTACGCACCGTTTATACATGAGGCCCCTGGTCCATTTCAGGACGTAATGATGAGAAGTTAGGAAATGCTGTTCCGTTGTCATTTATAATGCGTATACATTGTGACAGATAGGGGGTGCTCTCGCTCCCTTGAATCCTCGGACAATACGTCAGACACCAGATAAAAGCCCAAGAATGAATTTATTATAATAATAAATGTGCACAAAGCACCATCCTCTCCACAATACTCATATAAATCACCAATACTAAACAATACACAATCCTCCACTCTCCCAGACGCATTGCCACCCTTCCACCCAGCTCAGCTCGTCTGTCTGGAATCTCCAAAAGTCCTTTGTAGTCCTCGACCTGGAAGTGCTTCTGAACCCTCAGTCCATGTGATTATCCAGCACTTCTGGGTCAGGTAAAAACTTCTCTTTTTCTTCAGCCCGGAAGTATATCATTTCTTCCGTTCCCATGACTTGGAAATACTTCCGGGCTATACGGAAAATATAAATCCCTGGGCCTCCCTGCAGCGACTCCTGGTGGCCCCCATGGTATCCAGCAGGGCTGTGCATTATAACTCCACTGTCCATGATTCCCTGCTGGCATTCAGGGCACCTCCATGCTGTAAGGAGGGCTCCATCTGGCGGCCTGAAGGTATTGGCCGGGATGAATGGCCGGCCATATCTCACAACATATAGCATAATGACTTTGAAGCACATGTCATGTTCAATGAAAGCACCATAATAAATGGTGGTGAGTAAAGTCTGGCAGGTGACGTCTCACATTTTGATATTTGGTGGCAGAATAATCACAACAGTAATGGAAGATGTGATTTTCTGGCAGCTACCTTAAAGGTAATAATGTCTTTGTGTGTGGACTTGTTTATGAACTTTGACTAATAAGCAAGTCTACCCTTTTAAGAATTTTCCAAGTTGTGATGTGTGGTTCAA
Source organism: Erpetoichthys calabaricus (assembly GCF_900747795.2). Lineage (NCBI taxonomy): Eukaryota > Metazoa > Chordata > Cladistia > Polypteriformes > Polypteridae > Erpetoichthys > Erpetoichthys calabaricus. The sequence goes on from NC_041404.2 coordinate 119,138,906, forward strand.
CCTGATTGGTGATTTGATGCCAACAACAAAGGAGAACAGGAGGAGGTGTGTCTTGTGGTATGTTCACTTGGTGGCATGAGTGACTGACTAAGAAAGAAACTGTTCTTTTATTGGTTGAAGGGAGCTGAATAACTGCTTTTCAAATCCATTTGAGTAGAAGGACATTAGCAAGCATTTTGATGAATAAGATGTGTGCACAATTAATTAATAGCACATTTGCTTTATAAAAAAGTTAAAAAAAGTTTCAGTTTAATAAAAAAGTTTCAGTCTGAAAAGTATACACAAATATACTTATGTATAAGTGTATATATATATATATATATATATATAGTGTAAAATCTTCTTAGTAAATAAAAGAAGCTTCACCAAAAAAGAAGTTTTGGGGACACCGTCCCCGTATATTGTTCACCGGACAAAAGAAAAACCAAAAGAAACGTTGTGATCAAGAGCAAAAAGTAATTTTAAGCAGATGATAATTTACAGTCAACAAAATGCTGTTTTTATACAGAAAAGTAAAATGGAGGCAGGAAATGGCTGGCAGGAAGTGACGTCGAAACGGGGAGATGGAAGCGATGTCATCTTAACAGAAACCCGGAAGTAATGTCATCAGAAGGGGTCAGAAGTAACGTTATGTCTGGCGCCAGAAGTGACGTGGCAGCGGCCATTTTTGGAACCCAGAAGTGTGGTGTTTACTTCTCCTCAGTTTTCCTGCTGAGAGATTAAGAGATTTGGGTAAGTACCATGTGACAACCCCTTGTCTTGTGATAGTTTACTCACCTTTAGGCTTTTTGACTGCTTCTTAAACGCTCGTGTGTGACAATATATATATATCACCTGGAGCGCTTCTGGGTACAATATAAAAGGGGCAGCCTCACTCCATTTGAGAGAGCTGTAGTCGGGCGGTGGAGGACAGAGCTTGTGTGGAGGAGTGAAGGCGGCAGAAGAAACAGAGAAGGAAGAAAGAGAATGAAGAGAGAAAAAGGGACTGAGTAATATGTGAATTTCCCATTGGGATTAATAAAGTATCTATCTATCTATCTATCTATCTATCTATCTATCTATCTATCTATCTATCTATCTATCTATCTATCTATCTATCTATCTATCTATCTATCTATCTATCTATCTATCTATCTATCTATCTATCTATCTATCTATCTATCTATCTATCTATCTATCTATCTATCTATCTAATTGTGGACACTTGGTGCTGTGAAAAGGAAAGAAAAGCAAATATAATGTGTGTGCTTGGGTCTTGTGCGGCACTGTGCCTGTTAATGTCATGGCTGAACTTCCACAATATTTATTATGGATTTTAGGCCATATCACTCAGTCGTAGTGGTACACATGACTGTTGTTTGGGGACTGAGGGATGTAGCCTCCTTAAGGGTTGTAGCCTCCTTGAGCCTCCTGAGTCTGACTCAGGCTTAACCGTAATAAAAGAATTCACATTCATGGTTAATGCTAACGGACGTTTAAAATATATATTTAGCAAGCTTCTTGTCTTTATCTCATTTGGTTAAGTGTCTTTTCTTATTTTAAATTTTTAATTCGTTTGTTATTACTTTTTTGATATTATTTGGTTCACAAATAAAATAAGCAAATATTTCATTTGTAGAGTGTACGTACAGTCCACATGCCCTTCCAGTGCTTGGCAAGAATACACAAAAGTATATACGAAAGTGATATCTGTTGGATATGAGCTTCTGTAATTTGATGTTAAGTTAATACCATGTAAGTAAATACACATTTCTGATTCTTTACAGGGGCGGCACGGTGGCGCAGTGGGTAGCGCTGCTGCCTCGCAGTTGGGAGACCTGGGGACCTGGGTTCGCTTCCCGGGTCCTCCCTGCGTGGAGTTTGCATGTTCTCCCCGTGTCTGCGTGGGTTTCCTCCGGGCGCTCCGGTTTCCTCCCACAGTCCAAAGACATGCAGGTTAGGTGGATTGGCGATTCTAAATTGGCCCTAGTGTGTGCTTGGTGTGTGGGTGTGTTTGTGTGTGTCCTGCGGTGGGTTGGCACCCTGCCCAGGATTGGTTCCTGCCTTGTGCCCTGTGTTGGCTGGGATTGGCTCCAGCAGACCCCCGTGACCCTGTGTTCGGATTCAGCGGGTTGGAAAATGGATGGATGGATGGATGATTCTTTACACTAAATGTTTGCCACATTTCTTGGATTTTAATATGGCTATTTCCTAGAGTGCTATAACATCTGTGGTTAACGATTTCAAACCTGGCACAAACCTTGATGAGATTCCAGTAGTTTCAAATAGTGTAATGAGATTCAAGGGAGTTCACTTAAAGAGTCAGCCACACCAGAAAGAGATAGTAGGGCACTAATATCATAAAGGTATGGTGGGGAAACCATCAAAATCCAAAAACATGGATTTTGGAATTAGGTACCTGACACCAAATTATTATATGTCATTTGTAGAAATTTTCTACAGACAAAATTTGAAGTGTTTAAGCTTATAAGCAGGCATATTACAAAAGTTCAGCTAGTGGGAGTTGGCAAACACAGTTAATTTTTTATATAGTATGACAAATGGAAGTGAATGTCTGTAATACAGTTCGCATATTTGTCCACCTATCCTCCCCTCCTTATTTGCTATATATTGCCTTGGATTCCTGTAAGTCTAATCATGTTCCTCTGATGATGATTCCTGGTAGGAATCGAAAGCTAAGGACTAAAAAACTATTTGAAGATATGTGATTCATTTTCTCCCTTTGTGGATTTCTAGCTACAAGTATGGCAAATATATAAATACAGCATGCCAGGCTAATAAGGAGTTGACAAGGACAAAAGAAGCACAAGAAAAACACAAAAGACATGAGATGGGCCTGTTTAAACACAATGAAGAAAAAAATAACATACTTTTTCTGATACAGGATAACATCCCTGTGTGTCAGTGTGGGTAAACTACTGATAGCGGCAGTATGTCTTTTTGGGTGTGCTGCATGCCCTTGAAGGACAGTGAAATAGGGCTAGACTGCAGCAAGTAATGTTCCTCCAGGACAGTAGAAAAGTAGCAACCCAGCAAGTGAAGTGCTGACTAGCCCTCTGAGCAGAGATTGAAGTCATCAGAATAGGGTGCATGGGCAAGGTGCAGCTCTAGCAAGATAGCCTCTCACTCCACTGCTTGAAGTGGGCAGGTATTCGCCAGTAGGCCTTACCGGCACCTCTTCCTATTTCATCAAGCATATCTCTTATATAATCCTGAGGGTGATCCCCCTCCCTCGATCGATTTTCGACTTTCACTGCATCATGACGATCAATCAATGAGCACTGGAACCTGTTTGAGAACCTTCAAGTGGGCACCCAACCCCACTTTGATCAAGTGTTGATGTAGCCCAGCAATCGAATATTCATTTATCACAATAAAAACAGTATCGCTAGTAATTTTTTTTCTACTTCAAGAACTGTTTCACCCTGAAAGTAGTTCTGAAAATTGACCTGGAAGTAGGCCCAGACTTGGATATAAATAGGCTGGCAAAACCTTTAACCTGTGGGGAAAAAGGACAAGAGAGGCCTAGACCAGAAAATGCTTTCGCAGTGGGGCGGGCCACATAATGCCCCTTCAGAGGGTGAATGAATGCACAGAGATTGTCAGACTACTCCTTACTACAGAGAGCATCACCAGCAGGTCTTGTTAATTAATGTTATGAAGATATTTAATAATTAGTCAAAACCAATTTAAATTTCTACAAATCACATCTCTGTATTGGCTTCAATACCTAAAAATGAGTTGCCTGATTATATTGTGGAACAGAATAAATGTCTGCTGACAAGAAACAGTACAAGTTACTTACTTACTTTCTTGCTATTTTTCCCAACAAAGGTGAATCAGTGTGCAATAAAAACAACTCTGTAAATGGCTGGTGGAACTTCTTTTTCTTTCCTCTGTATTATTTATCATACATGCATGTGTCACAGAATGCTCAGTTTTGATTGTCATAGCAAACTTGGGAGCTGCATGCAAGTGGCCAAGCTTTTATTAATTTAGTATAATTAGTACAGATCAGATTTATGGAGTACAATGAAACTCTTATTAGCATTCTTGAGCACCATGGAACAAGTGCAATTTTTCAGTAGTGCAGATTTCCTAATAGCCCAAAAGTAACCCAGGCCATGGGCCAGGTGACTCCAGCCCCTCAGTTCCACTGTCTTTGCAGAAAGGCCAGAGATGAGAGCAAGTACAGAGTACTTTAGTGAGTGTGCGAGTAGAAATGCCATCTCAATGGCTAGACAGAGGTTCAAGATTCTGCCATAAGACTAAGAGAAGCATCATGGTTTGTTTTCTGTCTGATTTTTTGTTACTTCATGTCTTCCCTTTGTTAATCCTCTCCTTGTACTTATTTTGGAGGTATTCAGGGCTGCTATGAGAGCACCATCTACTGTCTCAATAGATAAGAAACCAAATGTTTTCCTGAAAGTCATTAATTGCCCAAAGTATCCTGTATTTTGGAATCTTGCAGCTTCTATAGTTGCTCTGACAGGCACTGTAGTCTCACTATTGATTGAATTCTTCAGTACTTTATACAGGACATTTAATTTTGGCCTTGACTGCTGTTCTTGCAGCATCCGTATTGAACAAATGTTCATAATACCGTGCTGCCATTCAAACCTAATCTGTCGGCTTTCCTCTGCAATTCTCTTCGATTTCCACCTCCTCATTTTGACGATTCTAAGATTGCTAGACTTCTAATCCTTATGTTTCATTGCAGAATATGGTGCACAAAGGAGCTGATTTATTGCTTGACAAAAAAACTGAAATGCATTAGAAAGTCAATATTAATGTCTCAATAAACTAAATACTTTAATCCTACTGGTTAGAATAGCTGAGCTGTATGTCGTGTAGTTCTTTACACTGTGTCCAGTAGTTAAGGAAAGAGCAAAAATCATATTGCAATAATCCATCCTGTTCTTTCAAATCTAAGCCTCAATTTGTAGCCAAAGACATGGAAAACAGTGCCAGTCCTGGTTTATACTTTGGACAGTGCATCTACTAGGCACTTCTTAACCAGCCATAAATGAGAACTGTCTTTTCAGGCAATATTGGGAAAATCATGTTCAAAATATTTTCCACCATGCTGAGACTGAAAGCATCATAAGTGCTTGAAGAGCCTTTTTAGTTTTATTGGTTGAATGATAAAAGATATTTTCAGCCAGTCCATGAGAGGAGGAGAATGCTCAAAAGTTGTTTGTAAACCAGCAAAAGAGGAAAAAGGATAGAAGGTGCTACCTCAGGTCAATAAATTCAGCAGCACCATGCTCAGGCCATCTCCTTGTTTTCTTGAATACATGAAAGCAACGTTCATCAGGCGTTAAAACTGAAGAGGACACCCTTTAGAAGAGGCAGCACTGACAGTGAGAGAGTTTACTTACCAAGCTTCTTTACTTCCTTTGCACAAGTAAAAATCTATTGGCTTGAAATTTCATTCATTTTAAAGAATTTGATTGACAGTGTATGATTTTTTTGATTACATGCATGACAAATTGCGCTTATTGAAAATGATGAGGACAGATGTTTGCTCTAATGTTGTCATATTCTACCTGCTTAAAGTGGCAATTAATTTGAAATCATATATGCAACATTAGTTTTGCATTTTGGAGCCTCGGTGGCTCAGTGACCCAGCTAAAAAGTTATGAAAATAAAAATCAGTAGTCTGTATGTGTTGGAAGATTCCGATATGCAACTTCCAATAATTCTCTACAGACCATTTAAACGATATAAGTTGGAAAGCTTAATTACACATATTTTTTTAGTATTTCAGCATTTCGATCATGCTTTGTACTGGAGAAATACACATAAAACTCTCAAACCTGCCAGGCCAGTAACCCTAGTAAGGGCCCACACAGGGTCCAATTAGAATAAAATGTCATTGTAAGAGCCATTTGGTAGTTATTTAAGTTACATAAATGTTTGCCTAAATATTAGTGCATAGTCTATGGGAAGTTCCTACAACCCCCATAAGTTGAATTGAATTGGTATATTCTAACTATTTCTAGCTTCTCTGACTAAACATTATACTAATAACAATTAGATAGATAGATAGATAGATAGATAGATAGATAGATAGATAGATAGATAGATAGATAGATAGATAGATAGATAGATAGATAGATAGATAGATACTTTATTAATCCCCAAGGGGAAATTCACATACTCCAGCAGCAGCATACTGATAAAAACATTAATTATTCAGATACTGTAGATTTATCATTACATTAGACCTACTACAAAAATATATGACAGAGATAAATATTAAAAGCAGTCATGCATGTTGTAATTTGCTTATACATAAATTTGCAAAACTTTTTATTAAAAATCACTGTTGTATCACTGGAGAACACCTTCATACAAACATCTTTGTGGGATGGAAATCTGTGCTGACCCGGGGAGAATGTGCAAACTTCACACTGTATCCATTAGGCAATAGTGCTAACCACTGTGCCACCAGATAGTCAATTACTTTGCTTATGCAAATGTTTATTATTATAATTATTTTAGTATTTATCTCTCTGAATTATTTGTTCATGTATTTTTTGCTGTCTCATTAGCAATTTTTTGTTTATTTGGTTTTACTGTTTTAAATCTTCATATGGTTTGCTATTAATTCATCTAAAAATCTGCTTTATTTATTTTTCATATTTTTTTTGCCTTAATTAGTTGCTTAGTGTATCTAACTTTTTTACTTTCTCATATATGAAGTATAGGGAAAGTTATGTAATCGTCCAAAGATTCGATGTTGAGATTTTGATGAATCTCCATGTTTTAGACCTCCCTGACTTTCTCGTATATGACATACAGGGAAAGTATTGGAATCCTCCAAAAACTCAATTTCGAAATTTTGATGAATCTCAACGTTTTAGACCTCCCTGAGTTTGAAAATACCATTTGTGGAATTGTGTCTGTGTGTGTGTGTGTAAACATGATAACTTGAATATGATTTCACTTAGGTCAACCAAATTTTACATACAAGTATTAGGTACAAAATGTAGATTTCTATCAATTTTTGGGCCAATTAAGTGGTACTTTACCTTTACTTCATGCAGCTGCAGTGTCCAATTTATTCAACTTTACTTTTTTAATAAGTGTTGATATATTATTAATTTGATTTGATTTGTTGTTGATGGTTTTTTAATGTACATAATATAAAAATATAATCATTGTCTTGCAGTTTACTCCTCAAATATCCATCCCCATATCTGACTATACGATAAAGTCTAAGGGAGACCATTCCCGATTTTTTGTTGGTGTAATGAATGTGCCTCTCAATCACTATTTCCATGGGAGCAAAGGAAGATGTTAGAGTCACATGCTGGAAGTCTAAGTTTTTCATCAACTCCCTTGAACGGCACAGGGTTGTTAGAATTCACCTTATGCAGTATAAGGTGAATTCTAACAACCCTGTGCCGTTCAAGGGAGTTGATGAAAAACTTAGACTTCCAGCATGTGACTCTAACATCTTCCTTTGCTCCCATGGAAATAGTGATTGAGAGGCACATTCATTACACCAACAAAAAATCGGGAATGGTCTCCCTTAGACTTTATCGTATAGTCAGATATGGGGATGGATATTTGAGGAGTAAACTGCAAGACAATGATTATATTTTTATATTATGTACATTAAAAAACCATCAACAACAAATCAAATCAAATTAATAATATATCAACACTTATTAAAAAAGTAAAGTTGAATAAATTGGACACTGCAGCTGCATGAAGTAAAGGTAAAGTACCACTTAATTGGCCCAAAAATTGATAGAAATCTACATTTTGTACCTAATACTTGTATGTAAAATTTGGTTGACCTAAGTGAAATCATATTCAAGTTATCATGTTTACACACACACACACAGACACAATTCCACAAATGGTATTTTCAAACTCAGGGAGGTCTAAAACGTTGAGATTCATCAAAATTTCGAAATTGAGTTTTTGGAGGATTCCAATACTTTCCCTGTATGTCATATACGAGAAAGTCAGGGAGGTCTAAAACATGGAGATTCATCAAAATCTCAACATCGAATCTTTGGACGATTACATAACTTTCCCTATACTTCATATATGAGAAAGTAAAAAAGTTAGATACACTAAGCAACTAATTAAGGCAAAAAAAATATGAAAAATAAATAAAGCAGATTTTTAGATGAATTAATAGCAAACCATATGAAGATTTAAAACAGTAAAACCAAATAAACAAAAAATTGCTAATGAGACAGCAAAAAATACATGAACAAATAATTCAGAGAGATAAATACTAAAATAATTATAATAATAAACATTTGCATAAGCAAAGTAATTGACTATCTGGTGGCACAGTGGTTAGCACTATTGCCTAATGGATACAGTGTGAAGTTTGCACATTCTCCCCGGGTCAGCACAGATTTCCATCCCACAAAGATGTTTGTATGAAGGTGTTCTCCAGTGATACAACAGTGATTTTTAATAAAAAGTTTTGCAAATTTATGTATAAGCAAATTACAACATGCATGACTGCTTTTAATATTTATCTCTGTCATATATTTTTGTAGTAGGTCTAATGTAATGATAAATCTACAGTATCTGAATAATTAATGTTTTTATCAGTATGCTGCTGCTGGAGTATGTGAATTTCCCCTTGGGGATTAATAAAGTATCTATCTATCTATCTATCTATCTATCTATCTATCTATCTATCTATCTATCTATCTATCTATCTATCTATCTAATTGTTATCCACGGTGCCAAACATAAAATCCTCTTGGGATCAATTATGACATTCTGATGGCCAAAGTGCTGCAACATCTGGGACAGATGTCCTTTGACAGTGAGAAGAAAAGTGAAAGAACCTGCATCCGAATAAACAGTTATTTGAATTCCTTTAGATTGTTTTTACAACAATGAGGACCTGGAGGGTTCTACATCTATGTACTTTTCAGGTAAATTTTCATAGTCTCTATTAGCTCTCTTTTTCCACGATTTTCTAATACTAATACTTCATATGTTATTAAATTAGTTATCTGTCTATACATCAATTCTAGACTCTTTTTGTTACAGATTTTTCAATTCAGATTTATCACAGCATATGCACCAGATACCTAATGTGATCTTATTCCAGACATCAAGACTAGGCATGCTTCTTCATTTTCACCACCACAAAAAAAATAAACAGATGAAGAATGCAGAATAATCACCAAGGAGAACATCAAGGTTTAGGGTTGCAAGACAAAAATATTTTCAGAAATAATTTCTTTTAATGCTTGCAGTCACTTTGGCACATTGGCTGTTTTCCTTCCTCATATTGACTGTTGTGGCAAATCTTCTCATTCTTGGGTTATCAAACTGTCTTCCCATTGTTCAGGGACATATTTATGAAAGCCGCAGTGGGGTTTACAGTTCTTATTTTGGGCAGGCTTGGAGGTTGGAGGGAAAAGGCAAATGAGATACATGTCCTGTTTTTAATACCAGATAATACCAGAATAATAAAAAGTAGGGGAAAAGTGGAAACTGAAAACAACATGCAATGGTGTAAAACAATGTTCAGAACGCAGTGTGTTAAGCAGCGTCCATGATTTGTATACAGCTTTGTGAAACTGACATTAAAATTGTTTTTTACAGATGATTTTGCAATTGTGAAACACAAATGTCACTAAAGAGATTTTTTGGGGGTTTAAAGTTTTTTTTTTTTTTTTGGTAGACAACAAGTAATACTAATTTGATTCCTAATGCCCACTTTACACTTTTGTTTTTGCCTGTGTTCAGCAGCATAAAGCATGTAATCTGTACCATACCATTAAAATCAATTCTACTTATGCCTCTCATTCACACTAGTGCAGTGGAGTGTAGTTTGTTTTTAAAAATATGTCATGCTGCATACTTTCCACATAAAGACATGCTAAAATACACCATTGGGCACATTGCTGTGTTTTCTCCCTGTTAAAACCCAGATGACAGCTTATCACCGCTGCTAACCCCCTGTCACGTAGCAAGCTCCTTATCCTAGATAAGGATATGAGCACTCCTGATGATTTTGCACTTGAAGTTTTTTTTTTAATATTAAATCACAGGAAGATATATTTTATATCGCAGTTAATGCATAAAAACCCTGGCCTTAGATATCATTGGTAGTTTTTGCTTAGAGCAGTCACTGTTGTGCCATCTGCAACTTAGCTGAAGTGGTAGTATAGACTAGTTTAAGTTTATTTTCAGGTTCAGGTTAGGGAGCATGTACTGGTACAGTGCATTGTCACACCCACCACCCGACAAACAGCTCAGGATCCTGGTTGGCAGTTTATGTTGATGTTGATTTAACAGAGCTATTGCATTTAAAGTTAGACAGAATGTGATTTTGTTGAATACCAAGACACCTGTTCTTTAAAAGTATCTCACTTTAAACTTACTATATTTGGCACAATAATTGGTGAAGTATAATGAGTATACCACATCGCCACTTGGAAAATGTATCTCTCCTCTTAAAGAATAGATGCAATATGTGTTACCACAGATATGGTACTGCGGTGGGCTGGCTGGGATTGGCTCCAGCAGACCCCCGCGACCCTGTGTTAAGATATAGTGGGCTGGACAATGACAGACTGACTGACTGACTGACAGATATGGTATCATCCACTGACTTGATAATTTGAAAAGAGGAGTAGGGCTCGGGTACCTGGAAAATTGATGCTGACATTTCCAGCATTTGTATGTTTTTTAGAGCCACAGAAGGAAGAGATGATCTTTCAGTTGCATTAACTTGGCTTTCTTTGACAATGGTGCAATGATGGTTTTTTTTATATAGAGTAAGTACAGAGTTCAAGTATAGTGAGAAGATGAAAATGTCAGTGAATACCAAAAGTATAGGATTTAATCATACAAGATCTAACACCATATGGGATGCCTTCTGTCTGTGTTTTTTCCCTTCTTTAAGGTCCTCACATACTGAGCTAAAGCATACAACAAGATGACTCACTGCAACCCTTAAAAGATGTATAGTTTTGATCCTCTAAGTAGGTATACAAGTCTTTTAGTGTAGTTTGCGTAGCACCCAGGTGTTGATAATTTGAATGCCAGTAACATTTACTTTACAGTAGACGACCTCCCTAGTTTGTGCATTAAGAATTGATGTACCCAAATTATTTCAGCCTGTGTAATAACCTACTTCATGTCATACCTGACTTTTTACACATTTCCGTTTTCACCTTAATCAAGTGCATCATTCTTGTTAGTTTTGAAATAAATCTGTGTCCTTATCAGATACACCTAGATCTGCCTATTAGGAGCTGAGCCATGTGGGCAGTTTTTAAAATAAGATAGGATTGATGTGAAATACTCTTTAAGATCAGTCGTAGAGTCTAAATATCCTCCATCCCATCAGTTTGAAGCAGCTCTTGGTGCTCTTTAGCTTCTGCTTATATATAATGAGTAGAAGTATGGAGAGGTTTTTGATTTTCCAAAGTGTTTTGTGTGGCAATGGAGCTGTTAGTGGATTAGTAATAACTCAGTGTATCTAGTAGAAAAGGAAAACTGTTTGAAGTACTTTGTAGCGGGACTACATAGTTTATAGTGTTGTCAAATGTTAGTACTGCCTGCGTCTTGTTTCTATTGTCCCGTTTTGCTGTTGTGATGGACGACCGGCTATGGACTCCGGTCGCCACCCCCAGGCCGCTAGGAGGAGCCCTCCGGACAGCATGATGGTGCCCCGAGTTCCAGCAGGGCCTCATGGACTTTGTAGTTTCTATACACAGCCCTGCTGGATACCTTGGGGTCCACCGGGAGTCGCTGTAGGGGGGCTAGTGGGCTCTTGTGTGCCCTATAACCCGGGAGTGCGTCACAGTCACGTGACTGGAGGAAGTGACGTGCTCCCGGGGTGAAGAAGAGGACTGTTTGCCCTGACCCGGAAGGAAAACGAACTTGTGGGTTTGGCCAGGAACCACTTCCGGGTCAGGGGCTATAAAAGGATTGTGGGAAGCCCAGAACACTGAGCTGAGCTGGGAGGTAGGGTGGCAAAGTGTCTGGGCGAGGAGGATTGTATTGGTTATTGAATAGTTTATTGTGTTTATGAGTGTGGTGTGGAGAGTGCTTTGTGCACGTGACAACAAAATAAAATATTGTTGTACTTTTACCTCGTGTTCAGAGTGGTACCTGAGGGTTCAAGAGGTGGACAAAACCTCTATCTGTCACACTGTCTATGTGTGTATCAGTGACGGATGATGGAAGAAGACCACAGCCTCAAACCTGGAAAACACCTGTTCGCTATTAATCAATTACATCCATCACAGGACTATTTAAGCAATCAGGAGGGAATAGAAAAAGGAGGAAGGAGAGGAGAGAAGGAGACTTTTCATTTTCACGACCACGAGCCATCTGTACCTGCTATATTCCACATCACGCATTTTCATCCAGTTTGTTTTTCAATCCGCTGGACTTACTTCAATACCCTCATCACAAGAGACCCCGGGGTCGGACTTCATCATCCACCACGCGCCGAGGATTCATGGTGAGGTTGCTCCATCTTGTTCCGGGAAATACAAACACTCCACGTATCGGTTAACCAGTCAGCTGCATTTCAGGACAATTATATATTCGGACTCAAGTTCACGGCCATTCAGTTCCGTATCTCATTCAGTTTTTATTTGTGTTGTTTGTTATGTTACAAGGGCAAGGGAGGGTTTTGTTGTATTTATATATGGTGGTGTCTTGTTGTTGCTGTGGTGGAGGGATATTTATATTTATATATGTTTATCTTTCTATTTTTTGCATTTATCTTGTTGTTTCATTTAATACATTTAATGAGTTTAATTTTACATACCTGCTTTTGTGTGTTTATATTTACACTGTCGATTGTGGGGAAAAGTTTAATTTGTTAGACGTACGGCTTGATAGTTAGATTCATATTCAGTAAATTATCCAGGCCACAGGTCTTGGAGGTGTAGCTGCTGGCTGGGTAAGGGGTCGGCCGTTACAACTTGTTTTATACTTTTAATAGATGGAAAAACAATCTTAATTGAACTGAAAATTGTGTTAAGTGCTGCTTCAACATTAGCCTCCACTTTGAGTTTAAAACTAATATTACAATTTTTTTCTTGGAAAATGGAAAATTCTACAAATAGAGTAGGATTTGGAAAGGAAACCACACATACTGTACATCTTATCAATTAGAGATTGATGATCATGGACTACACATTTCTCTAATTTATTGTTATCATGTAACAGTTCTGTTATCATGACATATCCGTATCATAAATTGTGACTCGAATCAATCAGTTGGCAATTCCTTATCTCTTTGTGAATTAGAAGGCAGTTTGATCTCTCCCTTTTTTGATCCAACATTGTGTACCATTACCCAGCCACTACAGATTCTCCAGTGATGGTCCATAGCCATGACCCCTGAATCTCAAGAGAAGACAGGCTCACTTCACCCTCTTAGCAGAATGATATTGTCATTGCTGTTTGCTTCTAAAATAACCATTATTTCATTATAAGGCTAGGAATCCAGAAATCAACAGTATTTGGTGATTATATGTGATAATCAATGGAAACTGCACCTACAAAAGAAGAATGAGAAAACATGTTGTAAAACGTTAACATGCTGTTTTGTCTTGTGATGGCAAAATTAAATACTGAAGTCCTCTCATTCAATTATTTTGATACAAGCTTGAAAGCTCAGCTTTTTTTGTCTATCCCTTCATTTCTTAAAACAGTTTTACCCAATCTTAACATTCACAAGGGAGTAACCAACCTTAGACCGAGGGCCAGTTTATTACATGTCACACTCACTCACGCATACGCACCTTGTTGGTTTAAAGCTGACCATTAGCCTAATTCATAATTCTGTAGAAAGTAGGAAGAAAGTAGAGTTTCTGCAGAAAATGCCTAATGACAAGTAAGGGATGTGCAAACTTTTTACAGACAGTGATCAGGCTCGGATTCAAACCCAGTCTTCTAGAGCTATGAGGCAGTGGCAAAAATCACTGCTTCATAATGATCATTTTTGTTTATTTTTTTCATACTTCTAATTAAAATGTTTCCTATTCATTTATGCTGCATATTTTTCCTGGAGATAATCTATACCGGCAGCATGTGGAAAGTAACACTGGAAATACAGTGTAACAAGAATGAGTCCGAGACATCATAAAGAGTTGGGGCAGCCACCCGTATAATATGCTTGGCTGCAAAATTGCTTCTTTTTGTACATGATGTGTATAGACCAGAGTTCAGAACAGAATTGCCTGTACTGAGGCAAGATGGCAGTTTTAAAGGCCTGGAAAGGAAATGACGTCAACAGTGCAGGAACTGGAAGTGGCGTCCTCGTGCCCGGAAGTGACGTCATCCTTGGGGCTGGCAAGAGGTGGGATTTCCCAGGAAAGGTCTGCAAGGGACTGAGAGAGATAGTCAGTACACTCCGCCGCCCCCTGGCCTGGTGTAGAATTACTAGTGTTTAGGCCCTTCAGCTGTTTCTCATGCGCACATGTGTGACAACAGGCATAGATGTCTTCACAATTATACACAATATTTTAATAACCGGGAATAATTTTGTAGGTCTTCAGGTAACACATTCATTACATCAAGGTGTAATAAAATAATGTGAGGGCTGACACTACATCTTTAAAGCACAACATTGCACCAAAAAATGTATCTTACATTAGCATGCCTGCTCTAGAAATAACTAATTTTTAAACACATTTTGGATGCCAGACATTCTGAATTAGTGTTACCTGGATTAGAACTGGGTTTATACATTTGGGTTATTTGCTGACAAAAATTTCATCAAATTAGGGCAAAACTAAAAATGCTAAAAACAAAAACTCTTCTGGAGAGGAAGTACAGTTGATAGGAGATTTGGCTATTGTTCAAAAAGTTAAAAGATGTAATTTTTCAAGGAAATGCCCTTCATTCTGTACCACACTTTTTAAAATTGTGTTTGCTTTTGTGATTGATCAACAGATATTAACTTTTTACAGCTTGTGAATATTCCACAAAACCATTAAAATTCAATAAACTCCCAAAAATTGTATTTAATAAAGCCTACAGAAATGTTATCTGGACATTTTAGGAATAAATGCATGGAGTTCCAAGGAGACAACTTTAATGAAAGTCCATTACAATGTTTAATATTTCCCAAATATTAGCTCATTCCTCAATTTTCAAAGTTCACTGTATGTGTCATCATCCATTCATGCAACCATTTCTTGCAAGGTATGATAACATTTGTGCACTGTAAAAAAAGAAACAAGAAACTGGGAAAAGGGTAAGGGTTCTTGAGTAAAATCCCATTTAATGATGTCTTCGATAATAGCTTTTGCAAAGGTGTAGACAAGAAACAGGTCATCATGTGTTTCTGGCCAGCAATAAATGGCCCTGTTTACTTTCAGAGCTGCAGTGATGTGACTAAGTGGGAAGACAGTCATCTCATGGTTTGGGATCTCGTTGTGGGTTGACGGTGTCAGGCCTGTAGAGGAAAGAGATTGACAAGTATGTTTTCTCATTTCAAACCTTTCTTGTTATCCCAAGGGTGAAGTACCAGAGGTATCCTGGGTATAACCACATTCCTGACAACACTCAAGTAAGGAGTCAAGTAGGCCTTGTGTGTGTGTGTGTAACTTACTTAAAGTCAATGGACTGATGTCTTATGTATTGTTGGTTTCTGCCTTCTGCATGCTTCTGGGAGAGGGTCTATCTCATCAGGACCATGTAATTGAATGAACTGGATATAAAAAATTACAGAAATTATTTTACCTCAATGCAGAACTGCCAAGCAATAGACCAGACTAAATATGCAACGATTCAGCTTTTCAGCGACTATCTGGATGATTCTTTGCATTAAACCATTGCTTGATAAAACAATTGAAGAATGGTTTTCTACATAAACCTTTCCAACCCCATCTCTGTGTAATTTACAGACATTTGTTAACAAGGGATGTCAGTGTGTTAGGATCTTTGGTAATGAAAGTTACTTCATAAATCATAGCTGGCTGCTTAATAGACAAATTAATTCAATTAACATGTCTTTGGGCTGGCATTGCTAACCTTGACACCTGTGTCAATGTTCCCTCTAAGAATTGGTTGTTAATGTAAAAAAGAGGCAATTGTGAATATACTTGGAGATATTCAAGTTAAAGATAAAAGATGACTCTCATGCTTTTACAAGTGGGTCTGGATGTAGCAATGTTTTCCCTTCTTGTGTAATAATAATAATAATAATGATGATGATAAGTTGCATTTATAGAGCGCCTTTCACAAACCCAAGGTCACTATACCTATAGATGGGGAGGAAATAAAAAAAAGATCACACAGAAGGCAAAAGTTTGCCAAAGATGAAAGTTTTGAGTTGAGATTTAAAGGTGAAGAAAGAGGAGCAATCTTGGAGAGACAGCTGAGGGGCCATAACACTGAAACACTGAAGGACCTGCCTCCCAGAGTGGAGAGTCTGATGCGTGGGACAGTAAGGAGATTACTGCGCGAGGACCTGAGATTGCGACAAGTGTATGGAACTGGAAGCTAAGCGAGGTAGAGAGGGACAAGGTTATGTAGGGATTTGAAGGTGAGAAGCAGAATCTTGAATTTAATGCTTGATGGAACCGGAAGTTGTACTTCTGGGTGATGCTGTTGGTTTGTACATAGTGAAATAAATCCTAGGAGTTATTATCAATTACAATTGTCAACCCATTTGTAGACTCTTATTCAAAGAGTCTAATGTAAAGAGCTCTCTGCTCCACTTTGGCATTTTCCATTAGTGAATCCATAATCTACATATAATCTATGCAAAAATGTACTTCTCAACAAGGCCATTATTGTGAGGGAGATGTGGGTGGTTGTCGAAGGGGTATCTTGCCCTTCTTTGACAAAACTCTCAAATTCTTTATATGCTTTTCTTGCCTGATATAGTATCAGTTTGTGTATTAAAGATATGGATGTAGTGCTGACAGTTTTCTATTCTATTTTTTAGTTTTCAAACGCTCTCTGTAAGAATAACAATGTCATCAGTGCAATTTCAGATCTTTAGATGAAACATGTCATGGCCTATTTGTGACCAGTTATCATTGACTCTTTGTTGTAGACAAATAGAACGCCATGTGGCCTTGGCTTTCTTTTTCCTTACTCTGTTATAGTTTTTCATGTTTATGCTTTTCCATACCCAGGTGACTGATGTAACAATAAAAGCTTTCTCACCTTTGTGGAGG
Organism: Erpetoichthys calabaricus; assembly: GCF_900747795.2. NCBI lineage: Eukaryota > Metazoa > Chordata > Cladistia > Polypteriformes > Polypteridae > Erpetoichthys > Erpetoichthys calabaricus. The sequence goes on from NC_041404.2 coordinate 119,156,065, forward strand.
ATGCTATTCACATATGACAGCTCCATTCTGCAGTTCCAGCATGCTTCCACGTTCAAGTCAAGTCACTTGACGCTTCTCTTCAGAAGTTTGTGTGAAGTTCATTTCAAAACAAATTAAAGTCTTCTTTGCAACAGGACGGAAGTGCTGCAGTACAAGAACTCCCAAGATCCCAAGGTTTCAAAAGCAGGCATAGAGGTGTGGACTGACAGGAAATGGAAGGCCCAGGAAGAGTTAGAATTGGCAGAGTCTCTGTTGAGACAAAGGACACTGCTGGGAACATTGGCATCTGGGTACATAGGGCTGAGCAGTTCCCCAAGGCCTCAGTATGAGAAGAGCCAGGGTAAAGAAAGGATGCAACTCATCCAGGAGGAATGAATGGTAGGAATAGCATGAATAGAATGGTAGGGATGAGGCAGCAGGGGGGCCTGGACTAGGTAGGAGAGTGTGCTAGAGTGCACCTGGCCTGACATCTGGCAGGCAGGGCCCCAGAGCATAAAATTCCTGATCCAGGCAGTATATGATGTTTTACTAAGTACAGCAAACCTGTGGCAAGAGTGAGACACCAACTTGCCCCTTATGCTCAGGAAAGGGGTCATTAGAACACATCCTCAGCAGCTGCCCAAAAGCTCTGGGAGACAGTCGCTATTGTTGACAACATGACCAGGTGGTAAAAGCAGTGGCGAATCAGCTATCATCCCCAGTAAGCATTATTACTCTCCCTAGACAGGAACATCATCTTTGTGAGGACAGGTGAACAGCCACATTTACAGCCCAAATCACAGGCAGGCCTACTTTGCTCTGCACAAGACTAGCAGATATTAGTAGATCGAGGTAAACAACTTAAGTTCCCAGTGCACATTGTAGTAACATTGCAACGTCCAGATATAGTTTTACTGTCAGAAGTCACGAAACAACTAATAATTATAGAACTGTTCCATGGGAAGATCTCATAGAGGAGTCATATGAGAGTAAAGAGGAAGTACAAGGACTTTCTGAAGCAGTGCCGGAGATAAGGATGGAAGGTTTGTTGCCTACCAGTGGAAGTAGGTTATAGGGGCTTTGCCAGCCACTCACTCTGTAGAGCTTTCACTCTGCTAGGCATGACATGGGTCAAAAAAAGAAGAGCAATCAGAGCCATCACAGAAACTGCAGAAACAGCCTCAAGATGGCTCTGAATAAAAAGAAGCAATCCGTGGACTATAGCTATTGGGACGCAAGTCAGGAACTGATCATCCCTGGTTGGATCACCTGGTTGAGAGGACTGACCCAAGGATGCATCACTGAATATGTGTCCCAGTGCTTCTGTAGGATGTATTTCGACATTGTTGATGAGCAATTAAACTATCATAAAGGAAATTACAGAACTTGAGCTTTGGATTGTTTAGTAGATTTTGAGTTTAATTTTGTAATTAAAACAAAGAAATAAGTATTAACTATTTACTGTGTTGGTGCTCATTCCATTCTGACTACAGTTATACTTATATACTTAACCTCCTTAAATCAATCTCTTCCATTTTCTACCAGATATACCAAATCATTTTTAAGGACACATCTAAATAGTTACAGCAGTGAGCAAGTGTTCCCTATCCAAGCTGAGTCAAGCTTGTCATGACCATGAACTGGATCAAGCAAATTTGAAATTAGATGGCTGGATGACTTACTAAAAGAGGTAAAAAGTTAATTCAGTTATTTTTAACCAACTTTTCACTATAAGAAACATTGTAACATCAGTCAATGCTTTTCCTGTGTAGTGCCTTTCTTTTTAAGGACTGGCACCAACATTATTTTAAAGAAAGAGCCAAAGAAATCGATTCAACACTTGCAATCAATAATGCTAAAAAAAAAAAAAGGAGAACCACATCTGAAACTCACAAGCGTCATTGTATACTGACCTTTGTCTTCTGAACTCCCAAGTAAAAAGGACTCAGAGCAGCATGGCGTAATAAACTTGAGGCTAAATCAATGCACTAAAGGACCCCTAGTTTTCCAAAGAGACATAACCTTCTAGGAGTGAAACGTGCGAAAGCCTGCAAAGACGGACCTTTGCGTCATTTTGCCCATCCAGCACTGAGATCTCAGTGGTGTCAGATGTAATACTGAACAAAAGCAAAGGCATTGAGGGATAAATAAATAATGAAAGAAAAAAAAAAAACACCAGGGAAAACAAAACAAGAATAAGCTTTTAATAATAGATAGAGGGAGGGATAAAAAAATAACATGACAGGTTTTAAAAAAAAAATAATAAAGCAATTGCTGTCCAGACGGAAAAAGGCACGTCTTAATCTTTAATCTTCAGACGCAATTTGTACGACAAAGGCTTAATCAAAAGACAATTAATGTTCTGGAGCAGAAAGGGAATGCAGGGTCAGGAAGCAAGCAGTCGGTGTCACTGATTCATTCTCTGTAAAAGCTATTGATTTAAAACTAAAAGATCAACCCAGGGAAAGCGAAAGCTAACATTTATAAAGCCCAAGCAATTACTCGACAGGGCATAGAGAACTTGTGCAGGCACCATCTGAAGTGTTTTAAGCTGAAGCAAAATGTTTCCTCAGATAAACTACCTGAAAGCATTTTTTCTATCACAAAATATTTTACTATTTCTTCTGTACTTCTTCACGGTAGAAACAAACACTGGACATAACTCACATCTAGCACAGAGCATGATGGGCCAAATTAGAATCCACAACCAGGCTAATCTGCACATCTTTGGAGTGAAAATCAGAATAAATTGTTCTAAAGATTGTAACTCCATACAACCAGGGCAAAATTGAACTCATGCTTCTGAAACTGTGATACACTAGTGCTAACTACTGTAGTACTGAATATACACTGAATTTCACAGGTCTACACGGGTCATTGGAATTGACATAAATATAAACAATAAATGCCTTGGTTACATAAGTGTGCACAATTTACAATGATGAGTAACTGAAATTGTATTCCAAATCTTGTAGAAAAAACCATTGCCATAACCTGACATCAATATAAAATCACGGAAGTTATTAGACGGCCAATAGCCAGGGGAAAAGTACATTTCATGGCATTATCTGACCACTTTACAACCATTTTTGTGTATTTTCTCATAAGCCAGTGGTGTGGGAAAGGTTGGCAAGATGGCAACCTTATCTTACAAAAAAGAAACTACAAGGTTCTGTAAATTTTGCAAGTACACAGCCAATCTTTAAAAATCATCCACTTATCCACTTTTCATTCATATCTATAACTCCAGGTGACAAAACAAGCAAGAGAGAAGATTTACACTTTTATTCATGCACTAGCTCTGCTACTTGCCTAAGATGGGTTGAAATCTACGTAATCAACCTAGACCTCAATGTTTTTTGTATTTTGTATTTTGTAATGCATTTAGTAATAAAAGGCATTGTATTTGTCATTCCAACAGATGGTGCATCACACACATTTATAGTAATAAAATGGACTACTACAAATCCAATACATAAGATTCAATTATATTTTATGGGATTCGTAAAAGCAGTGTTAATGTTTGTGATGTGCCATCTGTTGGAATGAAAAATGAAATGCATTTTATTTCTACAAATGTTTGTGATGCATCATCTGTTGGAGTGACAGAGACATTGCAACTAGATGGGCACACAGATACACAGACACATAGATAGTTGTCCAGTTGTCCTTATTTTAAGGTGGATTACATATTAACTTAAAATTCTTAAATGTGGCCAATATAGAGGCAGAGCAATGAGTGTGATGTAGGACTTCAGGCATCCAATATGCCTAGATAACCAGGTGGCTCTTCATCTTAGTAGATTGTTGGTCTGTGATCTGCCATAGTCTCTGATTCTGCCATGGCCGCTGGATGGATGAAATGTCAGAGATTCTGAGTTTCTCTGTTAGCCTGAATGTCCTGTGCTACCTTGATATGCTTCTTGGACTAATGGGTTATCACAGTGTAGGGCCGACTCTCCTGGTAAAAGTCTCATGTCCTTTTTACCAGTCATATTTAGGCATGACTCAGCTTAGGTCAAACCTGCCTTTATTTCTGCATGCCCTTGATAACTTTTGCCAAAGCCACCTTCTACTGCAGCCCCCTGGGTTAGGATATGTTTGCAACTTGCATGCAGAGGTCAGTTATTACTGATTCTGATCTTCTTGTATTCTCCGAGTAGAACACACATTATCTATCTGACTTGGTATGTCGTTAGTTAAACAAATTTCTCCAGTTCACTTTGCTATTAGGTTGAAAACTGTTTGGTCATTCTAATCTAACATTAGTTAACAAGAAAATAAAATATTCATACTGTCAAAGGGGGAATTTCTTGTCAGTGGCGGTTTGTAATGTGGGGTGCCACCCTCCAAATATTTTAAAAACTCTACTTAAATTAATTAGGTAATTCAAAATAATTATGAAATACATTTGCTTATTTAAACAACATGCTTGGTGTCAGCACATTTCAATGTCCATTAAAAATTGGTTCTAATATGTAGTTGTTTAATTTCTGTGTGAACACCTATATTTCCTGAGTGAAAGGTGTCAATCAAATGAGAGTGTATGGAAGTTCTTGATCTTTTGGCAAGCAGGTGACCTGAGGCTGCCCTTTAATTGGTTGCTTTCAGATTTTCCCAGGGATACAACCATCTGCACTATGCCACGTTTATTGGAGCGAATTAGTATTGTTTTAGAAAGCCAGTGTATTTAAGGGAACTTCAAAAACTGCACAGAATGAGCTTTTGCACTGTATGTTGTCTGTTGTGAGAGATGAAATCATCAAAGAAGCCCAGGAGAGTGATTTCATTATCAATCCAGGCAGGTGAGACAATGGATATTGCCACATAGTCTGAACTTGTGCTTGTGCTGTACTACATTGATGACAAGGAAACATGAAGGAAAGATCATCCAAAATGCAATCAGCTATGGCACTAAAAGAGCATCTTGCTTCCATCCTTCTGAGGATCACAAAAGTAAGTTCATCTGCCAGGCATATGATGAAGCCAATGTGATGAAGGGTGCCACAGCAGGTGTTCAGAGGAAAATACAAGATGCGTACCCAAATGCCCACTACATTCACTGTTACGTACACCAATTTAACCTCTTCTCACATATCCAAAGTAAGAATTTTTTTTCTGACCTTGGTGGATTTGCCAGCTTTTTTTTAAGATCACCCAAATGAACGGGTATTCTTGATAAAGTAGTGGCGTACAGACTCTCAATATCCAACAACATCAGATGGAATTTTCATAGCCATGTCATCACAAAGAGAACGTCATTCACTGTTTTGAGAACATAAGAGACTACGATGACTTTGACTGTCAGAGAAACAGGAGCATTTGCTATGCTACTGGATTTTTTCTGCAGCTATTTCATCAATATCATGCCACATGTGGACCTCCTCTGTGCCAACCTCCAAAACAGGAACATAAATGTGGTCCAAATCATCCAGCACTTCCAGCAGGATACACAATACATCAGGTAGTAGCTGTATTCATGTAATTAATGATTATTATTATTTATTACTTTCCCTTTCATTATTATCTCTCTTTATCTTTAATTATTATAAATTCTCATTTTTCTTTATAGAAAGTCTGTTCATTCCATGGTTGAACAAAGCAGTGGCAAAAAAAAAAAGCAAAAAAGAGGCACAAGTCACATTAGTTGAGAGGTCCATGAAAGGACTGCAGCTGAGGTGAGTTTATTTTATAGAAATTAGTGTAATATTTTAATCTGTTGTATTTTGTCATCTCTACATTTTTTTTTATTTCATTGCATTGACATATCAGCCACAGCAAAATTTTAAAAATTAATAAATAGCTTATTTCTGGGTTTTAAACAAGCAACACAAAGAGACATCCACGTAAACATGGCTCTGTGCAACCATGATGTGTTCCAGCCAAATTAAAGTATATTCTTAAACTGTGCTTTTCTAGTTTTACTTTAATCTCTGTGCCATTTTGCCATCTCTAAATATTTTGTTTGTTTATTCATCTCTCTGTAGGTCTGCAATGCCATACTGGGACACACCAGGGAAAGCTTCACCTTGTGAGTACCACTTTGCTACGGGAGCAAAGGTTTGAACAGTACAACAGCATTTCCTGAAGATGCACTGAACAACCCAATGCTGAATAGAAGCAAGCTGAAGACAGAGCTTAGTTTCTTCTACAGCTAGGAAGAGTTCAAAGCCTGTCATGGTGCTATGGATGCTATTTCAGTTGTGTATGGAGAATAATCTTGAAGAAGTCTTTTCAGAGGCTGTCACTCCCCTGAAGATCCCAATAACAACACCAATGACCACCTCGGTAGCAGAGAGGTGCTTCTCGGCTTTGAAAAAGATTAAAACCTTTCTCAGAGACACCATGACTCAGGAGAGGCTGAATGCATTAGCCATACTGTCAATGGCAAAGAGACCGGTGACTGAAATGACTCAATTTAATCAGAAAATAGAAATTTTCAAGCCTGAAGGAAAACAGGACAACATTTATGTTCAAGAAGTGCTACTGAGCATTGTGTTGGCAAATTTACAGTTTGTGTGCGTTTTTTCTTTTCTTTTCTCCTGAGCTATGAAGTGCTCCTTCATTTTGTCCCCCCAATAATTGCACCCCTGCCCACTTTGTTTTTCACCGTTTGCCACTGCTTCCTGCATTTAAGCAACCAATTTGGGCTCATCTTTTAAATACATTTTTTTGCGAACAGTTATAAGAAATGCTAGATATTACATATAGAAAACAAATACATTTTGTTCAAAGCTTAAGTCAATTTATTATGTCTAACATGCCTGTATCTTTCAAAAGAGAATCTAGGCCTTAAACTCTACACAGGTCTGAGTCTTGCATTTTACGGAAGGGGGGTGAGGGGGGACTTCAAAACCCCTGGCACAAAAAGCAAAAATAATAATAGTCTAATTTATTGCATTTAATAAAAAATCAATATGGAATGATCCATACAGCACTTCCAAGTAAATTACATTTTAGTGATACCATAGGAAATCATCAAAGGAAAGATTTTATAATACAGTACAACCAATTTTATTATACAGTAATATACAGGTCAAACATCACTAATCCAGCCACTAGTAATCCAGTTCCACTACTAATTCGCACATAGTTTCTGTACACACAATTTCACTTTTGTAACAGCATATTCTGTCATGGCGGCACGGTGGCGCAGTGGGTAGCGCTGCTGCCTCGCAGTTGGGAGATCTGGGGACCTGGGTTCGCTTCCCGGGTCCTCCCTGCGTGGAGTTTGCATGTTCTCCCCGTGTCTGCGTGGGTTTCCTCCGGGCGCTCCGGTTTCCTCCCACAGTCCAAAGACATGCTGGTTAGGTGGATTGGCGATTCTAAATTGGCCCTAGTGTGTGCTTGGTGTGTTTGTGTGTGTCCTGCGGTGGGTTGGCACCCTGCCCAGGATTGGTTCCCTGCCTTGTGCCCTGTGTTGGCTGGGATTGGCTCCAGCAGACCCCCGTGACCCTGTGTTCGGATTCAGCGGGTTGGAAAATGGATGGATGGATGGATGGATATTCTGTCATAAAGATTTCAGAATCATTCACAACAAACAACAAAAGAAAAAGAAACTAAAGTCAGGGAGGATCCCCGGCAAAACCATAGCAGATTGCAGCGTTCAAATCAAAAATTTGAACTTTCAGTACTTTTGAGATCCACAGTGTCTAGTTTTGGTGCACATCTTTGTGTCTCCTGGAAGAAAAAGTGTCAAAGTCAAAGACTACCCACAGCCTCAAGCACTTAACTCTCTTCCAATCATCTTCTCCATAACTCTGCCTCCATATCATTTTAGGTTTTGCTAACCAACCCACATTATCAAAACTTAAAGGTCATTGCCAGGGCAAGACCTTTAAATCCCAAACGGGAATTACTCCTTAGGTAATTTCCAAAACTACATGCAATGTCAGAAAAATCATTTGAAGGTGGTGGAGACATGGTAGTCCCAGGTAATGCGCCCTGATTTTTAATTAGCGGTCTCAGTATCTCCTCAACCTGCATCCTCTCTGTAATATTCCTTTGGGATAAATAAGTCCAAAGAAGAAATCCTTTGTTTCCACCTGTCTGCCTGGGGGAATTCTTCTGGCTTTCTGAAAGTAAACCATGTCCATTTCCCTTCCATATGTTTCCATGGAGTAATAATTTCAAGAAATCGTTTCATCAAATATAGTGTAACAATCCCATGCTTGTTTACCAACACTGGAAGGATTCCTCTTTGAAGGTATGAATATTGATAGCTTGCACCCTCTAATCTGCTTTCTTGTGTCTCTTATGCCTTTGCCAATTCTTTATGTGTCACATAATCTGTTACTATTTATACTGGAATTAGCCAGGATGCCCTCATTGCAAGCCTTTTCTCCTATAATGATATTAGCAGGGCCAAACATTAAAATCAAAAAATTAAATTACTAAAAAATACACAAAGGAGACATACCGAAAGCATTAGAAAAAGCTGGACTATCTGGACTAGTGGCACTCCTGCAATTAATTGCTCTGATTGGACATCTAAGACGTGCCCGCTGATTCTGCACTCAAGCTTTTCTCAGCAAGGGAATCTGTTTCCATAACAGACTTATTCCATTTGAACTCTGCTATGCTCTCCCTCACAGAATAACCCTTTTCCTTGGCTTTTTGACTTTGTCAATCAATGTGATGTGCAACACACATTTGTAACGGTTATGTTTTTGATCATTTACTCAAACAAACTCAAACTCTGTACTTTTTAATCAGAAATTACTATAATTCTTGTCACCTTAGACATGATTTGATCTAATACAATCAAATCATTAAAAACCCAATACAGGAGGAAAACACTTTGCAACACTTCCATTCCATTATTAAAGGTAAATACCACTTTAAATTGTGTTATGTTTGATACTTCTGTGATTATGCAATGGTTCAGATGGTGCCTATGTATTATCAACAGTTAAAGACGGTTAAAACAGTTAGGCCCAGAGTGAAAAGGTGGACACCTAAGACAGTGGAGATGTTTCAGGTTTATTGGAACACCATGGACTGGAAATCCTGTGACTTTCTTAAACTGATTTTGTAACCACCTTTTTGTGAGTAAGTTGTCTTCCAATGTAAATTATCCAGAATTTTGGTAATGGTAAGCCATAATTTACATAGCAGATCAGGCAGTTAAGACAACTTGAAGAACAGGCTTATAAAAAGCAAATGGTTATCCACTTGCTAAACAAAAGCTCAGGTAAAGCAAATATTTTGTTAAAATTGAGATATAAGGAAAGATCAGAGGAAAATATTAATGATCATAATCCATCTGGGCTGCGGTGGGTTGGCACCCTGCCCAGGATTGGTTCCTGCCTTGTGCCCTGTGTTGGCTGGGATTGGCTCCAGCAGACCCCCGTGACCCTGTGTTCGGATTCAGCGGGTTGGAAAATGGATGGATGGATGGATCCATCTGGGGTATGGAGATCATTAAAACATTTTGGATGATATAGGAAAGTTTATCAATTGATTTAATCACTCCATTTGTACAATCAGCTTAATCATTTTTATTTCCATTTTGAAAGTCAGTTACCTGCGGTGGGTTGGCATCCTGCACGGGATTGGTTCCTGCCTTGTGCCCTGTGTTGGCTGGGATTGGCTCCTGCAGACCCCCGTGACCCTGTGTTCGGATTCAGCGGGTTGGATAATGGATGGATGGATGGAAGTCAGTTACCTTAAACACCCTATGTTCCACAATCAGAATTTCACATATGGTTGTCTTTCATTCTTCTATTTATGATTCAGTGACTGATTGTAAATTATCTGCTATGTTGTTCAATACCTCTCATTATTATGGAAAATCAGGAAAGCGGGGGTGTAGATGGAATCTAATGTGGCACTTTTAGACACTGTGTGAGACGGTTATCTCCATTTTTCAGTGACATATTTTTTTTTCTCTAAGTAAAGTACCGGTTTGTGTTAAGTCCTCTATTATTATTCCAGTTCAAAGGCAAGATCAGATAAACTGCCTTAATGACTACAGACCAGTGGCCCTGAAATCATTTGTCATGGAATATTTTAAGTGGCCGATTTGATCCTATCTTAAGTCCTCTACCAATACTCTTCCCAATCCATTACAGTTTGCCTATTGAGCTTATCGACCAGCGTAAAGATGTGGTTAATTTCAGTCTTCAGTTTATTAATACTAGATTAACATTTAGGGATATCTCAAAATGAATTTACGAAACCTTCAGATATTTGAAAATAAGTTACCTTTACATCTCAAATATATTTCAAGATCTCTCAAATACCTTTTCAGATATCTCAAACTGACTTTGTATACATTTTATGATATATGAAAGTCACTTTTGAGATATCTCAAAATCACTTCCTTTAAAATTTCTGATCATTTCCAGGGGCATTTGTCTTTTTATGATACCTCAGAATGCATTTGAGACATCTGGAAATACACAAGACTGTAGTACTTTGAGATATCTGCAAACAGTTTTAAGGTATTTTTACTTATATTTCAGGTAATATATACAGATAGCATAAAACAACCTCTTGTCCTTTTAAAGATATCTCAAAATGTATTACAAATGTCTTTAGATAAAATTGTATATATGTTTAAATATATTTTAAGATACCTGAAGTAGACTCATTTTAAGAAAATGACACTGAGATATCTAAAAGCGTATTTTAAATATCTCAGATGTGAGTCAATGTCAAGATATTTAAACTTAATGTTAAGATATGCTGAATACATTTTGAGATATCTTAAGATAACATCTAAATATCTGAAATGCAATTCAAGATATCTGAAATTGATTGCAGGAAGGTGTGTTGGTAGATTGAAAACTTCACATTAAAAACACTGGTGAATTTGCAAACATGCCCATCCGTGCGACTTCAACTATGAATTAGTCTGCTGTTTCAATTTTACGTTGAGAGCGGTTGCTTGAACTTTTATATTTGCTGCATTTTCCTCTTTTACTTGTCTTACAGCCACTTAGATTCTCAATGCAACTGAGTCAAACACTGGGCAGACCACACGGGCATACAGCTCACACAGAATCTCCCTTCTTTTGCTTCTTGAAGTAAGTCAATTAATTAAATACAGAAAAGTCACTTCTCTGGAAATAAATGAAAAGGGAACGCAGTCATGTAAGAATATATAAGACTGGATTTGTTGAACAATATTCAGTGGCTTAAGCCCTTGAGCTCTGGCACTCAGCTCCTGAATGTTCAGTTCTCAAATATACACAAACAATCGTGGCAAACCCCTGATCTTCTCCCCCATTGTGTGCCTTTTGTTTTCCCATTCAACAATAAGTCAGTTCCTTGCCAACTTCTTACTTATTTATATACCTTTAATGAATTGCAGTGTTTTAAGTAATATTAATAGCTAGATGGGGAACTTATTTCAGTTCCTTTTCTCCTTTCATAGGGTAATATTGATACTTATGCTATATTGGTCATTTTATATTAATAGGTATTTTTCAATCGCTAATTATTGGACACTACTCTATTGGGTATACTCTCAAAAATGTCATGTTAAGAAAATTGAACAACAATTAGTCACAGACCCTCCACCACTAACACATATCAATCTACACCATTTTTAGATCCCTTGAATTGCAATCTGCACTGTATGAAAGCTATTGAGCCAATTTGTGCTCTGTTTTTAACTCCATTGTAAAGTGCTGTTAAAAGCATGCACATGAAATTGCATTCTGTTATCACTATAATTTTTAAACATGACTCATTGTTACAAATCATTTAAGAGACAAGAATGTAATAAATGACTCTTGAATGAAGTAAATAAAAAATGTGAAATATTCCAACATTCTTATCAGTTAACTTAGTCTGCAAACTCACCTGAATCTTACACCGTGCCTACATTGTCTAACTTGTTTTATTTTTCTTTTCCCCAGAGCCAAAATATTTCCTCAGAAAGTTACTTGAGATTTACTTATACACTCACAGCCACAGTACACATTAAGTACGCTTTTATTTTTATTCCTGTTCTTTAATTACATAATATGGGACACAGGTCACGTGAGCAGGTCTGTTGTATTTGTAACATTGTCAGGAAGTGGCAGTGTAAGTATGGCAGCAGCGCCATTCTAAGTTTTACCTTTACTTTTAATATTTAGTGACAGTTAACTTTATTATAAGTAGGCAAGGTGCTAGGTTTTGTTTGAATTCGGTATTAGTTTTGACCTTTGACTTTGGTTTTTGCTTTGCTTTGTTTTTTTTTTTGCTCCCTACCTTTGTGATCTGGTTTTGACCTGGACTGGCCTCAATAATCATTTTGTTTTATGTTTCTTTCCTCCTGGTTTTTTTTGTTCTCTCACAATAATTCACAGAGGTTCTGTCTCATTATGAAGATATACCAAGTATGCCATATGCGCAAAGCATTCAATCATTAAACTTAAAATCATCCATCGAGCACATCTGTTGTCCAAAATGTTTCCAGGGCAAAATCCAACCTGCGAACATTGCAATCAAGTTCCAGCCTCACTTGGCCACATGTTTCGGGCCTGCACCAAATTAACATCATTCTGGTCCAAAATCTTTAACTGCCTTTCAGACAGCCTTGGTGTTACAATCCTACCTAATCCATTAATATCTGTGTTTTGTATACTCCCATATAGGCTTAAAGTAGAGAAGGACACTATAATTGCCTTTACTACACTATTGGCACATAGACTTACGTTGCTCAACTGGAAGAATTCTAACTCTCCTCTTTTAAGTCAGTGGGCAAACAATGTTATATACTACTTGAAATTGGAAAATAAGCAACACTCACTTACAGGATCTGTGCAAAACTTTTTTTAAAACCTGGCAGGATCTAATTAATAACATTTTAGAATAAGCATTTAAGTTGAGGAATCAGATACTCTTCCTCTTTTTATTCTATTTATTTACTTACTTATCTTTTCTACTATTAAAGTTTCATTATGTTGGCCTAGCTCTCTTTCTCATGGGTGGGGGTTGACTTGACTTGAACCTAGTTTTGTAAAATTTGACTTGCTTGTATGGAATGTTGTTTGATTTTAATAAATTCAATAATATGTTTTAAAAAAAAAGATATACTGAGTATGATAGAGAGAGAGAGGTTAGGAGCATGCACTAATACTGCGCATTGCTGCACCCACCACATGACAAACCAAGTCAGGATCCCAGATTAGGACCTGAATGCAGACATACAACGGGTGACAACTCCCCACCACACTAGTTCAGATGGAAAGGAACAGTGTGAGGTTTCTTATGGTGACTGGAGTGCCAAGCCACCAAACCCCAGGTTTTTCTCTGCAGATTGGAGGGCCTACATGCAGGGCTGGACGCAGATTAACATCATACCCAGGACAGAGCAATTGCAGATTAAGGGCCTTGCTCAAGAGCCCAACAAAGTAGAGTCACTTTTGTCGTTTACAGGATTCGAATCAGCAACTTTCCGATTGCCCATGCAGATCCCTAGCCTCAGAGCCACCACTCCAACCTATGATTGGAACCACTTGGTGCCACGACCCACCTGTCAAGTTGTTTTGCCTACCTAAGGTAAAGTCATCCCTGATGGAGGATCGCAGGAATCGTGGGAAGGATTCATCGGATTGGCTGGCCCAGCGCTGTTTGAGCCATGGAATGGCCAAATGGGGGAGGCAGCTTGATGGATGAGGTCTCCAGGACTCTAAATATATCCAAATCTTCTTATGTGATCTTCTGTTAAATTCTGCTCCGTACTTCTAAAATTTTTATTTTTATACAGTATTGAGGATTTGTTCTGTTCTGTGTATTGTATTATATTGTATTGACCCCCTTCTTTTGACACCCACTGCACGCCCAACCTACCTGGAAAGGGGTCTCTCTTTGAACTGCCTTTCCCAAGGTTTCTTCCATTTTTCCCTACTAGGTTTTTTGGGAGTTTTTCCTTGTCTTCTAAGAGAGTCAAGGCTGGGGGGCTGTCAAGAGGCAGGGCCTGTTAAAGCCCATTGCGGCACTTCTTGTGTGATTTTGGGCTATACAAAAATAAATTGTATTGTATGATAGTCTGTTGGAAATTCTCTGATAATTTCATGATTGGAAAATTTAATTTAAAGTTTTGTCTATTTCTTTCATCTTATTCAACAATAAGGGTTTTGTTTAGTATAATTGGTACTTATCCCATTATTATTATGATTATTTAAGTATTATATATAGCTGTTTTTTTGAATATAAATGTGTTTTTACCTCTTAGTGTCTCTAATTTACCTCTTAGTGTCTATGTTGTCTTACTAGCCTTGTTAGGCTGAATTTTCTTTTAGATGTATGCTGTCTGTTTTAGGTATGTGATTTATGCTGTGTAGGTATGATGTACTGCTTGTGCCTACGTTGTACTGTGTGCTGAATTTCCAAATAGAATTTCTGGGTCCTTCCCCAGAAATTTTAGACACCTAGCTGTCCTTAACAGCAAGCATGCTGTGCCATCTGTCTTGCCTCTTTGTCACTCTGGTGACCTGGGAAGTTTCCCTTTCTAGGCACCAGACATGCTGCCTAAGATTGTTGCCAACTGCTGAGTCATGACTTGACAGGCAGACTTCTCCTGTGTTTCTTTCTCTTTTCAAGAGGACCCCTTTTAGGTTATCCTCATGCCCTTTGCCAACTTGGTGGTACTACCGCTTTTGGTAGTCTTTTGGCAGCTGTGTAACAGCTCACATGTAGATACATTGCTTATATATTATAATTTCCTACATGTTATCCACAGTTAATATCAGGTTAAAACAGCTTTTGCTTTCTGATTATTTATTCACACCAGCACAATATACTGACAGAAATGTACTGCTTGTGTATCCAAGCACAGAAGTGTGAGTTCAAAACAGCAAAGGAAGATTACATTGTGTGGAATAATACTAGACATTTAGTCTCTCAAACCTTCCTGCAATGAGCCTGGGCTCGGACAAAAGAGATGTGAAACACTCTTTTCCTGTGTGCTCCTATTTCTTTCTAATGTGCTCTTTGTTCCCCGGAAGACTTACCCTGACTGGTGACTTTCTGTTTCAATGCACATGAAGTTTTCTATCAGAACTGTTTTCACATTAAAATAATATGTTGTGACAGTATCAGCTTATACAGATATCTAAAGCAAGCTTAAATTTGAAAACCATTCACTCAGCTTCATGTTCTTATTCTTTTGCTGAGGAAAGATCAGACTCTTATCTTAACAGGCTTAATCTCACATTGTGTATCACACCATCTATTTATCTAATTTTTATTACAATATATTCAATACGAGGTCAAGAAATCAGAAGCTATGAGCACAAGGAAGGTCCCATCCCCACATGTAATCATGGGAGTACTGTGAAAACTGCCACATTAAAGCCAGTCCTACTGGGAACTGGGTTTAAATCATTGCAAAGTGGCAGGGCTACCAATTGCAGTACGGTGCCCATTTCTATACAACAGCAGTCACTTCTGGCATCCAGGACAGCATGTCTCTGCACTTTTGCCTGCTCACCAATCTCTATCTCTGCTTGCATGATAAAAACCATCCTAATGAGCCAGATGACACCTTTACTGATGAATTGTGCCATCTTCCCAGCCAGCTTTTGATCCCCAGCATGGATTGGCTGACCATAAATGATGGAATCATCCGCAAACACCAGGCCTCCCAGTCCTGAACTCGAGTTGGCAAGCTGGGGTCTTCTCAAGGAGTCCTGGATCTCAAAAGATGGATAATCAATTTGTGGCTGTATCATTATGCTGCTATATACCAACAAGACCAATGCAGCAAAGCATTAAGAGCGGAGGTGGATGAAAACCGCTTGTGTGGTTGGCTGTGGTGTACAAATTCAACTCGCTGGGTGAGTTACAGTGCCCATACTTGACAATGTAAATGTCTGATACTTTGACAAAGAAAAGTACAGGTTAAATTATCAAAACTGTAAATCAGAAGTGTTGAACTCTGGTTCTGGAGGGCCTCAGGGGCTGCAGGTTTTTATTCTAACCATCTTCTTAATTAGTGGCCAGTTTTTGCTGCTAATTAACTTCTTTTGCCTTCGTTATAATTAAGTTGACTCAGGCCCCTTAGTTGTTTCTTTTTCCTCAATTAGCAGCCAAACAACAATAAGACACAAAACAAGAGGATACATGACCAGGGGATTATTTTTCGTACGTGGATTACTCGTTTAGCCGGATGTAATTGTTGACGATTTGGCCTGATCCTGGATCTGTTGGTTTTTCAAAACTCTTGCTGGATGTGTTGTCATAGCAGCACATCCAAATCCTCAAACCTGCTCGGAGCAGGTTTGTTCGATGTAAACAAGAATTGGCTCACACACTTAATCAGTGTCCGTGCATGGAATTCATTCAGTCATGACTTCGCCGTTCATGAATGAGCGACCAATTGATATCGGTGCGCAAATTATTAGAAGAGAATTTCATATAGGGAGGGTTTTGCTAGATCAGCAAGATCCTTTATTGCTCCCGGAGGAAATTCTTTTCGAAAGATACAGATTTTAGCCGGGGGGTTGGGGGGGGGGGGAATATTGTACCTAAAAGATTTATTAGCACCTTATATTCGAAGTCAAACTCGGCGAAGTCGGGCTCTCACAACCACACAGACAGTATGCATTGCTTTGAGGTTTTTTGCAAGCGGTACTTTTTTATATACTGTAGGCGATGCAGAAAATCTATCTAAAAGTGCAGTTTGCCAGGCAATTCGTAAAGTCTGTTTGGCTCTGAAATATTTCCTTCGGGTTTTCATAGTGTTTCCTGGACACCTGAGTGTGCAGACAATAAAAGAGGTGTTTGCCATTGCAGGTATGTACTGTAATATACAGGCAAAAATATCCACAATTCCATAAAGAATCTCACAATCAGCCTAACATTCTCATTACCCAGAGTTTCCAAATGTGATTGGGGCACACGGGACTGATCACAGTGGAGTTTGATCAAACATTTGGAAAATGTACCTCTCCTCCTGATGAATAATCAGACAGTATCTTCATCAAATATTTGACCTTTGTCAATATCTCGCTGGTCAGACACAGGTTCTAGGGATATGACATTCCCTGCAACTGACCCAACAAAAAATAAGAGGGCTATATAGAGCCTACCTATGGCACACATTGAGGACAAATATATGCAATGACCATCCTTTACCTGAAATGAAGTGACCACTGCATCCAGCCACTGGTTCTGAGGAGGAGCTTCCCCCTGGAATGCCCTCAGAAACAGGGCGATGGGCATTTTGCTGGAGAGCCAACTCTTCTGCAGGGGTTAGGTCTGGACCGCGTGGACCTCCACCTGTTTTTTGCTTTTCTGCCTTCTTATTAGCTTTAAAATTGTTGTTTTTTATATTATATATGATTCTTTATGTCAACAATTCTTTAAATAGTTATATACCAATATTTACCAGTTTGAAGTATATTCTTGTACTTCACTTTAACCTGTTCCCATGTTCTCCTTGTGCTCACGTTTGGAATTATGACATAATAAATAATAATTAATCTGACACATAGGAAATGAAACACTGCATTCAGTAAGTACATTGCACACTACTTAGCGTTTAATTTGTCGGCCACTTTTTGCCAGCCGTCTTTTCTAATTTGGGCTGCTTTTGCAATGTTACCCCTTGTGCATATTAAATCTTGAAATTCTTCATGTCCTTCGAATAAAAGGTCCTGCACCACTTGTGTGAAAAAAAATGCGCCCATTCTTTCGTCATTTTGTTACAGCCTATCAAAGACTTGCTGATCATGTTTTCAAGACTCAATATATATGGGCTTTTCTCGGATGATTAGATCCAGCTAAATTAATCTACTACACAGCTGCGTTTGAAAAACTGACTTATCCCAGATGAGTTTCACTGGCATTAACTCATCCAAGATAAGGGATCTGATTTCGGATGGTTTAAGCGACGTACGGAAAATACCCCCCAGTTCACTTGCACCCATCACACAATATCTGAAAATAAAGAAAGGTCTCAGTAAGATTGATCTCTAATTTTGATGGTGTTCTCAGAAAAAAAAACATTTTTGGAAATGTCTGCTGTGGCAGAATGAGAGCAACAACAAACCATGGAATGAAATAATGGGTTTAATGAAGAGCAAAAATCAGCTTCTCATTAAGAAAGTGGTTGGAGTGAAATTGGCTGGAGTTTGAAGCCCCAATTTAGCTGGTCATCTGTTGGCTCATTTCACATCTCATTTCAGTTTGGCTGTCTTTTAATGATGAAAAGAATCAGTTCCGAGGACTGAATCCTTAAAAACAGGTTATTAAAATTAAGGGAAAAGAAGTTAATTGGCAGTGAAAATTGGCCACTGATTAGGAAAAGGGTTAGAATGAAAACCTGTAGCCACTGTGGCCCACCAGGCCTGGAGTTCAACACCCCTGCTGTAGACAGATAATGCACTGTGCTCCCTATAACTGAGCTTGCCTTTTCAATTAAGCTTGTAGATTCAGTGGGCCTCTCTTGACGTGATGTTACCTGTCCTGTACAACACATTGTAAAAAACTGCACTGGCTGTCACAGGGTTGTAGAAGATGTGAAGGATGTCACATGAACTGGCACAAGCAAGCGTGATTATAAAAAGCTAGTATCTTGATCAGCACAGTCAGTACAGAAGAGCCAACTAAGACAACAATGTAACAGGTAAAACTGATTAAAACATAAATGGTGGTGTTTAAAGCATTCTTTAAATGTGACAACGGATGGATCCTCACATACTGACTAAAGGAACAAGATCCAGTAGCAATAGTCAAAAGATTAAATAAGAACTTACCAAATTGTTGCAAAGGTTTAAACTGTACATTCAAAATTCTGCTACTGTTATTGCCTGCTTGTAAATGGAGATAATAAATTAGTAAGCACATTCATCCAAAGATTTACATGCCTGTCAATCCTAATTCAGGGAGGCATTGAATAACCCATCCTTGCATTAAACACAGACATGTCTCAGCACACCACACACACAAACGCACGCTCACACACTGAGGCTCTTTACAGACCTCCAAACCGAGAGATCACACTGTTATAGAAAACTGCTCATCTATGCAAGATTATAGTAACAAAAAATTGAAGGTGAGAAAATATTCATTTCAGTTGAACATATATTTAGTCACGCATTTCAGAAAAGAAAAAAGCTTCCTGTCTTCTGAGATCACACTAAAAAAGTGTTCGCATGTCTCAAAAATAAGGAAAGTTATTTTTTTCTATAATTTAAAATGAGATTAAAAGTATTTTTTGTCGTTTTACTTGGTTCATAGATAAAACTGCATAAGGTGCCAAGTGAATTTGTGAAGAATGAAGGTGTAGTGCTTTAAGCATTTTTTAATCATTTTGTTCAGTTTCTCTTGTCGTCATAGCCACCATTAAAAATCTTTTAATAAAAGGGCATGAACCAAATACTGAAAAGCTAATTTGGCAAAATGAAAACCTGATGAGGTACCACACACATACCTGTACATTTTTTGATAGAGTATATGACATGGAAATAGTCAGATTACATCAGGGTGTTCAACCAATTGTGTATTTCCTTCCTGGCACTTTCTTAATCACTGACCACTTTCTGCGGTTAATTGAATTATTTTCCCTTTTTTTTTTAATTGTGTCATTTTTTTTAACACTCAGTTCTTTGTGTTATTTCCTTATTCCTTAAATGGCAGCCAACAAAAATAAGATGTGAAGTGAGCCAACAGATGATCAGCTAAGTCACAGGCCTCAAATTCCAGCCAACTTCACTCCAACCAGTTTCTTAATTAGAAGGTGATTCTTGTTGTTCATTTAACCTTTTATTTAATTCCGTAGCTTGTTGCTGCTCTCATTCTGCCTCAGCAGACATTTGCAAAACTGCTGATTTTCTTTTTTCTAAGAGCACTGCCAAAATGTTTTATAGACCTCAGCAGATCATTATTATGAAGAACTTTGCCTTTCTTTATTTTCAGATATTGTATGAAAGACATAGGTTATGTGTTGGCTCGTTTTGTATCTCATTATTGTTTGGCTGCTAATTAAGGAAAAAAAGAAACAAATAAGTGGTCTGAGTCTTAAAAAGCAAGTTAATTAAAATTAAGGCAAAAGAAATTAATCAACTGTGAAGACTGGTCACTAGTTAAATAAGCAATTAAAATGAAAACCTGCAGCCACTACAGCCCTCCGGGATCAGAGTTGGATAATCATGGTTTACATCTTACACACTGCATATGTGATTTTCTCCTTCATCAATCCCAGAAATCCAGGCCACATCTATCTATCTATCTATCTATCTATCTATCTATCTATCTATCTATCTATCTATCTATCTATCTATCTATCTATCTATCTATCTATCTATTTTTTGTGATAAAGGGAAGGATGACTGGAGTCCCAAAGAAAAGTTGGAGAGCCAAGTTATTGTCCAAAAAAATTAACAGAAACAAAAGCTTGTTGGCACAACCAATATGCCTCTGTAGTCAACCCCTCTCATCTGAGGGGATCAGTCAGGGGGACTTTCGACATGCAGAGACTTCACCCCAAAGTGAGATGCCCTCCTCTGAGAATGTCTCGATTTTATGGCATCTCAAACCACATGGAGGGGGCCTCTGGGATGTTTTGGGTGCAGTGCAGTTTCCATCATGAGGTAGTTTCTTGACACAGCAGAAACAAAAAGAGATGCATGATTATCGACCATGCCCCCTCTCATTCTGCGGTGGTAATACACACCTTTATAGAGTCCAGAAGGTGATTCACAGACGCCCATGCATGACACTAACTATCTAATTTAGTTCCTTTTCTATCTATCTATCTATCTATCTATCTATCTATCTATCTATCTATCTATCTATCTATCTATCTATCTATCTATCTATCTATCTATCTATCTATCTATCTATCTATCTATCTATCTATCTATCTATCTATCTATCTATCTATTGTCATGGAAATAATAGAACATATTTTACTGGATTAATAGCATGCACAATAAAAAATGTAATCAAACTGGTTTATCCAAGTTCATGAATGTTAAGGCAATCCAAAATCACAGGTGAAGTAAGGCAGCTCTTATTTGAATTGCAAAATATTTTCAATTGATAGTATTTACTTACAACATATAATCCATACTGTGACAGTGATGATTTATTTTGTTCATGGCATTAAATGTGCACTTCTGCTCTATGCAATATGTGTTCAGATTACTGTAAACTTTGAGCTCTACAATTCTTCATTCTCAAACTGAAATATTGGTGATATTTTTTAATGTGCCAATTTCATCTGTATGTAATAATGTATGTTAATATGTAATTCACAGAACAAACAAGAGCCAAAGCTGAATAAGCAGATCAATGATGTACAAGTCTGCCTGTGTTCTAATTTACGGCAGTATTATTTTAATATTTCATGCTACTGACATTTACTAGATCAACAAAGAAAGTGAGCAATTGTTTTCATAAGCCTGTAGGTGTCAGATAGACAAACCAATACTGCAATTCTGTGCTGTACAATGTAGTACATGCTAATTTAAAACACATACTACAATTAAAAGTAAAAAAATAAACACAATATACACAACTGATGGAATTAAAATGGCTTTCCTAGATTATAAAGAAAATAGTAGTGTAAACACATTTTTTTATTAAGGGATCAAAACAACACAAGCAGTGAAGCACAGTTCAGTCAAAGATGCAATCAACACTGTGACATTGTCCTCCAAAAAAGAATCCATCAAGCTGAGCACTCGACTCTCCTTCCCTGCTGGATTCAGGGAGCTGTGTACATTTTCTAAGACAATGGGACTTCAGTTATAGTGCTGAGGGTTAATCAGATGTATCAGAAGTACTATGTAAGTAACTGAGCACTTTTCCGTATACAATATTTGTAGTTTTTTAAACCAGGAGTTAGTTCGATGGATGTCGTCACTCTTGAACCAGCTATGCACAATTGTTCATGTGTAAAACATTTCTGCTGCAGATGAATTCTTGTTTTTTCTAGTGAATGACCTTGGATTCTGTTGATGTTCACTGGAAAACACAATTTTATACCAAACTGTATTCTTTTGAATTCAAATAGGTAAAATAATAATAATAATTTGAGTTCTAAAAATAATTTCACATGTAGCATAATTTGTAACATTGATAGCTTCAATCAGATTTGAATGTAATGCTTCAATCTGTAATCTTGTTCTGTTACAAAGTTTTGAAGGGGTAAAACAATAAACACTTTGAAACAGGCCTAGTGTATGGGAAACAAAAGTCTACCTCAGAGAAAGTGGGGAACTAAAAATTCAAAATAAGTAAGAACTGAAATGAACCCCAAAAAAAGTTTCAAAATTTAAAATGATCAAAAGTGAAATCATGGGTGGGGGTTGAATTGAATTTAGTTTTGTTAAGTTTGACTTGATTGTATGGAACATTACATCTTCTTCTTCTTCTTTCGGCTGCTCCTGTTAGGGGTTGCCACAGCGGATCATCTTTTTACATATCTTTCTGTCCTCTGTGTCTTTCTCTGTCACACCCATCACCTGCATGTCCTTTCTCAACACATCCATAAACTTCTTCTTAGGCCTTCCTCTTTTCCTCTTACATGCTTTTAATAAATTCAATAAAAGATTAAAAAAGTGAAATAAAAATTTAAGGAAACTGCAAAACTAAGCAATGTACACAATGCTACGCTTCGCACAACTATAGAAACTGAACTGAACTAAATTCGGCTTCAGATGTGGATTTTTATTTTGTACACTCAAGAATTTATTTCCAGCCATATGTTCACAGGGGGGGAATGCAGTACTATAGCATTATTATTATTTTTCGAACACTGAATCATATTTTACTTTTAACTTATTACAAATAGTAAAAATATTTACAAGGGGTAAATTTAAGTGGCTCATGCAACAAAGTTAACTTTTTAAACATTTTATAGAAAAGAATAGGTGAAAAGAAATAACATTGTGAACAAGTACAGCATGCACTGCAAAAAAACATCTACAGTTGGGGGCTGAAAGGAACAGCAAGAGGGGCAGATGGGGATTGATGTGGAAGCAATGGCAGCAGAACCTCATATTATAGGACATCACCAATACTGGTATATTGTAAAGGTGATTTAAACTTGATTATTTTGAAGCTAAAAACTGCTGAACCTCTTGACTCCCGATTAGCATCAATGCTTAACATTAGTACTGTCTCGGTCTATAATTGATTTAAATAAATGTCTACCAACAAAAAAGCAATCAAATATACTTTTAATTACTAAAAAGCACAGTCCTGTTCTCTTTCAACCACATTCTGAAAAACAGCATCTCCATCAGCTATAGAAATAATCGCACTTTATTCTGGTACATCATGCATTGGCCCCATCAGTTAATTTGCGTTTTTAATTTTTTTTTAATGTTTTTTATTGTTGATTGGTACTGCAAAATGAATGAGAATATTCTGGTTATCATCAGTGTTGTCTTTTGCAAAAATTGCTTATCAGTGAGATATCGCAGGATATTTCCACTTCTGTCACCGATACAGGAATTCCACATTCACCATAAAGTTTGTTCTTTGTAGTATCTCTCTTCTCCTTTACTGGAATGCATTTATGTTTTTTAACAATATGTTTCAGGTGTCAGTAATTTCATCAAGGTGGTGATTTATATTTTTATGTTTTGATTCCTTTCAGTCTTGTGTCTAGAGATAAGGCATGAATTTTCTCGTACATCTCACAAGTGCATTGATAATATTTATTATAGTATTTTCTACATTGATATTTTGAATATCTTCATTATTTCATTATTTAATTTGCATTGTTTTACATTGGGGTGGCATGGTGGAGCAGTGGGTAGCGCTGCTGCCTTGCAGTTAGGAGACCCAGGTTCGCTTCCCAGGTCCTCCCTGTTTGGAAGTTGCATGTTCTCCCCGTGTCTGTGTGGATTTCCTCGAGGGGCTCCGGTTTCCTCCCACAGTCCAAAGACATGCAGGTTAGGTGCATTGGCAATTCTAAATCGTCCCTAGTGTGTGTGTGCACCCTGCGGTGGGCTGGCACCCTGCCCAGGGTTTGTTTCCTGCCTTGCACCCTGTGTTGGCTGGGATTGGCTCCCCGCGACCCTGCAGTTAGGATATAGCAGGTTGGATAATGGATGTTTCCTATCACCTCTCATTATTGAGAAACTGCCCCTAAGTCCTTTTTTCATAATGCAGCTCCATTCAGAGTAGTGTTTTCAGTCATTATTAATGTAACATTTGAAATAAAAGCAAAAATATCAACCTTCAGTGAATGCATTAGTGCAATATAAAGAGTCCATATACTTACAAAAATATGCTTATAAATGCAAATGTTGTTTACATATCACAGAAACGTAATAGTGTGAGGTTACGAAAGTCTCTATACAAAATAAATACACTGCTAAGAGAAGCTGACATATTATTAAAGAAAAATAACTCTTGTAAGTAAGTGACCAAAGTGCTTTTTCAAATCCAAAGAAAACAAATGCTAATATTGTCCTACAGGCATACTTAAAAGTAATGAGATATGACTAAATGCTGGCCTGCTGCTCATGGAAAATCATCTCCACCTGCTCCTAATGCTGGAATAAAACTTAAAACATGTCATTCATCATGCAATTGTGGTGTAAGCCCAGCTGATATGGTCAGTTCCTATGCCTTTAAGTACTTTGAGTATCTTCATAAAGCACTATGCTAGCCTATCTTTCACTCCTGTGAATACAATCTTAATTATTATGATGAGATTTTAAGGTGCTTAAGTGTGCCTAAGTGTAGCACAATATTCAATAACAAGCAGCTGAGTTCCATTCGTGATTAGGAAATGAACCTCCAGACAAATGAAGATTAACCTCTGCTACCAGAATCGGCCTTTGGTGCAAGTTATTGAGCTTTATTTATTGGTATTTTCTGTTTGGTGCTGTGTATAGAATAACAAAATTATGGAGTGAACCTATGCAGTTAAGTAAAGCCATGACCTGCTGTGACGCCCCATGCATTGGCACCTCTGTACATTCTCAAACTTTCCCTGTAACATAACTGAACGGACCAGTATTGGAAAAGTGAAACCACAGAATCAAAGAAAATAATTCTTCATTATTGTGCCAGCAAGACCAACAATTCTGATGTCATGCACTTCACAATAAATGCAGTCCTCTCCAATGACACATAATTTATATGCAGTAAATACATATAGTATTTACAATGACTCAAGTCAATGGTGATGAAAAAAATAGCAAAAATAAATGATAAGGCAACTTCTCTTCCTCCTCCTTTTCACCAAACAAAAATCAAGAGGACTGAAAAAACAGTTATCAAAATTAAAAAGTGAATAAAATGGCACAAGCACAAAGATACAGAAAAAATATATATAAATAACTCTATACAGTATACAGGAATGATCAGTAAGAATCCCTATTGAATTTGCCCAGCTAACCTTCCCTCTTTATCCCCAGATGGTCAAAAGGTGACCCCTGCTGGGCTCCCTCAGTTTGTGACTGACCTTCCACCCCTGCAGCTTCAATCTTTTTACCGTATATACTCACGGATAAATTCTCCCGTGGATAAGTCAGGACTTGATTTTACAATATAATTTCTTGTATTTTACAATGTTGGTTGTATAAGTTGAATGCAGAAAATGGATATGCTAACGCCCACCTGAGAGAGTAACCATGGAGCACACTACCTTTTTTTTCTATGTGGGTGCGGCAATGCGCTGTATCAGTGTGTGCTCCTAACCTTTCTCTCTCTCTGTTGTGCCTACATGACCACACGGTAATACCCAAACCATTCCGAAGTAACGTTTGCACTGATTTGTGTTTTTTGTATCTCACACCCTCATACACCTTTATCGTAAGAGCATCCATTATCTACGATGGAGCGTTCGATCAGAAGAAAATATGAAGCTGGTTTTAAATTAAATGTCATTGAAGTAGCAAAAGAAATTGGTAACTGCGCTACTGCAACACAATTTGATGCGTCTGAGAAACTGCTGCAAGATTGGAGGAGGCAAGAAGATGTAAAAAATAAATAAATAAATAAATGTCGCATTTTTGAACAGGCGTACAAGTTGGGGACTGATTTTATGATCAATTTTTCGGGTTTCAAGACCCGACTTATATGTAAGTATATATGGTAATTGTCAGGCGTCACTACTACTCACATGCATGTGCTTGGCTTCTGGCACACACATTACATGCATGCATGCTTTCATTCTTACACTGTCATGCACATGCGAGTAGGAGGAAGTTGTATGGACCAAGTGAAGGTAATTCCAC
Source organism: Erpetoichthys calabaricus (assembly GCF_900747795.2). Taxonomy (NCBI): domain Eukaryota; kingdom Metazoa; phylum Chordata; class Cladistia; order Polypteriformes; family Polypteridae; genus Erpetoichthys; species Erpetoichthys calabaricus. Next base: position 119,182,191 of record NC_041404.2, read on the forward strand.
CCCTGGCCAGGGGGTGGCGGGGTGCACTAAACCTTCTCCTGTTATCTCTACAGACCAGCTGCGGGAAAACCTATCTGACTCAACATTGAAGACGTCACTTCTGGTTCTGGCACCCAGGATGATGTCTCTGCCGGTTCCAGCGCCCAGAATGATGTCACTTCTGGTTCCGGTGCCTAGGATGACATCACTTCCGGTTCCGACTCCCAGACTAATATCAGAAGAAGGTCACTTTCGGTTCCCCTATGTCACTTCCACTTTGATCACTTAAAACCACCATCTTGCCAAACCTTCAGCAGTTCATGTCTAGACTCCAACCAAGACACTTGTCTTGAAAAATCAACTAATTGCAGCCAGGGATAATATACAGGTGGCTGCCCCAAAACTTTTCAAGTGTGTTGAGTCTGATCTTTTCACAACACTTTCTCCAGGACTTCAAAACTCACGGCTCCACTGCATACCCAACTTATTTGACACTTTTATCAATCAGTTACCCTGCCACGACTCATGCAGTCCTTCACCGGTATGGCACAAAGTAACGCTCGAGGAGCCAAATAGGTGACAGGCCTACTCACCTGTGCTGAACCACCAGCAGCACTTTCACCTTTGCCATGTCTTCATAACTTTACCTCAGCCATTTCTCATGGAGTCTCTTCACCTACCACACAGGTAATGTAAGTGCACTTCTTATAACTAAACTATACAAAAACAGAAAGGCTATAGTTAGTTATTATACTATCTCAAAATTATCACACCTGCATTCAAGTAAAACATTTTAAGCAATTTTATTAGCTCAGCAGGATTATTTAACATATTTTATTTTCTCTGTAACATGGTACCAGTTTGCAGGTTTAAGTTCATGAGGGACCATTCCCTTTATAGCATACACAGTTTGTGGATGGAGAGGGTGATCCATAGAAATGGCCTGGATAATGTATAGAGGTGCATTGAAAACCAAGACTTTTGGTGAGAGGGAGACCAGAAAGAAGAGCTCCATTTTTATTGGCCTGGCCTGGTGAGATGGCTATAAAGGCGTGTTCATTAAGATACCAGCTCTCAAGGGAACAGAGCCACCACAATTCTCAGACAGTGCTGAAATGTGATATGAACCTGTCTATAGGGTATTAAAATGGCCACCACTACCACAGTCACCAGAGCCCAGACTTGGGAAGAAAAGGACAACTTTTGGAAAGTGTTTCCAGGCACAGGAGACAACAGAGAGGAAAAATGGGAATAGAGAGTGAAACAAAAGCATTTGTTAAGGTCCCACATGAGAGGCTGAGTATCAAAGTAAAAAAAGTGTCAGTTCATGGTGTAGTGTGTTGATGGGTGCAAAACTGGCTCATATACAGGAAGCAGAGAGTTATGGTGCAAGGAACTTTTTCAGAACTGGCTGATGTTACAAGTGGTGTCCCTCAGGTGTGACTGCTAGGGCCTTCACTATTTTTAATATATATAAATGATTTGGATAGGAAAATAAGCAACAATCTGATTAAATCTGCAGATGTTACCAAAATAGGTAGATTGATGGATAATCTGGAATCTGTTGAATCATTAAAGAGAGACTTGGACAATATACTGCCTTGGGCAGATCTGTGACAGAAAGTATTACATGTAGGAATTAAAAGTATTAGTTTTGAATACACAATGGAATGTCTGATAATCAAAAGTTCTCCTTATGAGAAGGATTTAGGATTCATAGTAGACTCGTCACTATCAGCTGGCAGACAGTGTTCAGTAGCCATTAAGAAGGTTAACAGAATGTTAGGTTATATAGCGATAGATAGATAGATAGATAGATAGATAGATAGATAGATAGATAGATAGATAGATAGATAGATAGATAGATAGATAGATAGATAGATAGATAGATAGATAGATAGATAGATAGATAGATAGATAGATAGATAGATAGATAGATAGATACTTTATTAATCCCAAGGGGAAATTCACATACTCCAGCAACAGCATACTGATACAAAAAACAATATTAAATTAAAAAGTAATAAAAATGTAGGTAAAAACAGACAATAACTTTGAATAATGTTAACGTTTACCCCCCTGGGTGGAATTGAAGAGTCGCATAGTTTGGGGGAGGAACGATCTCCTCAGTCTGTCACTGGAGCAGGACAGTGACAACAGTCTGTCGCTCAAGCTGCTCCTCTGTCTGGAGATGACACTGTTTAGTGGATGCAGTGGATTCTCCATAATTGATAGGAGCCTGCTGAGTGCCCGTCGCTCTGCCACGGATGTCAAACTGTCCAGCTCCATGCCTACAATAGAGCCTGCCTTCCTCACCAGTTTGTCCAGGCGTGAGGCGTCCTTCTTCTTTATGCTGCCTCCCCAGCACACCACTGCATAGAAGAGGGCACTCGCCACAACTGTCTGATAGAACATCTGCAGCATCTTATTGCAGATGTTGAAATGTGTGGAGTACAAGTCCATTATATTATGCTCAACCTTTATAACGCATTGCAAAGGCCTAATGTAGAGCACTGTGTGCAGTTTTGGTCTCTGGGCTACAAAAAGGACATAGCAGTGCTAGAAAAAGTACAGAGAAGAGTGACTAGGCTGATTCCAGGGCTACAGAGGATGAGTTATAAGGAAAGATTAAAAGAGCTGAGCCTTTTCAGTTTAAACAAAAGTGGATTAAGTGGAGACATAATTGAAGTGTTTAAAATTATGAAGGGAATTAGTATAGTGGATTGAGACTGTTATTTTAAAATGAGTTTATCAAGAACTCAAGGACGTAACTGGAAACTAATTAAGTGTAAATTTCGCACAAACATTAGGAAGTTTTTCTTCACACAGACAACCACAGCCATTTGGAATAAGCTACCAAGAAGTGTGGTAGGCAGTAGGATTTTAGGGACTTTCCAAACTCAACGAGGTTATTTTGGAAGAATTAAATGGATAGGACTGGACTGACTGGCTTGTTCTCATCTAGACTGTTCTATTGTTCTAAAAGAAAGAGCTTGCAAAGGTACTCTCAATATACCCTCCATAACGGTGTTTCATTTTGGCAAATAAAATACAGTACCCCTATTTTGAACTTCTGTTTATGTCAAAGAATCCAAGTTGGGATCATAAAGTGATATACAGTAATCCCTCACTTATCGCGGGAGATAGGTTCCAAGGCCGACCGCGATAACTGAATTTCCGCGAAGTAGGGACACCATATTTATTTAATTATCTAACGTGTATTTGGATGTTTTTAAACCCTCCCTGTATTGTTTACAACCCACCCTTTACTCTATTAATAACAGGGACAACTGCTAAGCAATATGAAATCGGTAGATAAGTTTACACTTACTGTATAGCGAAGTACACGTAGCTATATATGACGTGATGATTGTGATGAATATGCTGCGCAGTAAAAATGATGACGATGAAGGTGATAATCCCCTGAATGCAGTAGCAAGAGCACGTTAATTCTGAATGAGTGAGATGAGACTTCCTGGTTAATGCAACACTCCGTCGCTGAGCCAATCAGCAGCACACAGGAACTTAACTGCGTGCTCTGATTGGGTAGCTTCTCAGCCATCCGCTAATAGCATCTCTTGTATGAAATCAACTGGGCAAACCAACTGAGGAAGCAAATACCAGAAACCCCCGAAGCAGTGAAAAATCCGCGTTATATATTTAGATATGCTTACATATAAAATCCGCAAAGTCGTGAATCCGCGAAAAGTGAACCGCGAAGTAGCGAGGGATTACTGTACATCTAATTAAAATTCAATCAAGTAGACTCTAAGTAGGACAGGCTGGATGTGTCTATGTTGGTTTATCATTGGGGGTTAATGAAACACCGGGCCCAGGCACCAATTTAATATTTAGCATTCCTTCAACTAATAAGGTTCTCACATTAAAAAACTGATACAGAGGAAATTTTCCTTCTTTAAATTCTAATAAAGGGGGCAGACAGACACTTTGTCTAAAGCCAAGTTCCCTGCATGAAGTTTGCTGCCAACTGCATTTATGTCACTGTCACCTGAGCCTGTTCCAACCATATTACTAGCATTCACAAGCAGCTTCTGGATCTTTGATTGGCTCAGACATTGAGCCTGTTTTGTCCTGGTTTTTATATGACTCCATGTCCAAGGATTATTGTGAGAAGGGAAAATAAACAGGAGATGAGTATAAGAGCTTAGAAGTGACTAAAGAGGGTAAACAAGTCAGTTCTGAAAGAGGCTAAATGATCAGGCAAACAAAACATGATTGTAACACGAGAAATAAAGCCAAAGCCAGAAAGGAGTTCATTAAACAGTAAATGAGAGCTTCTAAGTTTATATAATGTGGCAGTCTAGTTGCCCTCCCAAGAGGCAATACTTTAATAAAGCACAAGATGTCCTGGCAGTAGTTTGTGACTTTGCATTATATGCTTTAACTTCCATTTTTCTTCACTCATGAATGACAATTTTGTCTTTGATTATTTGTCTTCGGTTGGCATGATTGAGCTGCAAATAACATTGTTGCCTCAGCTCCAGGGTCATCTGTTTAATTCAGGATAGGCACTGTGGAGTTTGATCATACTCCCCATGTCTGTGTGAACACCTTCTGGATATTTCGCTTTTCACCCTCATCCAAAGGACATCGAGGAGACGAAAGATTGTGGATGTGATTGTATGTGCATGAGTGAGCTTTGTGATTGACCCATCCAGGGTGTAGCCTGCAGGATGCCTCCACGCTGGGAGGACCGGGGGAGCAAGCGTGGATGGAACGTTACCTCCCTCAGGACACTAGATGACAACCCCCCTGGGTTGTAGCGGTGCCTCCTGAAGGGCTTAATGGGACTTGGAGTTTGATACAGCCCTGTTGGGATTTGCAGGTGTCGCCAGGGGGTGCTGCAGCAAGAGTTGCTGAGCCCTTATGGGCAGTTCTTCTGTCACACCCAAAAGTGTTGCCGGGAATGTGTAATCAAACACCTGGAGCACTTCCGGGTGAACTATATAAGGGACCAGCAGGCACCACTCCGGGAGCCAGAGTCAGGAGGAGAGGGACTAAACTTGCCGGAGAGGAGTAGAGAAGAAAGGAAAAGAAGAAAAGTATGTGTTTCAGTGCTTATTGGGACTCTGTTGTGCCTTTGGGAAATGGGGAAGACGTTTCCCACGTGGTAAAGAATAAATAAAAATCATTTATTTGTTTTATAAGTGTGCCTCTCACGTCTGTCTGTGTTGGGTCAGGTGTTGATATAGTGCCTTTTTGATACAAGGGTCAGTTCCCATCTTCCGCCTAATGCTACTAGTTAAACTCTAGTTCACCATGATTATGAATTGGCAAAACTAGGATAAGGTTGTAGAAAGGTAGATTATTAGGTTTATACTACCACATTTCAGAATACTCTACACATATTTTGCCAAGAAGGTTATAAATTCAAGCTCTAGAAAGTGAAACAGTGCCAAACTGGGTAAAGGAGCTGATCTCTGAGGCTTTCAAAACTTGCAGCTCAGTTAAAGCGTTTCAGGCAGGTGCCTTTACTTGTAAGTGAAAATTATCCCAGGTTTCCAGAGAAACAGTCTCCAGGGTGATGTGAAAATAGCATTAAGAAGACTGGGGCTCATGGCTAGATGGCATTCTTGAAGCTACTAATGTAAAATCTCCTGACAAACAAGCAGAGAGCATGCCAGAGAGGTAGCATCTGGTGACCAAGTTCAACGTGCACTATTGAAGAAGAGGAAGTAAGGAATTTGTTTCATTTTTTTTATAATACTTCTCTCAAAATATGATGTTAAAGCCTAATGTGGATATCTTGAAAAATTGGAAAGTAAAAATGCCCCAGAAAGAGCTGCATTTGTAGTATCTATGAGTGTACCTAATATCTGACCAGTAGTAAGACACACTACACTAAATGTGACCTGCTAACTGCCACAGAAAATCAAAGAACGTCTGTTTAAGCATAATGGCAGTTATCACCAATCTTTTATTAAACTACTGTACATTAAAGACATTAAATGAACTATTTGAATTATTGGACTCATTACGTGTGATATACACTGCCCTGCATTATATATAAGTATGCTCTGACTTGAGCTCCATCTTTCTTCATAGATTTGTAGAAGCAAGGAACTTCAGACAAGAAATGAAATGGGAGCATCAGCTCAACACACACTTCTCTTAGCTTTGGCAGGAGGTCATTTCAGGAGAACTACACTCATACTGCGAGTATGGCAGCATAAAACCGAGACATTCATTGTTGCCTTGTTATGAAGTCTTGCATTATTTGACACATTGAGTGCTGAACCATATATTACCAGGATGCTGCAGTATACAGTAGCTCTATCAAAATTTGTAAAAAATATAAAGAAATGTATTAGAAAGCAACGGTTTTTATTATCAACAGTAACTCTCTCTAAAATGTAAAGAAACTGTTAATTATTTTATTTTCAACAGCAACTGTCTACATTTGAAAGAGAGCACTTGAAGCATGGCACTACGCAGTGTGCTACAATTATAACGTGTTTCTATGCACTGTCCACACTTATTGCACACAATACTTTTGGTAGTTGGTGATTGTTTGCACTCAGTGGGCAACAGAATGTCCATATACTTCTGTCTTGACAGTCATGACAAGTCAGATGCATTGTGATGAAGAAACACCTTTGGAGTAGCTATTGACATCAGTGCCAGAGACTACAGGTTCCACATCAGGTTCCACATCATCCAATTGATTGTCACTATCTTCATCACAGTCAATATTATCAAAATATTCATCTTGCAATAAATATAGTTGTTTCAAAACATCAGAAGCTTTATACCACTGTTGCGAGGACATAACTAAGAATTGTCTATTTATAGCACTATTTTCCGTAAGCTGTTGTCACCAAAAAAAATTTCTATGACTGTCCACTAGAAGGCAGCACTAAAGTAGATAACTGAGAAGCTGCAGCAAAGCTTGCAAACAAGCTGTCGCGCCTTGACAGGCTCAGTGAGATACAACGTAACTCATATTCCGTGTTTAAAGTGTTAAAGCATTGAGGTTCGCGGAGAAGAGTATTTAGCAGTTTTGAAAAGGTTTCTTAAAGAACATCATGGTCTAGAGTCCAGGGGTGGGCAGATTCAGTCCTACATTTACATCATTTAGCAGACGCTCTTATCCAGAGCGACTTACAACAGTGTTTGTTAGTTTTTTTTTCCGCATACCCCTTGGGGTCAGAGCGCAGGGTCAGCCATTGTACAGCGCCCCCTGGAGCAATTACAGGTTAAGGGCCTTGCTCAAGGGCCCAGCAGAGTAGGATCTCTTTTGGCACTGACGGGGATTCGAACCGGATTCGAACCGGCAACCTTCGGGATACCAGCGCAGATCCTTAGCTTCAGAGCCACCACTCCGCCCTGGAGGGCCGCAGTGGCTGCAGGTTTTTGTTCCAATCCAATTGCTTAATAAGAACCACTTATTGCTCAAGTAACACTTCTGCTTCACTTTAGTTGTCTCGTTCATTAAGATTTTGAACCCTTATTGCTTATTTTAGTCTTAAACAGCTGTAGTCTTGGTTTTTAATTGTTCCTAATTAGCAATAAAATAGAAATTACAAAAGAGACCACCATTTCTCCATTTAGCTTGTTTCCATTTACACCTGTGTGTGTTTATCATGCACTATTGGGTTTAATTAAATACTTGGAAGGAAAGTGAAGAGAAAAAAGTGATGCACTGAGAATAAGTCGTCTGTTTTAGACTTCAAATCATTTGGATGATATCCTTAGAAAGGAAAAAAAATCTAGGATATGAGAATAACTTGACATGGCAGAGTTAAAGCACTAACAAGTCATGAAATTAAATTATTGACAAGGATTGTTTTTTAATTAAGCAACTAGGTTGGAACAAATACTTGCAGCCACTGCGGCCCTCCAGGACTGAATCTACCCACCCGTGGTCTAGACATTTATAAAAATGCTTTGTTTTGAGCCACAAAGGATAACCTAAACAGCTAAGACTAAACTGAAATTCACAGACATTTTGTTTTAATTGGAATGTCAAAGGTGAAGGACAACCTGGCTCTAAATTACAAACACACCAAAACACGGACTTATTTCTGCTTATTAAGATCATCCTACCCTGTAAATCAGACCCCAAAACACATACACTAAATAACACCAAAAAGAACATTTTCCATAAAGTTTTTCTCAGAAATGCAGACAAAGGATCACCAAGGATGCTCCGTTCTTCACTTCTTGTAATCAAATGGTGCCCATGACGTTACAAATGTGATTACAAATCATGTGAATCCTTTAATAACATGAAAATGAAAGTAAACTGAGGGAAGAAAACAAGCATTAACACACATACAGTAAAATGTCTTAAGACTGGATACCATACTATGCCATGCTGCTTGGGTGTCTCCAGATCCTGGAGTACAGATTCAACAGTGGATAAAGTTCTCAGTTACAAAACTAAACAAATTAAGAGAGTTAGCTTAAGATTACTGAAAAAAATACATTTAAACATCCTCTGTGGTGGTTTATGTGAAAAGGTCACTCAATAAGTAAACACACAATTATAAACACACTGAAAAATATTTAAATTAAAAAACAAATTATGGCTAAAGACTAAATTTTAGCCTTGACGACCTTTTATCAGTTTGTTTATATGCCTGCAGCCCATAAAATCATAGTTGCTTTGTTCAGATGAGCTTCTGCCAACGTCATTGTTCTGCCTGGAGGCTGAGGAAAAAAAAAAAGAATGAATACAATGGACCAGAGAGCGGAACCTTAGTGAAAAGTCAGAAACAGGCACTAAATCTGTTGCCAAACAGCCTAAAAAATAACTGAAAGACATAGTCCAATCAGAATGCTAAAGAAAAAAAAAACAAAATTCACAAAGAAACACACACAAAGTGCTTTGTTATTAACCTTAATCACGAATAATAAATGATCACCACACCAACATTTAAAGCATTGCCTCTATAATACCTGATTCTGTGATGTTCAAACCAACATCTCCCGTCAACTTGTGTTCTGACAATGGGACCTAGGATATGGCAGCACCTATAAATAAAATAAAACGGCATTGGGATAGTGTGAAATAACAATGAAGTACACTTTGTTCTAGAAGTAAAGACTAAAAATAAATAGCCAAAAATGTTTCTTGATATCAAAACCCCCAAGTACATCTCTATATTTGACAGAAAAAAATATACCCTAAACCAGCTGTTCTCAAACTGTGGGGCACGCTCCCCTAGGGGGGCACGAAGTAACAAAAAAGGGGGCGCGAAGATGTGAAAAAAAGAAAACAAGAATCGAAAATATGAAAAATACTTCTATTGAAACCAAAACAAATTAACTTAAACTACATTCTGATACTAGAAAAATAAATATAGAGTTAGATAAATGTCGATAAAAGTTAAGTAGGTATAATAAAATATGCATCTATGATATATCATTAATTAAAAAAGAACAAATTGGTATTAGTGGGCTCTTTTAAAAAAAAACGTTAGGGGGGCGCGATTAAAACTGTTATTTAAACTCGGTCGCAGATACTTAAAGGTTGAGAAACGCTGCCCTGAACAATATTTTAAAAGTGCAAGACTCATAACATTCGTAACTTTTAGTCACCATTACAAGTTCCATTTGGTTCACTTAGATGTCTAATACTGTCTAATCACTAATTCTTCAGTTAATTTTTGTACTTTTATGTTATAAATTATTGAACACTTGTTAAAATGGTTAATAATGTAGCAAATGTGATCTTCATAAGAGATTCCTTCTGTTGAAAGTCTACAGCAACTGATTTCTCCTAATTACAGTGTTTTTGTATATTTTATTTCTTTTTCATTTTAACAGTGACATTGTCACGGTGCCATTTTGGTGGTTATCGGTAGTGTTGTTTAGAACCATGACGTTCATTGTGAGGTATGTGATTGGATGTCATCAGTATGAGTAACTTCATCCTTGAACACACACAATTGCTTGTTATCTGAGCATTGAATACGTTTTAAAAGAAAAATGACAAAACATTACTGTCAGTTTGGGGAAATTATAAAAATTAGTTAATGGACCTTTTATGATGCTATTTTCAACTTCAGATTATGTTTTGCCTGTTTGGTTTTAGCAAACAGTTTTGCTTTAGTCTTTTCCATTTTTCTGTTTAAAATCTGTTCTTTTGTCTGTCCCTAATCTCAATTTCCTGGTCAGCACTCAGTGTGCTTTGTTTTTGGTGTGCTCCCAATACCTTCCAGTGTAAATGTTGTACTATTTGGCAGGTGTCAGGCCAGTATCTATATATATAAAAGTCAATGTATGTGTGAATCACTTCCAAACGGCTGGAGCGATTTTCATGAAACTTGGTACACATGTTTCTGATTGTTCGACTAAAAATACTGCAGGGTGAAATCAACCGTAACCCACCCCCTTCTGGATAGGGTGGGGGTTAGTCTTGCGGTCTTGTATGCATGTTATCATCCAGTTGACACTCGGCATAACCACCAGAGGGCAAACTGGAGGTGACTGCCAGCATTCCTTATGTTTGAGCACCACCGTGCCCCTATTGCTTTTGAAATTAAATACAGTTGGCCGGGTTGGCATCCCAACTATTTTTGGGACTCATTCTGTCTTTGTGACCCAAACAGCCATATATATACATATATATATATATATATATAAAGCAGACTGTAACAACCTTGCGGTGTTGTATGTATGTTATCATCCAGTTGATGCTCGGAATGTTTCTGCTGTGCTCCGTAAAAGCAACTGGCAGTTTTATCATGAAAAATCCGTAGTATTATTTGTTTGCCATTTAATGTTTGTTTTTGTTAACTATAGTTTCATCTTGCATTATTCTTATTTTAACAATGTTGCAGTGGTAATAGAATTAAATCAACCTAATAATAATATTAATTTAATTGACTTATGTTTTACGTCGTCAAAAATTCTGCATGTAAAAACTTATTACTACACCATAAAACAAAAATTAACCTGTCAAAGAACTTTTAAAAAGGCTTCACTTTTCCCATCATTTTTACACTTCTTTGAACGTATTCTGTGATTATAGTTTGAGTAAAATAGGCTGTCTATTATATTATATATAAGATAAGTAAGCAACTTTATTTTTATCTACCATAAACATCCTATATTAATTTGTGGATTCAGTGGCTGTCTTTGTGATTTTGTTTATTCATTTAAGAACTAAATGTCATTTGTTTCACAACATCATAGCTAATGTGTTTGTGTTACAATTTTTTCATACAAAACAAATATCAATTTTTTTTAATACGTTCATAATCAAAAATCTAATTTAATTAACTTATCAAAATCAAAAGTAAAGTATAAAACAAATATAGCTATGATATTAAACTTATAATATTTATTTATATAGGTAAAATATGTAACATTTAATTGATTGTAAAAGTAATTTCAATTGGAAGAGACTAATTTGACATTCAGTCTTGTATGTCTATTATTATCCACTTGATGCTCGGAACATTTGCACAATCATTGAAAATTGCTGGAATCAATTTGGACACTTTATGTGGCATGTTCAAGGGTACAAAGTCCTAACAACCTTTACATATTGGCAAAAGATGGAAAGACTAAAACATAAATAACGAGGCACTTAAGTAAACAATGCAAGCACATTAGCGAGTATTCATTGTTTGTTATGTTGTTGTGTTTTTTTTTTATTATATTTTTCTCAAACAATAAAAAAAAAACACTTTATTTTCCTCTCGGGCAATGCCGGGTATTTCAGCTAGTATACTTTAAAACTCAAAAGCCACAAGACTTGTTCCTGAATTGTACCTGTGAGCTGAAGTGCAAAAAAGAGCTCTTGCGTGGACCTTTGTAAGAGATAAGTTCCTCTGAAGTATCTGATATGGCATGATTGTGACAGACTCGAGTAATGAGGGTGAGTGGAGCTGATGTTATTGGTTGCCAAGGAATTTTCCACATGAAACTCTGAATTAATTGCCTCCAGTGAGGAAGAAACATGTCATTTTGATTGCAATGCCATGCCCTCAACCACTCTCATCACTAAGTCTCAAGGTTTGCTATTGTATGGTGACAACATCTGAGACCATCCAGAGCACATCAATTGAGTTATTTTAAGGAGAATCCTTACAATCAGTTGGAACCATTGGCTGAAACAGTGCTTTTCCTTATTTTTCTTTGGGCCCTTCCTTGCTTTCTCTGTTTTCTGACCAAATTGTTTTTAGCCACTTGGCTTTGTTTTTGCACAGTCTTTCAGGGTAAGTGTTTCTATTTTTTGTGTGCCTTCTACTACTGCTTCGTTCCAATGCATGCTGTCCTTTTCCTATTCCACCTTGTTTTTTTGTCCACTTGTCATTTAACTCATGAACTCAAATCCCCTTTCAAAACAGCACTCGTGACTCTCATCTCAGCATGCAGGCATTACTGCCCAAGTGAAATGAAATGCTGGGTACACACAAGGATATGAAGACCCAGTACAGACAAAGCTGTTTCTCCAGCTCTATACTTTGTCATTAACATCTGAGCTTTACACTATGTACATGAATTGCATATTTGCCATATTGTATTCACAATACTTTTTTGGTGTAAAAATATATTCTGGTGGAGAAAGGCAGAAGATGAAGTGCTGCATTTACCTTGAAAGTAGTAAGGCACAGAGAATGTAAGCCACAGTAATGATTACACACATTATAACAAAGAAGCAATGCTAGATTAAACCATGTGAAACTGTTTCTGTTTTGGCGATTTCCTTTGTTTATTCTTATGGATGTTATATTAGTGCAGTGGTTGGTATTCCTTCTCCAAAGTTTCAGAATAATTACATCCACAGCGAGCCTGCACATTGTCTGCATGTCCTTGTGAGTTTTCTCTGGATGCTTTCTACATCCCATACAGGTTAGGTTGATAAGCGACTCCAGACTGGGTGTGAGTGCATACATAAGTGTGGTTTCCAACAGGCTTGTTTCCCTTCTAGGTATGGTCTCCAGCCCTATGCCTTATTCTTCCAGGATAGGCTTTATCACTCCAGAACCCAGTATGGAGTTAATGGATTGAGAAGATGGATGGATAGATTTGCTCTTCTCCATAAATCTAATGTTGCATCAGCGATCATCATTATGTTTTCAGAGAGGCACTTTACCAAATTCACAGCTCAGTTTCTCTGTGCCCTGAAAGTGAAAGCTGTTTCCAAAATAAGAAGGGAAGAAAGAAAATGAAAACCTCTAGTTTGTCTGTAGATGACAATAGAAAATGCAACATAGAATTATTAAAGTGGAAGTCAAATATCTAGAGACACCAACTCGCCTGAAAGGGTTTTTATTTTATTATTATTATTTTTTAAAACGGGGTATTTAGGTTAAACGTTTAAAGGCACTCTGAAGGCTGATTTGTCTTTGTACTGAGACAATCCAGTGAACTTCTGATTTCTTCATTTAACGCCACGGCTGGCTTCCCTGTTTAAAAATGAGAAAGCTTAACAGCATTGGTGTGTAACCTGCTGAGGAACTGCATTCTGCTCCAGCATGATGGAGAGGGATCTTCAACAAATTTTCCTTCAGCACAGGAGCCTACTGTTTAAGAATACATTTCACAGTATTCTGGTCTACTGCCTTAATCATACAGATGGAGGCAAGACATCAAGGATGACCCTAATTTCATGGATGAGGAGCACATCTGCGGCCCAGATTGTTTGTGTTTTTGCAACTTTAGTTGCCGCTAACCTTGCTAAGACATGATAAACAAAAGACGACTTGCTGTCTTTTTAGCGCAGGGACTTGATGTGAAGTGCTTTTGATTGCCCCTCATATTTTCCGAGACTGCATTCACAAGTCATTGAATGTATCGAAAGCTTTCATTGTTAATCAAAAACAGCAGCTAGCTGAAGAAGATGCTGATGAAAATGACTTCTTTGCAGCTGTAGATAAACCAACAGTTTGTTTTTACAGCCAACAGAATCTCAGTGGTAGCAATCCAAAGTTTCACTTAATCAATCTTTATATTGTATAATATTTAAAGAAGCACTCTCCATGGAAGGGAAATTTGCAAAGCAATGTGTTTTCATTTTATTTTGCGTCTTTCATAGTGAGTGATATCCTAGATAACTCCATAAAAGAAGCTACTCTTATTGTATATAGCCTCTTACACTAAAAGCCATGAAAAGATACTCCATCTTCATTTTATTCTAAATTGTGCTGCTACAGTGAACTCACATGCTCAAAAGGTCAATCTATCTTAATTTTGTATAGTGCCTTACAATCATAGAATGAAATAAAATGCTATAGATCTTCATTTTTACTCTCAAGACGGTGAAGCACTTTGAGAAGCCATTGGTTCTTATTTCATGTTAACTTTTTTTGTCATGATTCCCATCACAAAGCCTTTTTACAACATAATCTCAGTTGAGTTCATATAAACAACATTTGTACCAAACAGACGTTTAATGCCATTTACAAAGCAATCAGGCTAAATTTCATGTTCTGCTTTTAATAACATACTTGTCATTGAAAATCAGTTTTAATATTTCAAACACCTTTAGTACTTTTTTTTAAATCAAACAATGGTGTGCAGATCAAGCCCCTCACAAGAGTCCTAATCTTATTTTTCATACTACCCCTATAGTATAATTAGTTATAGTACAAGGATAGTTGCAAGGTTTCACATAGCGAAATGGCTCAGTGTGCTAAACAGATTACCATATACAAATCTGTTAACTGCCCTCAAAAGTGGCAAGATACCAAAATACATAATATACCAAAGGCTTTCACAAAGTAGAAGCTCTTCATTTCATAATGCGCCCTGCATCCAGCAAAGAAGAGCTCCACCATAGCACAAGTGCTTCAGCTCAGTGCCCACACAATGTAGTGATGCAGCAACACAAAATGGCAAAAAAAAGATGAGGCTTTCAGATACCACCAGCCAGATCAGGACTTCATGGGGTCTGACCCTGAAATACCCCTTCAATCCCAAGTAGCCAAACCCCAAAACTCGAGAGGCAATTTCAAAAAAGACTAAATATTCAAAAATACAAAGAAATAACTTTGAAGAGAGAGGATACCAATAAACCTCTGGTCTAATAAGACTATGATATACCATGAATCTTTATTAAAATGAAGAAAAATGATCAAAATGGGTATGCCTAAAAAGGCACCTCAATGCAAACAGGACCATATCTGAAATCTAATCAAAATCCAAGAATAAGAAGAAAAAAATTAAAAACTTCAACAGTACATACTAAAAAAACACTCTCCACCACATTCATTTACATTCTTAGCTGATGCTTTTATGCAAAGACGACTTACAACATTTATGATACAACAGGTTACATTTCTTTTGGTTTCCAATTATAGAATAAGCAGGGCAAGTGACTTGCTCATGGTCACACAGTGTCAGCAGCAGGATTTGAACCCTAATCCTCAGGGCTTGAAGTCCAAAGCCTTAACCACTACACCACACTAACTTCCTAAAATCTGGTGTATAGCCCAAATTATTTTTATATCTATTTTTACTAAACCAGGTGTCCTCTCCTTTATCAGGATCAATGAACTTGTGAGGGAATACACCTCAAGCTGATATATAAAGTCAGAGGTGTTCCCTCTGGAGTAACATAATGGTGACCCAGCCACAAAAACAAGGAACATAGATCAAACAATACAAATACATAATGCATAAATACTAAACCATAAATAAACAAAAATATTAGCAAAAGTGCATAGCAACAAAAACTACATGACAAAAAAACAAACATAATGAAAATATACCAAAGCCAGGGAATACACCCTGCTTGAAAAAGAACACATGGAGTGCCAGGAGGATGAGTGGGTAAGCAGAAATGGCTGCTAGAAGCAAAGTTTCCAGGCTTGATTAGGATGAGTTGGACAAATGTGGAGAGTCTAAGTGAGGAGGCTGAGAACAATTGTTGAGGACAGAAAGGGAGCTAATGGAGACAAAGCAAGAACAGGTTACAGCACTTCAGTAGTTGATTACTTTAGTCACATTTCCATGGTCCTAACAGCAAGGTGTCAGGAGGGTGTAAAACAGTTAAGGACTATACAGGTAAGAAAATTCAAGTGCGAACTGCCTTACCTAGGCTACAGTATACAATATATCACTTGCTTTATTATTGTGCTGTGGACACTTTTTGTGACTGAAGACAGAGAAGAAAATTAAAATAAGTAAAAACCTTTTATTGATACATACCAGACAAGGGTAAAATGACAGAGAAACACAGTCCTAGGACACCGCACTTCATCTGCCTCGAGCGCAGATATCCTTGCTCTTTTATACCTTTCTAGTCTCCTGATCGTTGACCACGTAAGCAATAAAAATAGCGTCCTGACTCATTTTGTATTATTCCAATTGGTAAAGTCCTTACCCTAAAGGTATATTTTCTTGTCACACACATCATTGAAAGAAAACTTCCAGAAAGTATACATGCTTTTTGTCACGTACGCAAAACACAAACAAGTTTGATCATTCTGTTCTATTTTCTGTACTTACACACATACATTTTGTTCAATTACATCATTTTATGTTTTTACACTCCTCCCTTTTTGAACAAAATGATGTGGGCAATATAATTAAATTGAAATGGTTGATGAAGGGGAAGGGGGGGGGGGGGGAAGGGGATGGGGAGGAGAAAATGGAAGAAGCTATACGAGACATGTGCTCCTCATGTAGCATATATGCCCTTTCCATAGAGGCGGTAAAGTACTTAGATATTATATAGCGAAACAAAGGGATAATACAACAACCAACCAGGAGGAGGAGGCAAAATGCCACAACCAAAGAAATGAAAACAGATCTTATCCATTGTCCCCAGGATCCGAAGGAGGATGTAAACCACTGATCCCAGGGATTTGTAATGCCAGAATTAGTGGTAAGTTCATTAGAGAGAGCAGTGAGGCCTGCCAATGCACGAGTTATTGATCCATCTGGCGCGGTATTATTAGGAATATATGTACAACAAGCATCGCCAAACATAGCACAGACGCCTCCCTTTTCCGCAAGTCCAAGGCTAGACGATTTTGCCAAGTCATCAGAGAAGTACGGTCAAGCTGTTCATGTATGCCTTCAATAGCGTCTTTGGTGAAGTTAAGGAAACGTTGTTGGTTATAATAAAGGTAATTAATCCAGTCAACATTCTTATTAATAGTAATTTGGGGTATAATAGATTCAAAACCGGCAGCAACTTGATCCCTAGCTTTAAATCTGTCTGGGACACCCCTGGGGACTCCAATAGCATCTATGTATACTCCAGGGCCATGTAAAGAGATATTAGTAGGCATATGGAAAAGGGAGCGGGTATGTCGGAAATAAAAAGGAGGGGTGGAATAATATGGGGAGTGAGAGGGAGGTAAGGATAGAAGTAAATAAAAAGATGGGGTGGAATAATATGGGGAGTGAGAGGGAGGTAAGGATAGAAGTCTAAAAGGCATAACTAATTGGACTGGAGCACAGGTACCAGACCAGTTAGGGGGAAGGGTGGCAAATAATTTGGACCTACGGCACATCCACCAAATATCTGATCTAGGAGTGGTTTGGGAGAGGAGAAAGGAAGACAGAACGGTATTCAGAGAAAAGTTGACCTGAAAAGTTTGAGAACAGAAAGAAAATGGTAATTCTCCTACCCATGTCGTTCCATTAGATTTGAAACATGTATAATTTCCTTCGTGAGTTTGAAACATAGGGGTAGTCATGTGACGGGTGGGGGGAAAAAGAATAGATAGATTAGAACACTTTGAACCAGAGAGGGGTTTCTTAGAAGTAGTGAATAAGTACAGAAGGCAGGGCAACCCCGCGGGGTCAGAAATGTTAGATAATGGGAAAGGGACTGTAGCTAAATGGGAACGGGCTGCAGCGCACGCGTAACAATGAGAACGATTAACTTGCTTAGCTGAATAGAGAACCCACTGCAACCATCTATTCTGATCCCCATAACCAGTTTCTACTGAAAAGGTGCTTGTTAAAGTGGTTAGATTTAACACGCGAACTATAGGGGCCGAATCGTCAGGTAAAGGAATGGTGGTGGGGGTGGAGGTTTCAAAGGAAACGTTGGAGGGCGAAGGAAGGGGGTCCTGTACTCTAATATTAAATTTTCCTAAGGGGTCAGTTCCTGAGACATAAGCCCCAAGAATATAAGTGCCAGTATCATGAACAGTAGGGTTTTTAAGCGTAATAATTAGAGGGTTACATTGATTCTCATCACATTTAGTAACGGCATGCCCCTTAATTATAGAGAATCGGGTCTTCAAGCTGTATTGCAGGCTTTTATAAGGAGAATATCCCCAGTCATCTGACCCTGTATTTGCAAAGACTAAACCCCACCGACTGCACCAGTCTTCGTAATCCGTAGGAGCTGAAACACAAACATATTTATCAGACCAGGTCCATTGTTCTTGTCGTCCGACTCCACAGTCCACAATTGAGCAGAAATCAATTTGCACTGAAGTGGTGAGTCCCTGTGTGACTGTGATATTCGGGTATCTCTGATTCTGGTTCTGTTTTACCTTATAAAGATAAAGATCACCACCCATCCTTGGGTAGCCCGAGAGGGTGCGGGTAACAGTCAACAGAAAAAGTATTTTTAAGATAGCCATTTCTTGCAATGCGATGCGTGGATCCAGGCAGGCAGTCCTTCAACTTTCACGGCGTGTGGTGTGGATAGAAGAATTTGGAATGGTCCTCTCCACCTAGGCTGATGCCAGTGTTTCCTCCGAGTATCTCGAACCAGGATCCAGGTGCCCAAGGGAATTGGTAAATCCTTAGAAGGTGGGCTGGTCCTCCAGGCTTGATTAACCTGCTGGTGGACTTCCTTCAATGAGGTTCGGAGACCTGCAAGACTAGAGAGAAGATCATTGTCCACAGTATGCAAATTCACATTTCCTACAACCATGCCAATGGGCATGGGACGTCCGGTCAGAATCTCAAACGGCGATAGTCCCAGTTGTCGGTGTGTCCGTCCCCTTAGTCCCATTAAAGCTAAGGGTAGTGCATCTGGCCATGATAAATTAGTTTGTTCACAAATTTTTGCGAGTTTAGCTTTTAAAGTGCCATTGCATCGTTCTACGATGCCTCCGCTTTGGGGATGGTATTTACAATAATGGTGCACATTAATTTGGAGCCAGGTGGTTAATTCATTTATAACGGAGTTCACAAAATGAGTGCCATTATCTGTTTGTAACTTTTGAGGGATACCCCATCTTGGAATAATCTCTTTAATTAGTGCTTTAGCTACTGTTTTGGCATCGTTGTGTTTTGAAGGGAAAGCCTCTACCCATCGGGAGAACACATCGACAATCACAAGACAATATCGGTACCCTTTAGACGGGGTTAGTTCAATGAAATCCATTTGGAGGTGTTCAAACGGACCCATTGGATTAGGGGTAATGGCGGGACTTACCTGGGTACCTTTTCCCACATTAAACTTTTGACATATTGCACAGCGTCTGCATAATTGCTCTGCATATGTAGAGAAACCTACAGCTTCCCAATGTTTTTCAACATCTCGAACCATGGCATCTCTACCTGCGTGATCGAGGCCATGGGCGATTTTTGCCATTCCTGGGAAAGAGGCTTTTGGGAGAAAAGGTTTGTTAGTGTGTTTATGAGTCCAGACTCCATCAGAGAGGGACCCTTCTTTGGACCATTTTCTCCTTTCGATATCCGTGGCTGCACTCTGTAAAGAAATAATTTGATTATCAGGGTCCTGGTCATTTTCTCTGTTGGAATAAAGAAATTGGTGTGTTATTATATGCAACCTCTTTAGCAAAGTGGTCAGCTAATTCATTTCCTTTGCTAACAGGATCCTGTTTTCCTGTGTGAGCTTGACATTTAACAATCGCTAGCTTCGATGGTTTGGTTATAGCTTCTAAAAGGGATTCGATCAATTTCTGATGTTGGATGGGTTTGCCAGTACTGGTCTTAAATCCCCTTAGTTTCCATAGTGCTCCATGATCATGGCAGACTCCAAAAGCATACCTGGAATCCGTATAAATTGTTACGATCTTCCCTTCGGACATCTGACATGCTCGAGTGAGTGCTACGAGTTCAGCTGCTTGTGCACTCAAGCTTGATGAAATTCGATTTGCTTCCAGCAGGCGGTCCCCTTGGACCACTGCGTAACTGGTTGAGATGTGAAGTTTTGGCTTGTACTAGGATAGAATGTACAGCGTGAGGCACTTTAACTGTTAGGGGGCTCATGAGAACTACATCCGTGCTTGCTAATACAGCTTCTGTTGTTGCAGCCACAGCACGAAGACACGGAGGAAGTGCTGCGGCCACTGGATCCAGTTTTTTTAGAAAAATAAGCCACCGGTCTTTGTTTATCTCCATGTTGTTGCGTCAGTACTGCATTCATAAATCCCTGCTTTTCGTCCACGAACAAAGTGAATGGACGAGAATGATCAGGCAAACTAAGCGCGGGCGCAGATAGAAGAGCAGTTTTTAGGTTACAGAGAGCCTTCTCAGCCTGTTCATTCCATTGGACCTGGCCAGAAAGGGGGATGCCAGGAGTATTAGCCAATTGTTGCAACGGCTGTGCTCTTTCAGTAAAATTTAGAACCCACTGTCTGCAGTAGCCCAGAATACCTAAAACAGACATAACCTGTTGTTTTGTGACCGGTCTAGGAAGATTTTGGATGGCTGTAATGCGATCGCTAGAGAGAGCTCTTGTTCCATACGTAATGTCATGACCTAGATATTTTACAGTTGTTTTGATTAGCTGCAGCTTAACTTCAGAAACTTTATGGCCATTGTCCCCCAAAAACAGCAACAATTTCTGGGTATCTTTTGTACAATCTTCTTCCGTAGCGCTACATATCATCTACATACTGTATCCCGTCCGGCCAAAAGCCTTCTAAAATTTTGGGCAAGAGCTTGTTCATATACACAAGGGGCTTCAGTGTATCCCTGAGGCATGACGGTCCATGTCCAACGGCGGTACTGCGTTTGATGAGATCGGAATGTACGGCGGAGATGCCAGCCTCTGCTTCGGGAGACAGAGGATATTGGGCACGGTGCGGGCGGAAGGAGGATTTCGGGTGGATCACCAGAGGCTCACAATGGGCTATCCTTCCATAATCATTCTTTCCCTGGGACCATAGTGAATCAGGGAGCATAGAGAGCCAAGAAGGGAAAGTGGTTTGCAATGAACAAGCAAAAGAGGAAGGACGGCACAAAGCGCGATGTACTAAAAAATCAGTTTGAAGCACCACTTTAGTTATTAAACGGTCAGGAGTATCAAAAATACCTGGAGTAACTTGTAACCAGTCTGTTCTTTCAAGGCATTTTTCTACCCATGGTCCTATTTCCCCCCATTTAACAGTGCGTGATTTAGCTAAGGAAATATGAGGCACTGAGCCGCCAAGATAATATATATGCTGTAAGCATGTAAGATGAACAGAAGCAGCTGCCTTTGTGGATGAAATAAAAACACAGGAGATGTGAAGGGTTTCGGGGCGAGTACCAGAAGTAAGGAAAGATTCTAGCCAGGGGGTGTCTACTTCTATAGGGAAGTACTGGGCAGTACAGTGTAAAATGTCAGGGGCCTGTAAATTGGGAAAGAGACAAGGGGAAAAAGAGTGTAGGGCTTTGAGGAGAATGGTGTGTGGGGAAATATCTAAAGTCCAAGCTGCAAAAGAGGGTTTGGGGTAAGGGGCAATTTGACACAACAACTTGGGGGTAGAACAGAAAAAACCTTTGTCAGTCATAGAAATAGAAAGAGAAAGTTTTGTCATGAGATCTCTTCCTAAAAGGTTAACTGGACAGAGCTGATTTAAAAGAAAACGATGCAGTAAGGTATGTCCGCCAGGACGTGACTGGACTTGAAGAGGTTTTGATACTTGAAGAAGGTGAGGTTGTCCAGAAGCAGTAAGCACAGTAACAGTCTCGTTCGAGGCAGGGACCTTTGCCAGCGAGAGGGTAGATCGAGTGGCACCAGTGTCGATTAAGAAAATAGTCTCAGTGCCATCAACGAACAATGTCAGTAAAGGATCAGTCTCTGAATTATGGGTGAGCAAAGGTAGTTGAAAAGAGTGGCTGGAGGTCCCTGCGTTTTCCTATGGCCAGTACTGTTGGTCAGGGGTGTCAGAAAAAACAGGTGGAATAGGGGGAGGTGGGGGCTGTTGCTGTCTGTGAGGGCACTCCCGACGAAAATGTCCAGTTTCACCACAGGCGTAGCAAGAGTAGGAATTAACATTGGGATTAAAGGGAGAGGGAATAAAAGGATTCTTATTGTGGTCATCAGGAGGAGCTCTAAAACCACCTCGTCCTCTTCCTCGTCCTCGTCCCCTTCCTCTAAGGCCATATCCTCGGCCTCGGTCAGGAGTATTCCTGGTATAATAGTTCATCTGTGCTGCCAATAATTTGGCATGAGAGTCCGATTCCTTCTGCTTAGTTTGTTTTTCGGCATGTTCAGCATGTCGTTTGACTTCATCAAACGCGGCACTTTCCCACTCAATACAGGAAGTGCGGACCTTGTTTTGTATATCAAGGCGCAAACCGGAAACAAAAGGTGGAACTGCAGCTCGGGTGCGGTCATCAACATTTTCCAAGCCCGAGTGATTAGCCATAAGGTCTTGAATCCTATGTGCCCATTCATCAACCGTCTCGTCTCTCTTTTGTTTTGCAGCAGAAATTAGGGACCAGTCCGTTCCTTTTTTATATTTTTCTGCAATATTTTGTCTCAACGCCTCCCATTGTGGGTTAAATTCGCCTTCTCCACCAATCCCCTGTCCTCGAGTTAAAGCTGGGTTCCATACCCATGGAACGTCATTGCGGACACCCCTGCTAACAGTGGCCCATGTGGTCCCAAACTTTCGACGAAGTACCTGGGTCCATTCAGCAGCGTTAGGCTTATACATGCTATCTAGCTGATCAAGTTGTTCAACAAATTTTAGTCCTCCTACTTCCTTTGGATCTGGAAGTGCATTCACGACATCCTTTAGTTCTTGGATGTCCCAGTTCCGATTTATCATAACTGTTGTGGGATTTTGGGGTCCGGCTGGATGGGCAGGGTTATAATGAGGATTGGGAACTTCTATTAAAGGGCAAGTAAGTAAAGGTGAAGGATCAGAAGAGAAAAAAGTTGGAGCTGGTTTGTGAGTGGAGGTTTGACTTCGAGTGCATTTGGAGACGGGGGTTTGTCTAGTACAGGGTGGGTCATCACGATGGGTAGAGGGGTCATAGTGATCTGTGCCTGGGGGATCATCAGGGGAAACTTCTGCCAGTTGTAGTGCAGGGGGGGCAGTCGGAATGGGGGATAGAGGAGGGGATAATGGAGGTGCCTGAGGTTGGTACTGAGGAGAGAAAAAAAATAATAATAGGAATAAAGGGGGTCTTTATTTGGATTATTCTTCCTTTTCCTCCTGTCTGCCTGCGGTTCAGTGCCTGTCTGAACTTTCTGTAATGTAATTAGTAATTCCTCTTTCTCCTTTTTAGCCTTTCCCTCATTTGCCCGCAACAATTCATTCTGTTTCTGTACTGCTTCTAAATTTCTGTCTTTTATTACTAATTCCCATCTATCGAACATTATCCATTCGATATGGTCCACTATTATAACAACCCTGCTTATTCCTACACAGGATCTTCCTAGCTTCCTGTATTTCACTTACATCTCCTGTCCCCTCTATCGGCCAACGCCCACCACTCTGTCTATTCCATTTCCTACATGCCTTCTTGAAATCTAAACCTGTCTTCTTTTCTATAAATTTCCTAGGAGACCCATTTTTACGGGGCATCTGTTGATCCTCCAAAAATAATTCTTCCAGCATTAATGATTTTGATCCCCCTGTGCGGCGATTAACAGGCTTACTGTTATAAGTTCCCATTATGTCCCCTTGCTCTTCCCGGGTCCTGTATTTAATTTTCCAACTATATACTGATTCGCCTAATCCCTTGTACGTATGAATCAGCGAGGTATTAAGTGTGCCACTCACTATTTCCTTACTGTTCCCTTCTTTAGTCCCAAGGGGAGACACCTAACTATCGGTCCTGTCCCAGTTCCCAGGAGAACACGGTATTCCTATTAGTATGTAGATTTATTTATTCCGTCCTAACAGCAAACCTGCAATCTGTGCTCTTTTTCTGTTTATGTTTCCATATATATATATATACCACCCCGTTACTCGTCCCGTTAGCCTGTCCGCTCACATCCCCGGATTCCAGCTCAGGTGACTTCGTGTCCGATTCGGTTCAGCAGAATACTACATCAATACGTCCAGCCGAGTCTAGGATATGGGTGAGGCCAGTATCCTTTCGTCAGACCTTTCGTATGCGTCAAACTGCTTGGGTCAAGTCTCCATCACCTTAAGCAACCCGTTGAGATATGAATATGACTAGACGGTCAACAGGAAACTCGCCCTCCCGTAATTTAGAAAATAAAAAAAATGTTCGGAAATTCCCCGGTGCTTACCCCAGCCTGGAAGTGTGCAAGCTCTGTCTGGAAATCCGTTCAGTCACCGTGGATGTAGCAAAGAGGAGACCAGGGACTCCTCACGCAAGAACTGTTTCAGGACAGGGCAGTCCTAACTTTTGCCGGAGCTGCATGCTCTGCTGCCGGAGTACTCAAGTTGACGGCAGTCCGCTGGTAAGACGGATCACTGAAATGGTCTCGCTGGAAGAGTCGACCGGCCGTCTCTTGCCCCACGTCCGGGCGCCAAAAAACTGTGGACACTTTTTGTGACTGAAGACAGAGAAGAAAATTAAAATAAGTAAAAACCTTTTATTGATACATACCAGACAAGGGTAAAATGACAGAGAAACACAGTCCTAGGACACCGCACTTCATCTGCCTCGAGCGCAGATATCCTTGCTCTTTTATACCTTTCTAGTCTCCTGATCGTTGACCACGTAAGCAATAAAAATAGCGTCCTGACTCATTTTGTATTATTCCAATTGGTAAAGTCCTTACCCTAAAGGTATATTTTCTTGTCACACACATCATTGAAAGAAAACTTCCAGAAAGTATACATGCTTTTTGTCACGTACGCAAAACACAAACAAGTTTGATCATTCTGTTCTATTTTCTGTACTTACACACATACATTTTGTTCAATTACATCATTTTATGTTTTTACAGTGCTCATCACAATGTTATAGCTAGTGTCACGCACGAGTGCATGGGGAGAGGCTTAAAGACCCGACGGGCGCCACTACGAGTCGTGCCGGGGGACAATGGCGGTGTACAAACCTCTCTTTCTATCTCTCCAGAAAAAACGAAGCACCGCTGCCATGACCATACCCGGAAGACAATTGAGCCCACCCCCTTCTGGGTTCCATTCTTTCCTCTGGTCCCTTCCTGATGACGTCAATTTCCCATCTACCATCACGACTACCCCATCAATTTCATCACTTCCTGTCCGTTGCTATAAATTGTCTGCCAGCCTTTTTTCTGTTGTTGATGTCTGTACTGGAATTTACTGACAAAACCTTTATTATTTCATAGTATAGGGGGCTTAAAAACCCCAAACCTTTACAGTGGTCTTTGTGTTTCTTTACGCTAGCTTTATACTGACAAGAAATACAAAGATGCATAAGATGCACAGGAATTAATAGTGACTTTAAAAAGGACATTTCAAAGTGACAGGCCCACTCATCATGCTATGTTAAAGTGGCTTGTTAACTTGACTACTTTGTTAATATTTTTGTGATTGCTTAATAATTACTTTAAAATGTGAAAACTTTGTAGGATTGTAAATCTAGCTATGCATGCTTTTGCTGCTATCTATAATACAAAACAGATACTATAAGATGTGTATGGTTTCACTCAGGAAGGAGTGGCACTGAGGTACAGTAAGTATATCAAGAATGATGTCAAGGAAGAAAACCATACACCAAAAGAGGCTGTTGGCAAACTATGACAAGAGCAAACAACCTACAAAACAAACACATGAAAATAATAAATCTATAATAATTGACATGTTTTATATGTGTACTTTGGTTTAGTTAACTTTTTTTACCTTGTAGATTGTAGTTTTTTGATTTTCAACTTATTCTGAATTATGTTATTTTGATTGCATCACATTTTTATTTTATTTACACAACACGATTGCTTTTTCATATAACTACACAATTATGTCACAAAAAGTGATGTGTAAGAGAAGACAAGGAAACATATAAAGGGTTGGAGCACCACAGGGTGAATCATATCTCCCTGTGTGGATAGCGCTTTGAGTACTGGGAAAAGCGCTATATAAATGTAATGAATTATTATTATTATTATTATTATTATTATTATATCTAATGGCAGGTATTGCGCCACAAAAATAAGCACAAAAGAAAATGAGTAGTGCCATCGCACTAGTCTGATGAATTGTCTTGTTCAGACTTGAGTCTGATATGACTGCCTACTTCCGGTTGAGCTTCAAGTTATGGAAGTCCCAACCAAAAGAGTTGGGGCCTCCAGAGGATGAGTGGGAGTGACGTCAGTTGCCGTCCAGCCTGAGTTCTACTGATCCAAGGACACAAGAGGAAAAGATATGAGAGACTGCGCTAACCCATGGTAAAAGATGCCCCCCCATGCATGTGTGTATGACAGATGATATAAATATGATGACATTACATTTATTCTTTATCCTTTGGAGGATACACTATGCTTTATGCAAATCTAAATTAGTGACAGCTTTATTTTGTGTAGGTCATTACACCAGGTTTTGATTTGTTGTTGAACCTATTTTTGTCCTTGACTTCAACCCTTTGGTTTTGGTTATCTAATGCTTTGAGCATCTGTTTCTGAATATATGCCTGTCCCTCACTATGAATTATAGCACGTGTTTTCATCTCCTGGTCCATGTTGCATTCACAATAATCCTCATAACTACACTCTGCGGCTATGGATCTTGAACTTTGGTCTACCAGTCAGATGACTTGCCCACTTACCCACCACAAAAGCACTTTTTATATTGCATCCCTTCTCTCTCCATATCTTCAGGCTTCTTTTCCTCCCAGTGTTTGAGCTTATGTTCCCTGTTTTTTCCCAACTGCACACTCTGTATTGGGAATTGAAATATGCTCCAAAATGAAAATATGCAAAAAAGAAATTAAACAAATTAAAGGACTGCGCAACACTGCATTTGTTTTCTGAAACATTGCTTTGTTAATGTACTTGCTCTTGTTTCACTTTGTTATGTATTTGTAATATATATGATAATTATATATTATAACGTCATATGAGATATTTAAAAGACAGAAAAAATTTTCTGAAAGGATTTTTCTTGTAATGTTGAAGCATCGTGCTATGTTAAAGTGGCTTGTTACTTGACTACTTTGTTAATATTTTTGTGATTGCTTAATAATTACTTTAAAATGTGAAAGCTTTGTAGGATTGTACAGTGCATCCGGAAAGTATTCCCAGCGCATCACTTTTTCCACATTTTGTTATGTTACAGCCTTATTCCAAAATGGATGAAATTCATTTTTTTCCTCAGAATTCTACACACAGCACCTCATAATGACAACGTGAAAAAAGTTTACTTGAGATTTTTGCAAATTTATTAAAAATAAAAAAACTGAGAAATCACATGTACATAAGTATTCACAGCCTTTGCTCAATACTTTGTCGATGCACGTTTGGCAGCAATTACAGCCTCAAGTCTTTTTGAATATGATGCCACAAGCTTGGCACACCTATCCTTGGCCAGTTTGGCCCATTCCTCTTTGCAGCACCTCTCAAGCTCCATCAGGTTGGATGGGAAGCGTCGGTGCACAGCCATTTTAAGATCTCTCCAGGGATGTTCAATCAGATTCAAGTCTGGGCTCTGGCTGGGCCACTCAAAGACATTCACAGAGTTGTCCTGAAGCCACTCCTTTGATATCTTGGCTGTGTGCTTAGGGTCGTTGTCCTGCAGAAAGATGAACCGTCGCCCCAGTCTGAGGTCAAGAGCACACTGGAGCAGGTTTTCATCCAGGATGTCTCTGTTCATTGCTGCTGTCATCTTTCCCTTTATCCTGACTAGTCTCCCAGTCCCTGTTGCTAAAAAACATCCCCACAGCATGATGCTGCCACCACCATGCTTCACTGTAGGGATGGTATTGGCCTGGTGATGAGTGGTGCCTGGTTTCCTCCAAATGTGACGCCTGGCATTCACACCAAAGAGTTCAATCTTTGTCTCATCAGACCAGAGAATTTTGTTTCTCATGGTCTGAGAGTCCTTCAGGTGCCTTTTGGCAAACTCCAGGCTGGCTGCCATTTGCCTTTTACTAAGGAGTGGCTTCCATCTGGCCACTCTACCATACAGGCCTGATTGGTGGATTGCTGCAGAGATGGTTGTCCTTCTGGAAGGTTCTCCTCTCTCCACAGAGGACCTCTGGAGCTCTGACAGAGTGATCACTGGGTTCTTGGTCACCTCCCTGACTAAGGCCCTCCTCCCCCGATTGCTCAGTTTAGATGGCCGGCCAGCTCTCGGAAGAGTCCTGGTGGTTTCGAACTTCTTCCACTTACGGATGATGGAGGCCACTGTGCTCATTGGGACCTTCAAAGCAGCAGAAATTTTTCTGTAACCTTCCCCAGATTTGTGCCTTGAGACAATCCTGTCTCGGAGGTCTACAGACAATTCCTTTGACTTCATGCTTGGTTTATGCTCTGACATGAACTGTCAACTGTGGGACCTTATATAGACAGGTGTGTACCTTTCCAAATCATGTCCAATCAACTGAATTTACCACAGGTGGACAGGTGAAGCTGCAGAAATATCTCAAGGATGATCAGGGGAAACAGGATGCACCTCAGCTCAATTTTGAGCTTCATGGGAAAGCCTGTGAATACTTATGTACATGTGCTTTCTCAATTTTTTTATTTTTAATAAATTTGCAAAAATCTCAAGTAAACTTTTTTCACGTTGTCATTATGAGGTTCTGTGTGTAGAATTCTGAGGAAAAAAATTAATTTCATCCATTTTGGAATAAGGCTGTAACATAACAAAATGTGGAAAAAGTGATGCGCTGGGAATACTTTCCGGATGCACTGTAAATCTAGCTATGCTTGCTTTTGCTGCTATCTATAATAAAAAACAGATACTATAAGATATGTATGGTTTCATAAGCTCTTATTAAATTATACAAGCACACTGCACTGCTGGCACACATTTATGATGGCAGAAGCATGAGTTGAAGGAGCTGATTTTGGAAACATGATGTTAGTTTTATGAGCCTTGGAAAATGGCAAAGGGCTTTAAAAGATCAGTGAAACAGTTGACTAATTAGTGAGGAAATAGATCAGCAAAATGCCGATCAGAGAGAAGACAGGAAGGGGGTACGTCAGTACAGGAATGCTTTGACAGACTTCTGGCACCTGGAAAAAAACTTAACATCTCGCAGTACCAGGCTACATTAGTGTTTACTGTCCCACTTTATTTTGCTTTTCTTTTATGGCACTATCTATTTTATCTATAACACACGAATAAACACGGTATAGGTAACTTTTCTCTTGCCTGTTATTTAATTCTGTCTAATTATCTGAGGTTACAGCAAGGGAGAGGTGCTGAACTACATTACCTGACAATGTGCTAAGAGTAAGAGATTTGAGGTCCTCTGTTAAGGCCTTCATAATAAAGAGAATAAAGATGGGAAATGAAGTTTCCCTAAGACAATCCCACAGCAAAACACACCCCATTACTTGCTGTCACAGATGTACTGTAGATCCAAAGGTCATTCTGAGTTTGTTTTTGGTTTATAGGGTCAGTATTGTCACATGTACAGAGAAATTCTTCCTTACATGTGCTAATCAACTTGCATCAATCATAGTTACCCTGATTCGTTACTATAACAACCTTACCT
Source organism: Erpetoichthys calabaricus (assembly GCF_900747795.2). Taxonomy (NCBI): domain Eukaryota; kingdom Metazoa; phylum Chordata; class Cladistia; order Polypteriformes; family Polypteridae; genus Erpetoichthys; species Erpetoichthys calabaricus. The sequence continues at coordinate 119,211,870 of NC_041404.2, forward strand.
CAAAACGTCTGTCTTACTTACACACCCTAGCTTACAATTTCATTATAACGAATGGACAACAAACTAGTTTACCTTCTCTTGCCCCCACATCCTAGAGCTGCTCAATGTTCTTCAAAAGCCCCTTAGCAAATGTAATGCTTAGGTTTATCTCTCCATATTAGGAAGAGAAGTGCCCCAAGTGTTCTAGTCGAGAACCATGTGTACCCTCTAGAGACCTCAGTTTTTTTTCTTTTGTTTGTGGTCTGCATGGAAAACAAAGATCAAGCACTCTGCAATGCTGAGTTGCCTCCTCCTGGTTTCAAAGTAGAGTGCGGACTTCCTCCATCTCATTTGCTATTGACAATACTACTACCATTATTATGACTACCAGTAATGGCGCACTGCACGATGACGTGCAGTGAATACACTTGACTTGAGCATTCATAGTTTTCATCCTTTTTCTCTGTACGTTTAGCATTCATTTGCTCAGAGGTTGATGTACTTGCTGCTTTCTGAGCAGCTCTTCTTTTCTTCACCCTAGTGGCCCACTTCTTCTCTTCTTTCGTCATCAACTTTTCGCGTTAAAACTGATTAAGTCAGTGTTTGTGTTGCAATTACTTAGTAAGTTTTCCTTTTATTTTTAACTTAAGCTGGCACTTAAGTCTTCAATCTGCCTCAAGGATGATTTAAGATATGAAGAGGTAGGGGAAGTGATGGCGAAGGTGGTAGGGATGAGAACGCCGCCCGTAGACATGTGCCATATGGCCTACCTTCTGGTCACTGGCAAGAGTTGATTCACAATAAAATAAAATAAAAATAAAAAGAGGACTAACTTTGGAGGTCAATCATCACCCCAAAATTGAATAGTAGACGTCATGTATTACATGTGTACCAAATAGTTTAAACGGTTTGCGAGCTACAGGTGATTTAAAATCCTGGACAGACAAACAGACAGCCATGGTAGTGTATTATATATAAAGGCTAGTTGTAGAAGTTGGTGTCCCTTCGAGACGTTGGTCAAGGTCAGCCATCCCCCTTCCCCTTGTGTCTCCTATAAATCTGCCTATTTGTCACATCATCTTTAGTTAACATAACATTACTTAACATTCTCCAAAGTACCCATTTCAATGCAGGATCATAGGGTACTGGAGCCTATCATGGCAGAATTTGGCCCAAGGCAGGAAATGACCCTGGACCAATCACCAATTTTTCCACTTCTCCATTCACATTGGGAGAGTTTGGAATCACCAGTTATCTTGACCTGCCTGTCCTTAAGGATGTAGGGTGAAAAATTGACCACCTGAAACAAAACCCATGGAGACAAGGGGAACAAAATACATACAACAGCCTGCTTGAGAATCAAACCCAAGACACTGAACACAGTTTAGCTGTCACATAACCATGCTTTTTACCTTAACCATAATAAGTTTTAAGTCACTCAGGAGGAACTTTGTGTTTTTCTGAATATTATTGTGTTTTATGTACTTAAATTTTACACAGCAAGCTATATTTTTAATGTAGTTCTTGAGGGACATTAATTCAAATCCTACATTTGGATTTTGCCCATTTTCCAATGTCTGTCTGGATTTTCTCCAGTATCTCTTATGTCATCGATTTTGTTCAGTGTAATTAAAGAGGTCTGGTGGTTCATCCAGGGTTGGTTTCTATCCAGGCTGTGATGTTGCCAGACTTCAGTGCCAACCAGAAATGCAAAGCAATAGATGATCGATGGCATGCAGTCTGTCCAAATCAGTCCAGCTCCAACCAACATACGTGGCATGAAAAAATATGGAATAGTAGGGGTTAACAAATTAAGGAGCATGAAGACTCAAATGGTCAACACTATTTTGAGCATTAATTTTACAGTCAAAAGCCTTAAAAGTAAATGAGGCAGCAGTAATGCAAAGCCTGATGTCTCTGCATTCTAAATACCAAGAAAAAAAGTTTGGCTTGCTTGCTAAAGTGAAGAAGGTCACTCCTGTAATCCATTTCATGAAAAACACATTGATTTTTTTCCCCCTTTTTTTTCTTCAATGAAAAAAGCAAGCACAGGCGTATGGTGTTTAATATCCAGAAACTGAATTGTGTATGATTAGCCGGAAGTCTGTTTGGCAAAAAGAGACAGAAGGAAGTTATAGAGGTGCTGGAGTAACCCAACACAGTCATGTAGCCTTGAAGTGTTAGGGAGGTCTGCTGCATTATCATACCAGTCATGACAACTAGGTGAAAAGCCTCTTTATTTGATTTACAGCTAATCTTAGGATAAACTACCAATTATGGCATTTCCTTTTAAATATAGTATATTTATGTGTGTGAAGCGAATTAGCCAAATTGTGAATTTCCCATTGTTTTTTTCCCACTGTGTGCCTATTTTTTTTGTCTGTACCCTAATAAGCTTTCATATGACACTCAGACGGTGGGCTACAACTCGCCTTTTCATGGCGACTTTGATATGTGATTTCTATTTTTATTTCGAGCACTGTGCGACTTTGTGAACTTGAGCTTTCGAGTTTCTCCGACACTCTGTCACTCGATCAACTTCATTTTGTTGATTATACCACTGTTTAAACCCACAATTAGTAATTTTTTCTTTGCCTCCATTTGGTATTCGCTGAAATTCTTATATTTCCCCCGTGCTTTTCCCATTGTCTTTTCACAGAAGGCTGAGCTTAAGGGCTATTTATATTGATTTGTATATTCAAAGAGGCGCAATTCTGGGAGGAGTTGGGGAGGGACAGAAGGAGCGTGCATGTGTGTTACTTTTCACGCTGATCGGAATTTATGTAGCGGAAGAACGTGGAAGTTTGCGTACGTACAGATTCCTGCATCTGGATTTTTCTGTGTGTACGCACATTCCTGCTTTTGTGCTTACGCCATGTTATAGTGTGAGTTATGCATGAGGCCCCAGGACATTAACTTTGTTGTTTTGAAGCCATTCTTGTGTAGCTTTGGTTATGCTTGAGGTTCCTGTCTTTCTGGAAAGAAATCCTTTTCCATGATGAAGGAAGGTTTCAGACTGTGCAGGGTTGCCTTGAATGTTCTTTTTGTCTTCATGGTGTAGGCTGGCTTTACCATACTGATCCACAACAACCTGAACCTTCCAGATAAGGTGCATTTATACTACAATCAACTGAAACACCTTGATTACAGACAGATAATAATAATTCTTTGCATTTATATAGCGCTTTTCTCACTACTCAAAGCGCTCAGCAATTGCAGGTTAAGGGCCTTGCTCAAGGGCCCAACAGAGCAGAGTCCCTATTGGCATTTATGGGATTCGAACCAGCAACCTTCCAATTGCCAGTGCAGATCCCTAGCCTCAGAGCCACCACTCCGCCACTCCACTCCACACCACTCCAGATGATCTCCGCTAAACTAATTATGGGATTTTTAAAACCAATTTGCTGCACCAGTGACGGCTTATTGTAGGTGTGTCATGAATGCTTTGGGATCATTTATTTTGTGCTTTGTTTTGTCTTCGTAGAGTAATATATTACTCTACTTTCCCCTTTTGTATTATTAATATGTACAGTAGCCTTTGTCAAAATGCCTCAAATCTCACAGACTTACCACTGTTTATAAGGTATTGTAGTATATAACTTCTCCCCACCTTCCCTTCTACATTTATAACTTCAGACAATTAGGTCTAGTAAAAGACAAGCAGGAGTTAAGTTACAATTTAAATAATGTATTATTGATAATATTCATAAATAACAATATGCAAAGTACAAGTGAATACTGGCAACCATACAACCTGAAAAATGCTGATGTGTAGTTTCAGGTGGTACACAGACTTGTTAGTTATTTAAAATGTCTCTAGTTAAGTCCTCATTTTTGGTCAGCATTCTTCAGAACAGGCCTCATGCCTGTCTCAATATGGCTGCCAAGCTGTGCTCTTCATTGTGTTGTCCTTTTCAGTTCATGGTGTGAGATGGTCTTTCATCAGTTTGGTAAGAGAGAGAGAGTGAGGTAAAACAAGCAAATTTATAGGTTTTCTGTCCAACCCCTAGAGCCAATAGGGAGTCGTGATACTTAAAGGCTTTTGATACAAGACAGTTCCAAACAGCCATACTTCAGACCAATAGGGGAACAGAATACCCTCACACCTGCCCCCAAAACCATATGTTAAGGTAAAGCTTGGCAGTTAGGCAGCCTGGTTTTCCTGTGGGGGATGACTGAGAAACAGCAGAGAAACATTCACCAAACTTGTTTGAGGCACTTCCGCCAACCCTGTCATAAAATTACAAAGAGACTCATTCCTGAAAGGGTGCAAGGGGTTCTTAAACCATTGCTGTTATTATCAATATTACATTGTTTTGTCTAAGTTACAAATAAAGACATACAAAATATTTATCAACTTGTATGAAAAATTTCACATCACAACAGGTTCTTAACCATCAAACAATTGCTGTTCTTAGACAAAGCGATGTAATATTAGTGTTACATTACTGATAAGTTACAAATAAAGACATACAAAATATTTATTTAACTTATATTTAACTTATATGCAAAATTTCACATCACAACATACATTTAGATTTGTAATTAATTTAGACAAATTTGCAAAGACCTGTTTTCACTTTAAAGAGCTCTCTTCTGTACACGAGTGTCAGAAAAGCCAAATTAAACCCACTGTGATTCAATGTTGAACAATAATAATATGTAAAATTCTGCTTTGTTTGGTGAAAACTTTTTATAGACACTGAAACGCCATTTCTTTTGAATAAACGACAGTAATATTTTTTAGCAAGAAATTAAACTGCTTCTTTGGGGATGCCATATACAATGCTTCCAGCATATCTTAAAACTTTCCTGCTGATCCAAGCCATGGTCAGTTCCAGGGCAATCTGGCCAGGGATGTCCTTATAAGTTTTAACTTTATTTCAGTCTGACTGTTGAGAATTTTCTCTACCATGTTTCTCTGTTTTCAGGTTAAGGGCATTGCTCAAAGGCCCAACAAAGTAGGATCCCTTCTGGCAGTAGCAGGATTTGAACCTACAACCTCCCAGATACCAGTAACGATCCTTAGCCACAGAGCCACCACTCATGATGTATGACCATGAGCAGACCATTTGAGGTGTGGATTTGAGGCACCTTAGAAGAGCAATTTCTGAAAGCTGGGAACACCACAGAGTCAATCGTCACTCTTAAAAACACAGGAATTCTCAAGTTCATTCTCAGTCTTCTTATAGCCTTGACATGGTTTAGAGCAAGGGGTCCTTGAATTTGGTCCTGTAATTGCAAGGTTCAGTTTTAACCCTGTTTCTAAATTTGAAGTCATTTATTGCTGCTGAAGCAAATATTGGTCAAGAAACATTTCTTTCTTCATTTCAGTTAACTTGTTAGGGGGTGCCACAGAGCCCCAAACCCCAAACACAATCACACAGACACAGTCCCAGGTTCAAGTAAAGGAGTCTTTATTTCAAATACCTTGAAATAAAATCGACATACAAGTGATATTCTCCCTTTTCTCTCCCTCTCTCCAACACACTGCTACCTCTTAAGGCGAGTGCTGCCTGTCTCCCAGCTCTGATTTGCCTGAACACGACAGTGTGGTCTCTATTATGGAGTATCAGGGAGTACTTCCAGTGCCAGGGCTTCACCCATGGGAAGTACTTCCAGTCCCAAATAGCACACCCAATTCAGTACTCATGGATGCCAGAAGGGCTGCACTATAGGACTATAACTCCCAGCATTCCCTGCTGGTGCCCAAATGGGTACCGATATTCAGGAATGCTGCCATCTAGCTTATAAGCAGGATTATTATTGCTCTCCCCTGTCCTTCCATGCTAAGGACCCCAAACCAACTCCACCTGAGACACCGGTCCCAGCATGGTGTGCCTCAAACTATTTATTTACAATTGTTTTTTATTTACTGAACCAGCTGCATATTAACAATGAGATACAAATGACAAGATAACCAGGAACTCACCGTTTAACATAGTCCCATTTATACATTTGTGTGTTCTTCACAATGTACTATTATTAAATACTTGGAAAAAAATAGAAGAGAAAAAAAGATATACTGAGAATCTGTTTCAGGCCACAAATCAGTTGGATGATTTCTTCGAAAAGCAATGTAAGTATGACCTTATACTACACAATAAAAACACTAACAAGCCATTAAATTAAATGAGTTTTCTTTTTGGCAAGAATTGGCTTCTGATTAAGCAACTGGGTTGGAACAAAAAAGCTGCAGCCACTGTGGCCTTCCAGGACTGAACTTGAGCACCCTTGACCTCAAGCTACTTGAATTTCTTCCACTAACAGCAGCTGTTAGCCCTCATCTGGGTAGAGCAATCAACATTTCCAGCCCAGCAGAGAATCATGACCTCTGATTTTGTTTATCCCAGCAGTTTCTACCCTCAGCACTCAAGCAACACGGTGTTACAGTTCAATTTCATTTCTATCAAATTGAAGTCAAAATGGTGAAAAATGACCAAAGATGACATTGTGCTCTGAAATGGCTTGATTTATTGAGTTATTTTGTACAAATTATAAAGAACAGAATTTGAAACTGATGACATTTCTGATAAGATATGAACAATGGCACTTTATTTTTATATAAAACATGCCACATTTCATGCAGAAGAAAAAGAAGCACCTAAGTGTCTGTTGAAATGACTGTCTAAGTAGTCTGTGGAGCAGTCAGCCACCAAACCGAGCCTCTTAGGGAACAAAATCTTTCCAATTTACTGTTCATTCCTCAATGTCTCCCTCACATGCAGAGGCAGAGAGTTAATTATACAAATGGTGTTAGAGATTTTAAAAGTTAACCAAAAAAAAAAAAGCAAAAAGAAAATCCAACAGCTGTAACACTACATTTTTTGATCAGGAAAACAGGCTAACATGTCAAAGGACAGCCAAACTGGTGCTGTAAAAGTCAGAGTAAGGTTAGAATTACAGTAAGAAACAAAATGTCAAATCCAAAAAACATCTTAATCTAATATCAAGATCATAAGTACTACAAAAGGTACACAATCAAAACAGAAAGGTTTCCCCACAAATTTTTTTTTTCTTTTGGTTTTATTCCAAAACTAGCATACTGACTTTACTGTGCCACCATCTTAAACACACTGTGGAAGTTCAGCCCCTTAACACAGACAGACACGACACCAGATGTCCAAAACACACATTTAATATTCTTTGTTCTTACAGCACCACACAATGCTCTAAACAGCTATAATTAGCTCACAATTCCTTTTCTTCTCTTTTCCTTCTTCTCTGCTGCACTCACTCCTCCACTTGCAAGCTCTGTCTTCTTCCTCCTGACTCCGGCTCAATTAATGGAGTGAAGTTGCCCCTTTTATAACACCCTGGATATGCCGCATGAGCACCCAGAAGCACTCCAGGTGTGCCTGGACTCTCTTCTGGCAGTACTTCCGGGTATGAAGGAAGGATCCCCAGCCGTCCGCCACAACACTTACAACAATAAGGGAACATATCAGAATACATTATGCCTGCCACCATGAATCAGCAACTGACATTACAAGCATTGCACCCAAAATGATGTCACAATAGAGGAGAGAGAGGTTAGTAGCACACGCTGATACAGTGCATTGCCACACCCCCCACATGACAACCAAACTCAGGATCCCAGATTAGGACCTGAGTGCAGCCATGCAACAGGTGACACCTCAGCGCCACACTAGTTCAGATGAAATGGAACCAGTGCAAGGTTTTTTATGGTGCCTGGAATGTCAATTCTGCCACTAACCCCCCAGGTTTTTCCCTGCAGGTTGAAGGGCCTACATGCAGGGTTGGATACAGATTAACATCCTACCCAAGACGTCACAATAATTGTAAAATATATAATAATAAAATTATTTGTATATGTGAAGTGGAAAAAGAGCAATTGAGAAACAGGACATTATCTAAAGCTCTAAATCATGACAGGTAGTTTGATAGTTTGTAGTTATTATAAAGTGACATTCATAGGAAGCAGTAGGAAATGATGTCTGTCTATCTATCTAACTTAGTACCTTCAAGTTAAATTATGCTGCCTAAAAAAACGTCCTTCTGGGTTTGACACAAATAGAGAGAAATGTAACTACTATTTATGAAAAAACACAATTTGTTTTATCATTGCTAAGAAAATCTAAAAAAAAATCATCAGTTTTTCTATCAATACCAAAAAAAACTTCCATCCATCCATTATCTAACCCGCTATATCCTAACTACAGGGTCACGGGGGTCTGCTGGAGCCAATCCCAGCCAACACAGGGTGCAAGGCAGGAAACAAACCCTGGGCAGGGCGCCAGCCCACCACAGTCAAAAAGACTTCCAGATGTAAATGTCTAATACAATGCAAAACCAAAATTGTTAAATACGATGAAACAAATCAAAGTTAGAATTTTAGTTTAATATTTCGGCATTTGTTACTGTTTTGTATTTCTTACTAGGCTTTTTTGTTTTTCTTCTTTTTTGTCAGCCAACATTTAAATGATCTTTTTCTCACCATAGGGATTTCACTCACTAAATTCTTCTGTAGCTGATGGCATCAATGCAAATGTTGTGCTATACATAAAAAAATGTGGCCAGAACGTTGCATACTGACACATGGTTGTGTGTGCACATTGCTATTACTCTTGGAACACAAGCATTAGATGTGATATTCAGTGTTCTTTTTTATGAGATTTGCTGAAATATTATGTGCAAAGTATGTTGGAGTTTTATTACCTGAAGACCTCAATTCTGCCTTTGTTTTCGTCTAAGAATGTTCCTGAAAAAATATTTATGCTGCCATTTTGAGAGATTTTCTATCCAGCTATTGTCTCTGGGCTTCATAATGTTTTAAGTGTTAGATGGTGTACAGTTATTATCCTTTAAACCAACCACCAACCTGAAGGACAAGGTATTTTGATTTCAGAGTGTTCCACTCTTAGAGTGTTGCCTTCACCAGAGCTATTGAGGTTACTCTTCACATTCACAGTAGACCTCCTCACTTGATTTACGTGTGCCACCAATGAATACCCTTGTACCTCTTCCGTTGCCACTCTGAGTAGCACAAAATCCTGCTGATGTGTACCATTTTGCCAAGCCATCTCCTAGATAACTACCAGGTTGCCTTGACATGACCCCCTTTCTTCGTTTTTGTTCACTGACCCATAAAGTCGAGGAGGTTGGCTACCTTGGCATGCTCACCTTAACAGGATCCACCAACTAGTAGGTGAGGGTGGAATTGAGGTGGAGAGACTAGGTGATTTCACTTCTGCCGAAATTAGATAGATAGATAGATAGATAGATAGATAGATAGATAGATAGATAGATAGATAGATAGATAGATAGATAGATAGATAGATAGATAGATAGATACTTTATTAATCCCCAAGGGGAAATTCACATACTCCAGCAGCAGCATACTGATAAAACAATATTAATTAAAGAGTGATAAAAACACAGTGCAAGTTAAAAAATGCAAGGTGGAGAGTGCGAGGCAGGTATAACAGACAATAACTTTGTATAATGTTAACGTTTACCCCCCCTGGTGGAATTGAAGAATCACATAATGTGGGGGAGAAACGATCTCCTCAGTCTATCAGTGGAGCAGGACAAGGACAGCAGTCTGTCGCTGAAGCTGCTCCTGTGTATGGAGATGATACTGTTTAGTGGATGCAGTGGATTCTCCATTATTGACAGAAGCCTGCTCAGCGCCCGTCGCTCTGCCACGGATGTCAAACTGTGCCTACAATAGAGCCTGCCTTCCTCACCAATTTGTCCAGGCGTGAGGTATCCCTCTTCTTTATGCTGCAAAAATTATAACAAAATTATATCAGATGCATCACATCTCGGTGGACCCCTTGACCTTCTTGGACATAAAAGAGAATGAATCAATGGGAAACAGGGAAAAAAAAAACTGGACTAAAAGGAAAACTGTAAATCATCTGCGTAGGCAAAAAAGAGAGCAGCACAACAAGAAAAGCTTAGTTCATTGGAAGAGATGACTGTCAGGAAGGATGCAAGGAAAATGTATAAATTAATCAAAGGGAAGAGAGGAGGTTCTTAGCCATCAGCAACATGCTGCAAAAATAAAGACATAAATCTGGTAAGCAGTGAAACAGACATGCTGAAAGGAGCATTTAGAAGCAGAGTTAAGTGGAGATGATGAAAAACATGAAGTAGAAAGAGAAAGAAAGGAAATGTTATGTTCTGATCCTCTTACAGAAGAATCTTCACTGGAAGAGTTTGAACAAGCTATTAAAAAACAGAATATTAAGTCTCCTGGAGAGCATGGGATCACATCAGAATGGTGGAAAGCAATTGTGGGGAAGAGCAATTGCTTATCTACACAAACTTGTTGTGGAAGTATGGAGGAATGAAGAAATGCCTCAGGACTGGAAGAGTGCACTGATTATACCATTACATTAGAAGCGGGTTAAGATGGTCTGCAAAAAAAATAGAAGAATATCATTACTGAGTGTATTCTGAAAACTTTTCACAGTAATACTTGAAAGACGACTCCAATTTATGCAGAAGAATACCTAGGTCTTTATCAGTGTGGTTTTATTAGGAACGGAGCTACTACAGACCATCTTTTTACAATAAGAAACAAAATAAAAATATGTAATGAACACAATGCAAGAACACACAGATTATTCATGGTTTTCCAGCAAGCATATGACAAAGTAAAAAAGTGTAAAATATCGTATCAGACAGGTAAAAAAGGCAATAAGAAATACTGTAAGGTTAAAGTGCAAGGGAGTATATCAGGATGGTTTAAAAGTGACACTGGAGTACAACAGGAAGATGTACTCTCAACAATGCTTTTTCATTTAGTGTAGAGAAAGCCTTAAGGAATATAGACATAAACTCAGGAGGTACAATCTTTAATTGAAAATTACAGATGGGTGTATATGCTGTGGAAAACATACCCCCGGACACAGACACACCGACACCAGAATGTCCAAAACACTTTTTTTATTTTCTTTACAGCACCACAATGCCTTCCTCCACCAACTCTTTCTTCTTTCTCTTTCTCTTTCTTTTTTCCTTTTACCTTCACTCCCATCCTCACAAGCTTCGTCTCCTTACTCCCAACTCTGGCTCAGCTTCTGGAGGGAGGCGGTCCCTTATATACTGACCCAGATGAGCTCCAGGTGCTCCCCCTGATGACACTTCCTGGTGTGGCAGAAGTGTAAAGAGAGCCCCCGGAAGCACTCTGGGTGCCCCTGGGAATTCTTCCAGCAGCACTTCCTGGTGTGGCGGAAGTGCTGCCATCCAGGACTTCACAACTGTCTGGGCACCCCTGGCGGTGGCCACGTCCTCCGGTATGCATGTGTCCCAGCTCCGGTCCAGGGGCCCATAAGCAGACCCGGGTGACCCGTGGCCCAGGGGAGGTATTGTCCATCACGGGGACCATCCAGGCGTCCCGGCTGGGTAGGGTCCCCATCCATCTGGGACAATGCAAAGCAAGAACAAACCAAGAGTTGACAGTATTATATGACAACCCTGATTTAGTGGTCACAATAAAATTAAATCAACAAGAATAAGATGAATAGGGCATCTTGAAAGGATAAAAGAGAAGTGTCAAGAAAATGTATGTAAAGTCTCCAGGTGGAATAAGAAGATGAGGCCAACCAATGAAAAGACGGAGGGATGAAGTGGTGATGGATTTGAAAGAACTCAGATGTCCAGACTAGAAGAGGAAAGTAGGGGACAGACACAAATGGGCAGTTATCACAAGGGAGGCCAAGGTTCTTCACAGACTGTAGTGCCAAGAGGTAAGATAAGCATTTAGAGAGATTAGCATCATGAGTTTCTATGACAGTCTTCCCACAATGCTCCAGGAACATTGTGACATGTGACATCATCCCAGAAATAGTATAAAGGTTGGCACATGTATTCCTGGGGTATTAGTGGTTAGGATAATACAGTTTTTCTCTGTCAAAACAACCTGTGAATTTCTCTACAACATGTGGATACTTGTGCACAATAGAATAACATTTCTCATCCATTGGCTACAAATTTACATATGAAAAGTGACAAGTAAAATTGTCCAGAATTTGAACAATTATCAATTGTATTTGTCTTTGAGTTCAAAACAGATTATGTTGATTCTAAGTTGAATAGTTTTACACTTCAAAACATGTCAGAATTCTCTCATCGTGTAAGTCATCTCATGCACAAAAAGTCCATTCAACTGTCAAAATGTGTCAATCCTATGTTTCATTAATTACAGTGACATGGAGTTATTGTAATGTCTTCCACAGTGATAAACTGGTCCTCAGCTGAAACCTGAACTTCACTAACAAAATGGAAGGTTCTCACATCTTAGAGCAACTAATGATAATAACTGTCAAGTTAGCTCAAAGGTAACATTCATGAATTCAAGAGTATTGTCAAACACATCTATAGAGATTGAGTGCAACTAAATTTATATTCTTTTTAAACATGGAGGATCATGCTCTGGTAAACATTTAACATGGGCCACTGTCTCTGTTTGGAAATAAAGTTACAGAATGTGTATTTTATGTTCTATTAATTTTGTATTGAAGTATTTATTTGTCATGTTTTTATGTTATTTTTATTGATTCCATATGTGGTTATGTATTGGTTTACTGTCTCCTTAAATGTTTTTGTGTACTAAGTTGTTTGTGGAGGTCACCTGTCAATCTCTCTTTGAGAGCTTCCCCCAGCCCTACAAAGGCAGTGGAGACAGGCAGTTGATCTGGGAACCATTGTGATAGATTTTGTGAATTGTGAGTATGCTTTTGGTTTATGATTGGGTTTTCTGTTCTTTTAAACTATCATTGTTCTTAATTTAAGGTTTTCGATTATCAGACTATGTTTTTGGGAATTTTTTACTGTGGATTACCTTTTCGGGCAACTCCTTTAATGCCTCTGAAATGCCTAGAATATCTATAAAAAATTGAGAACATCTCACCAGTTTTAGCGTAGTTACACTGGCTAACCATGTCATTCAGAATTGACTTTAAAATACTTCATGAAGCCTTACATAATCTAGCCCAATCCTATATTTTGGAATGCTTGTCCCCTTACCATGTTGTAACCTTAGATCTTTGATTGTAAGTCTGATTATTATTCCAAGAGCTAGGCTTAAAGGAAGTTATGAGGCAGCCTTTTGCTGTTATGCACCTAAAATATGGAATACTTTACCTGTAGAAATTAACGAGGCTAATACTGTGGAAAAAGTGCTAAAAACCCATTATTTTAATATGGTGCTTTTGTAGCTACATTTCAGCTATATTCCTAATAGATTACAGTAATCCCTCGCTATATCGCGCTTCGCCTTTCGCGGCTTCACTCCATCGCGGATTTTATATGTAAGCATATTTAAATATATATCGCGGATTTTTCGCTGCTTCGCGGGTTTCTGAGGACAATGGTTCTTTTAATTTCTGGTACATGCTTCCTCAGTTGGTTTGCCCAGTTGATTTCATACAAGGGACGCTATTATCAGATGGCTGAGAAGCTACCCAACTTACTTTTCTTTCTCTCTCTCTCTTGCGCTGACTATCTGTGATCCTGACGTAGGGGGTGTGAGCAGGGGGGCTGTTCGCACACCTAGACAATACGGACGCTTGTCTGAAAATGCTGAAAGATTATCTTCACGTTGCTACCTTCTGTGTGCAGCTTTTAACTATACTGCACGGTGCTTCGCATACTTAAAAGCTCAAAGGGCACGTATTGATTTTTTTATCTGTCTCTCTCTCTCTGCTCCTGACGGAGGGGGTGTGAGCTGCCGCCTTCAACAGCTTTGTGCCGCGGTGCTTCGCATACTTACAAGCCAAACAGCCCTATTGATTTTTTTGCTCCTTTGAAGAGGAAGATATGTTTGCATTCTTTTAATTGTGAGACTGAACTGTCATCTCTGTCTTGTCATTGAGCACAGTTTAAACTTTTGAAAAAGAGACAAATGTTTGTTTGCAGTGTTTGAATAACGTTCCTGTCTCTCTACAACCTCCTGTGTTTCTGCGCAAATCTGTGACCCAAGCATGACAATATAAAAATAACCATATAAACATATGGTTTCTACTTCGCGGATTTTCTTATTTCGCGGGTGGCTCTGGAACGCAACCCCCGCGATGGAGGAGGGATTACTGTATATGAGTGACGAATGATTATATTTTGTGTAGAATTCACACTAAAACATGACATATGGTCAAAACTAGAAATGTGCGTATGCACAAAAAAATTCAGATTCATAAAACTGTGCGTAAGCAAAGTTCTACGCACTTTCCCCTTATAAATCATAATCAACATGAATTTTAACACACATGCACATGCCTAAAGCTCCACTCTAATTCCTCCCAGAATTTTGCCTATTTGAATATGCATAAATAGCACCCTTCCTTTCAGTTTTTTGTTAAAAGACAGTGGCAAAGCACATGTAAAAAAGAAAAACATCAGCAAATGTGAAGTGAATGCCCTGGTAAGTGAAGTAGAGGCAAGGAAAATGTACTATGTGGTGGCACAATGTGTCGAAAGCACTCAAAAGTTCAAGTTCAGAAAGTCACACAGTACCTGAAATAAAAAAGAAGTGGTCAGATATCAACGTCGATGTGAAAAGGCGAGTTGGAGCCCATTGTCTGAGTGTCATACTGTACAGAAGCACATTTAGGCTACAGAGAAGAAAAAAATTAGGGACACAGTGAAGAAAAAAGGTCTATTCAAGATTAAAGTTAAATGTCAACTTTAATCTACAAATTTCTACTTTAATCTTGCTTTTTATTTTGTCATTAAAGTAGAACATTGTAACTAAAACATTTCTCAAACCTCATCGTTACTAAAGGAGCACATGAAATGATTTATATTCTATGTGATTTCCGACCCAGTCATTAATTGGTACATGCTTCTTAAACAGGCTTTCTTTTACACAAATAAGAGCAGTGATCGCCACACAGAATACGTTACATTCATGATATTATAGTTCTCTGAAAATGTTAGATTACAAAGATGTATACTTGATATTTTCGTGATAAAATGCATTAAATCTTGTATGAAATAGGTTGGGGCATGGATGCGCAGCACTAGCACTGCTGCTTCACATTAAGGGGGTCACGTCCTGGGTGTACCCTGCCTGGAATTTGTATGTTTGCCTGGTGTGTTTCATCAGCATGCTTCGATTTCTTTCCAAAGTCATGCAGATTAAGGGATTTGGTGATGCTAAATTGACGCTACTAATATATCAGTGTGCTCGTATTCAAATTGCGATGAGCTGGCACCCTATCCAGCCTTTCTGAACATTCAGTGTTCTAAGTTTATGGCTAAATTTACCATCACAAAGAAGTTTATTGCGTGGTGACTTGTTATGTGGGTAAAGAAAACAGAAGTCAGTATGATCTGTAAATATGCGCTCTCATCTCATTCTTCCACTTGTGATGTGTTCTAACAACGCTAAAGCAGCTATCGTAGTTGGAATAGTTTGGCCATTCTGTGCACCATTATATTGTTACAGATTGATTAAAATCGAGTGCCTTGAATTTGTAAATGAAATGCAATTCATTTAGGTGTATTTGATAAAGCCTGCATCATGGATGTGAATATAAAACAGAAAGGGAAACCGCACAGAAACAGTAGCACTGCTTTAATGCTGGGTGCAGTCCATTTACAAAAACAAGCATAAATGTGCGAATGCATGGTCTAAGGCTGCCTTGAAAACATGCATAGCTTTACACCAAGTTTAGTTTTTTTTCATCTCGATGTGAACATGGAAACAGGAGTACGCAACATTTTTGTGCATACATACCATTTATACATAAGGCCCCTGAAGCTGCCAATAATATAGAAGATGGGGATTTATTTTTGCCAAACAGAACAGTCACCAAGGTGTTTCTTTGGTGATGCCTGTGAGGGGTATGTGGCAGTGTGTAGGTTTTTAACAGTGCGCTAGGGCACAGGGAAATGTAGGTGCATGTGGTAGCAAAGCCAATCAGCTTCAAGGTTCTGATGAGGAAATTGATGATCACATATTCATGTGCAAATGTGGTCAGTCCAACAGGTTTCTTCATTAGCACTCTGAGGGATAATATTTGATGCACCTATGCCCACAAGGGATAAAATAAGCCTGAACGGGATAAGCGGGAGTTCAAGAAAGAACAACAGAGAAGAAGACCAGCATGTTAAAGGGAAGAAAAAAAAGAAAGGAGGGTCGGGAGGGTTGTAGAGCTACTGCTGCTTAGAGGAGGCAAATGTTTACGGGTGGCCCAGAGTCGAGTGAGCATACATTGCTCATGAGGCAGGGTGACTCTTGCTCCTTGAGTACTCTGTGAAGTTCCACAGAATAGTAGGTGAAGGTCTTGCGGGGTCATCACTGACTCCAAGGGATAGCGACAGAGACATAAACCACATGAAGGTTGACTGCACTTGCCGGAGGAGACTGTAAAGGGTGAGCAGAAAAGCTGTCAGTTTTAGAATAAAGTACAGAAGTTAATGAATAAATAGATCCTGACTATATTTTAATCTCAGATTTAAATTTATTTATTGGATTGTTTATTGTTAATTTGTACCTGCACTCAAACACTGTTTTTATTGAGGATTAATTATTTATTTATTGAAGAAGACTGCACTGTACTGTATTTATTGATGAACAATAAATAAATTTGTTAATAAAAGCAGGGCACACTTTTCACAATCTGTTGTTGTATTTTGTGTATTTACTGTCTACTCCATCTCAGTTTCTAGACTGTTGATGTCCAAACTTGAAGGATCAGTATGTCAGCTACAACCCACCCATCACAGTTTCTGAACTTTTGCCAAGTATTGAAAGTGTTTGAAATTAAGGAACCTAAGTTTGGTGAACACACCTTTATTATTAAGAAGTAAAGGGAAGAACAGTAAGAAACCTGGTTAACGTCAGACTAATTTCAATGGGGACCTGGAAAGTGAATTGATAGGAGGTGAAAGCAGCTCCATTTCAGTCATAGAGTCAAAGTCAAATTTTATAGTTTTAAGTCCAGCAAGAACACCTTTCCTTCTGATCTGTTATGAATCAGACTGCGTAATAGAAGGTGTTTTACCATTTCAAAAAAAGACAGAAAGAAGATCAGATCGATATACAGGGGAAGCAGGCATTATAGCACTAACAAAACTTGATTGCGATAAAAGATTTATTTTGATAATTGTCAGTCTGGAGCAAAATGACATTGGGAGAAAGAACAGGGAGGAAAGACAACCTTTAACATCCTTAAAGACAACAGTAACTGGATGCTACAATGTCATTCAAAAAAGGAAAAATGTCAATAATCAGGTATGTAATCCAAATGGCTACTGGGATTCACAAAGGATGCATAAGGACATATAAGGACGTTTAACAAAAGGATGCTGAGTTTAGATTAGGTAATTTTGTACAAAGACATGGTGTTAAAAGAAAAGGAAGAAAATAAGGATATGAGGGAGACTGGAGTGGATTGCTGAGAAAAAGAAAGGTATCATCCTTCTATAGACAAATTTGATGATGGAAACCATAAGCAACAAGAGGAGACATCATGTCAAAATTATGAAGGGCAAGGGGTTCTAAGGAAAGGATAAAGTATAAGGGGGATAAGAAATAGCATTGCATGGAACTGGTATGAATGTATGTGAGAGAGGCAAGTTAGGGAGAATTTCTGATATAGGAGAGGAGTAGAGATTCTTGATTAAATTAACATAAACCCTTCTCAAAAACTATTGAGTACAAAACCTATTACAGAAGCCTTCAATGGTAGCAGTCAAAGCTTTCTTTACATTAAGAGGCAGAAGGGCTACAGGATGTGAAATGGTAGAAGCTACAGCTATAATATGTAAGAGACAAAAGATGGTACCTGCTACAAGTTTATATGTTTTTCTAAGTTCTTCCTTGATCTTTCCAATGTTTTCCGCTCTATTTTGTTTGTTTTTTTAATTGTGTAGAACCCAGTTCATTCATTTATTTTTACCTCCAGTTTAGTTTTAGACAGGTTTAATAATTTTCACATCATGGTTTTGTTGTCTCACAACATTACGGGGCACCACCAGTTTTTGTCTTGGTTGCCAAAATTGCTAGGTTTGCACTTGCTGGAAATCATGGCTCACTATGCCATTAGCACAATGTTATTTTAATAGGGAGCATGTTGTAAGTGTTGAAACAGATATTAATTTACTCAAAAGAACTGGCCTCACTATAGCCTCATGTCATCTAACCTATTGTCTAACACAATAGGAGCGTAGACCATTAATCGGAATCTAAATTGTTGCTCTTACTCAAGTATTTTGTCTTTTTGAAATGAATTAACTAAGTTACCGTAATGTCTAATTTACCATGATTTACTGTCATACACAATGGTTAATATTGTAAATTCCTAGAAAATTATTTAGCTATGGCCAGTAGACAATTATTTGTTTCATTTTATATTTATATATAATCTCAGAGGTTAAGCACTATTTAACCACCATGGGCTTTATAATAAAACCTCAGAGGTTAAATAGTTAGCTTAATGTGTGTTACATAAATAATATTTCATACTCAGCCTCTAAGGCTAAGAACTATTTTCTTAGTGTGTATTTTAGATTAAACTTAACATATAATACAAATAATTTAAAGTCTGATTATTAAAGAAGTCTTACCACATTTGGATATTCAGATTGTAAACCTCAGATGTCAACATCTGTCCACAGAAAAATTGCTGTACCTTTCCAGCATCCAACAGTGATAGCAGGCAAATAGTTTATTATTGGGAAACTCAAGGTTATATACAGTAACACAAAATTAAGTAATAAAAACGGCACAATAAAAAATACTAGAAATGCATAGACATGTATTCTGAAAGACAAAATTACTTCACTTCCCTTTGTTCATTCAGCCTTGTCCTTTTCATACACTGAAAGCCTAAAACAAATACTTTAAATCAGAGATCAAAGCTCATAAGCTCATCCAATGGGAAAAGACTTCAATAGATTTGTCACCACTCCATTTGAAGTCAGAAAATACAAAGGGAGCGGAAGGAAACTTACATGTCGTAAGTCTTTGTTATGTCTCTTTTTCAAATTTTCCTTTTCCCATAAGGGGTTTTAAACACCACAGAGCTCATTTTTGCACTTGAATTTCATATGTGATTAAAATTTGTCAGGGTTGATTTTGGATCGTGTCTCTGATGCCACTTTGTTTTTGAAGGCAGTCACATTTTCTAGGATATTTGTATACTGTTACTAGCGTGGTTGCTATCATGGGATGACCAGAGGCTGCAACATGTGATGCCGTTGGGTCAAAAGCATAAGGGTTAGCACAATTCTTCCTTTTATCTGAGTTTGGATTAAAACAAAAGACTGTGGTGGAGTGGGCTTTTATGTTCGATTTCACTGCACAACAGTGTTTTTGAAAAGTTTTGCTTCCTGAAAAGTTTTTGCTGATTGTGACAGGTACCTACTGGGTATGCACAAATATTGTTTTGGTTTTACTGCATCATGTAGGAACTCTGAGAAAAGCCAAGCAAAATGACACCTTTTATTGGCTAACTAGAAAGATTTCTTCAGGCAAGAAGGGGCCTGAGTTGCCTCGAAAGCTTGCATATTGTAATCTTTCTAGTTAGCCAATAAAAGGTGTCATTTTGCTTGGCTTTTCTCTACATTCATAATGGCTAACACGGTACAACACCCTAGTACTAGGAACTCTGAGAAATAGACATTTATATGTTTACTGGCAATAATGTATTTAGTCACATTTATGTTTTGCATGAGCTATTAAATTCAACAGAATTAAAAGTGTTTTGCTCCTGATTTTCTTTTGTATTCAATGTCTGGTGCATCATGTTGCAGTGTCCAACAGTACTCAGCAAGCATTGACAGATTCCAGTTGCCCTGGTATCGTTTCTCCATCATAGCAATGTTCTGGTGAAACCTTTCACCGTGTTCTTCACTGACAGCTCCGAGATTTGCTGGGAAGAAGCCCAAATGTGAGTGGAGGAAATGAATCTTGGGTGACATGTTGCACTTCATTGTCTTGTATGCTTTGACAAGTTTGTCTACCAGCTGAATGTAGTTTTATGGCTCTGTAATTGCCCAGAAAATTGTCAACGTCTTTGAAGGCTTTCCAGACAATTTTTTCCGGCCCAACTAACAGATCTTCAAACCGCTTGTCACTCATAACATGTCTGATCTGGGGACAACAAAAATGCCCTCTTTGATCTTGGCATCAGTTATTCTTGGGAACATCTGTCTTAAATAATGAAAACCTTGCCTTCCTTGTTCAGTGCTTTCACGAAATTCTTCATGAGTCCCAGTTTTATGTGAAGAGGAGGCAAAACTATCTTTGCCGGATTGACAAGTGATTCATGTGCCACATTCTTCTGTCCTGGAACTAACTTTTTACGAAGTGGCCAGTTCTGTTGAGAATAGTGTGACTCTTTGGCATGGCTGCCCCATTCACAGATGAAACAACAGTACTTTATGTAGCCGAGCTGCAGTCCTAGTAACAGAGCAACGACTTTAAGATCTCCACAGATATTCCAGTTGTACCTGCGATACTGGACGTGCTTCAGCAACAGTTCCATATTCTCATACATTTCTTTCATTTGTGCTGCATAGCCAACAGGTACTGAAGGATAAACATTGCCATTGTGTAGCAGAATAGTTTGCAGGCTTAACATTGACGAATCAACGAAGAGACACCACTCTTCCGGGTTGTGATCACAAGGCTGAGAACAATCCTTCAATGTCACAACAGAAACAGAGACTGTCGACTTGTGCAAAAAATTTGGTCATATCATGATGTCGGCCTTGAAACACAGAAATTTTTGTACCTGGTGACAGCAAACACCATTCCTGCAGTCTCAAACCCAGCAGCTCGGCTTTTGCTTTTGACAGACCCAAATCTCTGACCAAATCATTCAATTTGGACTGTGTTATCAGATTTGGATCGCCTGATGAGCACGGTTCAAAATCCGGGTCAATGTCACTGTCAGTACCCAGCATTGTAGTTTCTTCATCTGTTTCGTCTAAGGTCCAGTCCTCTGGTGGTTTCGGAATTGGAAGACTGTCGTCATGTGGCATGGGTCTCATTGCTGAAGGCAGATTAGGATATTCAATTGACTTCTTGTTTTTGGTAGAGAAACCAGTGTGGCATCCGGCTGGGTTTGTTGCCTGGCCGGGATGCCCAGGAGGAGCGGAGGAGGGCTTGTGCCTCCTCCAGGACACGAGGGGGCATCCTCCCTGGCTGCCTTGGGGACCACAGGTACAGAGCTTGGAAGCTCAACCCTGTAGGGGCCCGTGGTCACCGCCAGGGGGCGCTCTGGTACCTTGGGAGCCCTGGACCTCAGTACTTCCGCCACACCCGGAAGTGCTGAGGGGAAGAGGATTGGGGACACCCGGTGGACTTCCGGATACATCAACAGAGCTTCCGCCACACAGGGGTGTGGCTACAGAAGTCCTTAGGATGCACCTGGAGCCCATCCGGGGTGTATAAAAGGGGCAGCCTCCCTCCAGTCGTGGGCAAGAGTCGGGTGGAAGTGGACGAAGCTTGGTGGAGAGGAGTGGAGGTGGACCAGAGACTGAGAGAAGGCATTGTGCGTGTGGCCAAGGACTTGAGGGGTGATTGGTGCTGCGGCACTGGGTTTGTACTCACGATAAATATAAATAGTAGTTGTGAATAAACGTGTGTGGTTTAAACATCATGTCTACCTGTCTGTGTCCGGGCTGTTCCCCACACCAGACACATTAGTCAAATAGAAGTAACGGTCCGTCACATGGTCTTTCTGTTCTCGCCATATCATCGGGACAGCAAACGGCATCGTCTTTCGAGTGCCTCTGAGCCAGGCTCTCAGACTGACAGCACATGTCACACAGAAAATGTGAGGCTTCCCATTCCTTGTCTTGATCACCAGTTTTGCAGCCGAAATACAGATGATAAGCTTTCTTCACAAGAGCAATCATCCACGTCTCTGAGGCGCAAGTGTATATTCGCCACAGATATAGCAGAATGCATCGCGGCTGTTACGACATTGACGAGACATATCACCCGACACCAAAACGTCTATAGCATCAAGCTTACTTACTGTTATATTGCTACAGATACTATACTTTACTATACTGATACTATACATACACACTGACTATCTAAAGTAACCAAATGAGTAGGATCAGTGTATGCAAGTCACCTATATAGAATGCTGAGACAGCGTTAAGCTTGTTCAGACCTGCCTAGCCATGTCCAGGATGTCAACTTCCACAGAACAGCTTCCAGTCTGGCCTGATTCCATGCCTGGACATTCCTAGGCTGCACAAACCATTGTTGATAAGTCACTTATGGGAGTGAAAATGTTTGGATACAAATATAAGAAAAAATCACGACAAAACTGAAACGGTACATTATGGGTAAATTTTTATGTGATATTCGTGATCAGCAAAAATCTATAAGAAACACCGAACAGTGTTTAAGAAGCAAAAACTTTGTTGTGCAGTGTTTTCTGGCACAAAGAATTCTATCTTTGCTTTGTGGCTTTGATTTTTAATTACTATTCTTGGTTTTGTTGAAATATAGGACAAAGGTTTGGTTACCGAATTTAGGCTTGACTCATATTTTCGTTTTCACCTTCTGGTCACTATTTTTCCCCTGTGTCTGTTTATTTCCAGACATAACACTAGGAGGTCCTCAGGCAAACGTAATTTATGTCTGACGCTAATGTAATTTTGTGGGCATTTGTAGTTTGTACCAATGTATTTTCCTTATTTTACATGCTCCAATTTCTTACGGTGCAATACCATGTCCAAATGTGGATATTTAAACAAACTTTTTTTGTGCTTTTAGTCATTTATTGTTTAGATTCTCAATCTTTCTGGTTTTGAATTCTAACAAAAAATAGTGTTTGGACTTTGGTAACTTAATCTTTTAATTGCCTGGTTTTGCTGTTTGGCTTGTTTCTAGAATTTGCAGATGAAGTACTACTTCTTGCAGAAGTTGGACACAATATTGTCCAGCAGTCTGCAGTCTTGTAAAAATGCAACATTGACTGTTTTGCATCTCATATATTTGAGAATGCCTGCTCATTGGATGTTCAATCCAAGATCCCAGACATTCCAATGGTCATCAGTCATTTTCTAACCCACTTAGTCCTGGACCAGGTTGTGAGGCTGCTTGAGCCTACTTCAACTAGTACAGGTCTCAAGGCAGCAACAAAACCCTGGACAGGGCACCAGTCTATTGAAGGACGAACACACACACACACACATTTGGGCCAATTTAGCTGTACCAATCTACTTAATCTGCATCTCATTGCAGGACATTAGAGTACCAGGAGGAAACCCATGCAGATACAGGGATAACATGTAATCTCTACGCAGGAAGGGCCTGGGACGCAGATAAACGTACTTTTAATGCATCTTTTCTATGATTTTTGGTTATGGACTAGATGTTTTAGCCTTGGGTTGTCTTGTATAGGCAAGCCCTTTTGTCTTTATTTTTGCCTTGTTTTTCCTTTGCTTTGCCAATTTTGTTCTTTATTGTTTAGATAAATAAAATCTTTTTTATACTGGTACTTTCTTGGCCTTGTCTTTAAAAAGCCAGAAGTTTGATGAATTATTCTCTCATTTATGTTTCTTTATGTGTTTTGTGGAAAAAATACGCCAAGGAAGACAGGCGCTTCATCAATCAATCAATAATTTTTATTAGCAACAGGAGAGTAGTTGTGAGTTCTCTGCTTTCAAGCCAGAGAGAAGCCCACCTTACAGTCCCCAAACAACTCCTTATATTGTGAGCTTGTTTACTTCTTAAGGAATAGTTCCTCTTTCTAGCATAAATCATAAGTCATCTTACAGCTAATAAGTCATACAGCTATTTTAACACAAAAACAGAAGTTCTTAAAAAGCAGTTTGGACTTTAAGGACAGAGTACATTCTTGCTCAGCAGTCCAGCATATGACAGGTCATATGTTAACCCTTAGAAGTATGGGGGATATGTAATTTTTATTCCACAGTCTCTGGACATTTAAAGGGTATTTTTAAATTTTGAAACCCAAGCCACATGTTGTGTCTGTGCAGGAGTGGAGTTGTGGGTCAGGCTGCTGTGTGTGAGGCCTATCTCTAAGAAAGTCAATGAAGGTCCTGGTCTGGTCTGTAAAATCTATTTGGAGGCTTATTGTCCTTTTAATTTTGTTTATGGCACCAGTTCATAACATAACTTTCCCTTAATTTCTATTCCAAAGACACTTTTTCACAGGAAATGAACAATTTAATGTGGCTTCACACCTAATACTGAATACCTTTAATAAACACCACCTCCAAAATAACCTTCAATCTGGAAGTGCCTGTTCAGTGTTGAGGAAGGAATAGAATTAGAAATCGAAACCCTTTTCCTTCCTGTTTCTTTGGTTTTTCACAGTAGAATGATTACTGCAGTTCAGTGCTTGCCAGGAAACTTGAAAATCTCTGGGGAAACAATTCTTAAAATGACCTGATCACTGCATCCTAAGGCGAGAGCTGCACCATACTTTAAAAGTAATGAAAGAAAAGAAAAAAAGAACATACTTAAACATGCTGAAACATTTGTCTTACTTCAGCTGGTTAATTACCAAGCAAAACCTCAACAGGGTTAAAGATGACCTTTTGAGCAAAGGTCATTGAGAGTTTTCCTCCTCACTAATCCAAATGAGCCACTTTGATTGCAATCAAGAGAGAAAGCTGAGGGCCATTAGGGCTTCGGCATTAGTCCATCGTTAATTGCAGTGCTCGTGAAATGCTAGAACTGTCTGCTAAATCGATAGACCTACAGGGCTGCCAGGCAATCACAACCATTTGGATAATTGGGTATTATGTAAACCTTAAAGAGGCTTCTTTTTTGTTTAAAATATGTCTTGCAAAAGGAATAAGAAAGGAATTACAAATGATATTTTTTCTGCTCTGAAAAAATAGAGATTAACCCCTTACAACAATAGCCTTTATGTTTAATGGCCATATTCGGGAGGTGGAAGTGGACTCTTTGAATTTGTTTGGATTGTGCTGCACGATGTGTTTAAAAACAGATGAGGGCCTTTAACAGACATGAAGTTAGATGTTTCCTAAATGCCCTTATAGAATCACCAGGATATATCACAGAACTGTGAAAGCCAGATCCAGGACTGTCACTTAAGTCTAATACATTACAGGTTTAATCTATTGTTACTAATTTTGCATTTTAAAGTTTATATTATTTAACATTTTATTAAGTCCACCAATGTGCCCCACCTTTCGTGCAGCTCTGGATAATCTTTAAAAGTGGACACATTGAAACACGTAACCTCAGTTAGTTTTGTGTTTTCTTACTGCCTGCAAGGTTAATGCATTTTCACTTCCTACTAAATAAAATGAGTCAATTTAATTCAGTGATGCTAAAGGCAGAACTCTGTGTCAGTTAAAGTGGCAATGTGATAGAAGGTAAATATAATGCCCTTAATTCTGGAAGCCCATGTAATGACCATTTTAAGTTTACATGATATCTCGAAATCATCAAGAATGAACCTGAACTGCAGTTAATTGTGGCCTTGTCCTCTTGACTACAGATACACGTGCACCCCAGTTGTGAAAGAGTTTGAATTGCACTTTCCATTGATACAGTTGGTAAAGGTTCTCAAAAAGATACTTAGACATGAAAATACAAATAAAACATACAATTGCCATGGGCTGGACAATGCCTGTGTGAAGATCTGGCAGTTTAGGGTTTAGGCTTGTGCCAATAGATGGATATCATCAGGACTGATTTCTTACATCATGAATGGACGTTCCTTTGCCAATAATTTGAATCATGTGATTAAAAGAAGGTTATTATAGATTATGAGAAGGTTATAAACACGTTTTACATGCACTGCATTTACTATAGAAATTTTGAATGCCTCACAAAACACAAACTAGCAATCTGACAACTTCCTCTGCTGTGAAGGTTCAATGTGGTAGGTGTTTTACATTTTTACTGATTAAGAAGGTCCACATAAGAAGAAGCCTTCTGCGGCATATTATCAATCGAAGATAAGAAGATGAGGTTCAATGATGCTGCAATTGCTACAGCTGTCAACAAAGTCATAAGTGTGCTGCAGTCAGTCTGGATACGCAAATGAAATCAAGACTGGCGACATAAAAACCTACTTGGATCATTCAAAGATCACTACTGACTGCCCTGTTTATGCCTGTGCTGCCTCACATTTTCTATATATTCAAAACACTGCAGCCTGTCAGGCTGCTGAGGGAAAAAAAAGACATGAAATTTTGAACATATATATATATATATGCATCAAAAGGCACGTCACAGCCAACATTGTGGTATTTTAGCAGTGATCCTGGCTTTAATGCCTTGCCCTGTCTTTTTGGAATAAGTATACCATCATTGAGCCAGTGCATTTGGGAAGTATGTTGTGCCCTCTGATCAGCTCTGCAGGAGATGTGCGGTGGTACAATTGATGGGCCACATATCCCTATCACTGTCCCGAAAAGAATTAGACACAGATTATTACAACCAAAAGTGATAACGCTTAATTTAACTCTAGGCTATAACTGATCAATTTCTATATAAGTGTGCTGTTTTGGTGGAGTTGACAGTTGACATATGTGGCTTAGTGAGAAAAATATCTTCTTAATACTTTAAAACAATACATTTTAGAGAATGTGTAAAGCAAACAAGTTATTTACATAAATAATCTGAAACAGCTGTGGTCCTGCCCTGCTTATGTTTTTTGTGCTCTTTCCATATCCAGAAACGTAAATGATTGATGATCAGTGAAATGAGCCACTAGCGCTTCTCCTGGCAGCATTGCCTAAAACAACATAGACAGCTGAATAGAGTTGCGGTAGAGTGATGTTTTGTATGTAAGTTGATAAATATTTTGCATGTCTTTGTTTGTAAGCTAGACATACCAATTGTAATTTTAGTGTTTCATTAGGCTTGGTGTAATCTCATGTTTAACTAACAAACCCCTGCGTGTTTAAGACTGACTCAGGATGTGAAATTTATTGTGAGGGGGATGGAGCATCAGACAAGCTTGGCAAGGGTAAGCCATCCCCCAGAGGAAGGCCATAAAACTACGTAGCTGGCAAGATTCAGATGAATAATTGGTATCCCCTACTTGAGGGCAGATGAGAAAAGATAGTGTGTGCACCCATTGGTCTGAAGTATGGATGTTTGGAATTGGTTTTGAATCAGAGGCCATTCCATACCACGGTGCCCTATTGGCGTAAAGATTTGGACAGAAATGTATAAAGTTGGTTGCTTTACCCTTCCCTCTCTCTCTCTCCTTCTCTCTCTCTCTCTCACACACACACACACACACACACACACACACACACAACATGGCCATGAAGAGAACACAATGAGGAGCACAACTCAGCAGCCATATTGAGACAGGCGTGTGGCCTGTCCTGAAGAAAGCTGACTAGAAAGGATGACTTGATCAGAGACATTTGAGTAACTACAAGTCTCTCTGCTACCTGAAACTACACATCTAGCATTTATCAGGCTGTATGGTTGCCAATATTCACATGTACTCGACTTCATTATTATTATTTTATGAATATTATCAATAATGTATTATTAAAATTAACTCCTGCTGTCCCTTTACTCTATGTAATTGCTTGAGGTTATAGATGTAGAAGGAAAGGTGGGGAGAAGTGTTAAAGTACAATACCTTATAAACAATGGTAAGTCTATGGGATTTGAGGCATTCTAATAAAGTCTGCACAATAAAGAATACAAAAGGGGAAAGTAGAGTCATATAGGACCAAAACAAAAGAAGTATGCAGCAAATAACTGTGAAAGTCTGTCCTTAGAAAATTTCACACTACAATAACTTTGGTTTCATTGTTTGACTCACCACAATTATTTGCTGTAAAGCCAAATTGTTGCCAAATAGGCAAGTGTTTTGTTGTATAGAGCCCAACTGGCCTTATTTTCCACTTTCATGTAGACTTAACAAAATATCTCATATCCCATACTTTTCACCCTCTTATGTTACATTATCTTTTATACCTATGCCGTCAAGCAAAATGAACAAACAGGAGAGAGACTTACACTTTTAATTAATTGTTTAATTCTGTTCAAATTATAAGCTGTGGTGGATTGCCGGCTTACTATTCCGGCCCTCACCCCCAGGCTGCCAGGAGGAGCTCTCCCAACAGCATGGACGTGCCCCGAGTTCCAGCAGGGCCTCATGGACTATGTAGTTTTAACACACAGCCCTGCTGGATACCTTGGGGGCCACCAGGAGTCGCTGTAGGGGGGCTCATGGACTCTTATGTGTCCTATAACCCGGGAGTACGTCATGGTCACATGACAGGAAGAAACAACGTGCTCCCGGGTTGAAGAAAAGGACTGTTTACCCTGGCCCGGAAGCAATAAGGACTTGTGGGTTTTGGACAGGAACCACTTCCGGGTCAGGGGATATAAAAGGACTCTGGAAAAGCCCAGACATTGAGCTGAGCTGGGAGGTA
Organism: Erpetoichthys calabaricus; assembly: GCF_900747795.2. NCBI lineage: Eukaryota > Metazoa > Chordata > Cladistia > Polypteriformes > Polypteridae > Erpetoichthys > Erpetoichthys calabaricus. The sequence goes on from NC_041404.2 coordinate 119,240,205, forward strand.
GGGTGGCGAAGTGTCTGGGCGAGGAGGAGAGTGTATTGTTGTTGATTATTGATTTATATGAATAGTGTGGAGTGGAGGGTGCTTTGTGCACAGTATAGTTGTACAATAAAGAAGAATTGTACTATTACCTGGTGTTTCAAGTGGTACCTGAGGGTTCAAGAGGTGGACAAAAGCCTTAACTGCTACAAAGCAAAATAAAATACAATGAACTCTGGGGGTAGAAACTGTTATTGTTCGGTTTCCTGACTCTTTAACATTATAAATAAAGACATACAAAATATTTATCAAATTATCTGCTAGATATCACTTATTTTATAGTCCACAACAGAGAGATTGGTTTCTTCTTAGCCTATTTGTGCTTATCTGTATTAAATAAGGTACTTTCGTAACATGTTACAGTTCATGTCTATTAACAATGACGACATGCTGTGATGAAATTTTTAAAAAGCAGTTTTGGCTTACTCAGTTAAAATAGTGACCACCCCCATTTTTTTAACTTTTTGTAAAAGTTTCCTATGTAAAGTGTGCAGCTTCTCTCTGTGTCTGATTTTCATAACTGTAACCTGTGGGCTTATTCTTGTATCTGTCCTGTGATGGTGTCCTTCATGCAAAAAGTAATGTGACCATGCAGTCCTAATATTGGATTCAGTATATAGATAAATGGATTTTGTTTCTGTATTTTCATAATGTGAAGGCTATGCTGTGATGAAATGAATTTTAGGTTCTGTGCATCCGCTATTGCAGTTTGTGCCTCGTCTCTTGTATGTACACATTGCCGTATGTCATTATCAGGCATTGTCCAAACAGCATATTCATCAGAAAATTTCTGTAACTTAGAAGCTTTGAGTTTATAGTACATTTTTTAAAAGAAATTTTAAAAAAGGAGTAGCAATGTATGTTGGAAGAAACAAAGACCATGTTGCTCTGGGAAGAATATTTTCCTGAGCAACTAAGGTAAAACAAACCACGGTCAGGGGTGAAATGCAAGATGTCAATCTGAAGTAAAACAGCAAGACAAGGAATGCAGTGAATGTGATGAAGTTGAAATTAAAGCCTCCTTAAAGTTTATTAAAATTGGATTTTTGTAAGTCTTACCTCATTTAAAGCTCAGATGAACAACAAAAGCTTCTGTCCAATGCATGTGTGTATAGTCACACCTAACAAGAATGTAACAACCAAGTCCTGAAATAAAAAATGGCAACACTGGGGAGGTGTGAAAAAAAAGAAAAAGAAACAGTAATAACATTGAAATTAAGTCAAAACACTTTAGACATGCATAGAAATTCCATAGAACAATTTTGGCTGTACCATTCTTATAATAATGACTTCATAAACCATGGACACTTTGTAGAAAAAAACACACAGAATAGTATTATGAAATATAAAAAAGGAGTCTTGTTTCAGCCATCAATTATCAAACCTGCTTACTTAAGACTCAAAGGGCCCAGAGTGCATCCTGGCAGCACTAGAGCAGGGAATTTTAGGGCAATGAACCTAATCCATGTCTATTTGATGTGAGAAGAACACTGGGATACGTGGAGAAAGAACAAACAAGCATAGGAAGAACAGACAAAAAGCACACAGACAGTTCCCAGGTAGGGATAAACATGGTAGTTACCGTAGATACTCGCGTATTAGTCGAAAAATTTATGCCTTAAAATTCATTCAAAAAAACAGGGTCGACTTATCCGCGGGGCAACACAATTTAATAATTATAAGCCAGCAATGGGTCTTTTTACTTCTGGTACATGCTTCCTCAGTTGGTTTGCCCAGTTGATTTCATACAAGGGACGCTATTGGAGGATGGCTGAGAAGCTACCAAATTATAGCAAGCAGTTAAGTTCCTGTGTGCTGATTGGCTCAGCGACGGAGAGCCAAATTCGATTCCGCTGCATTAACCAGGAGGTCTCGACTCGCTCATTCAGCATCAATGTGTTTCACTGTGTAAAGAGTTAACTTTTGTGCTCTTTTGTGTTTATCTTTGTGCATAGTTAAGCCCTTCGTTATGGCTCCAAATCGATCTGCTCCTGCTACTGCTTCAGAGGCCGTGCCCAAGCGCCAACAGAAGATGCGAACGATTGCCATAATTATGATTATTTATAATTAGTTTTACCCTCGACTTATATGCGGGTCATAAAAAATTTCGTAATTTTCGGCTTAAAAAATACACTCGACTTATCTGCGAGATCGACTAATACGCGAGTATCTACGGTACTTACAATTTTCTATACTTTCAAGTAAGTTTTGTAGCTTATTGGTACAGTGGGTACCATTAGCACTTTATAGCACTTGAGGCTCATCTTCTGTCCCAGGCTGTGTAAAGCTTGCATCTTCTTTTCATGTTTGCTTACCTCTGGACTCCTGACACTCCAGAGCATGTTGATAGTTTGGGTGGAATGTTTAAATTTCCCCAACATAAATGTGCAGAAGAAATCCTACAATGGAGCAGTTCCTGCTACTCACCATTTGCTGATTGGAGAGGTTCCAGCTCCCATAGACACTGAACTACTGTACATAACAGATTGTTAAAATGGTTTACTGCAATTCTTTACAGGCAAATGTCATTTTTGACAAAATGAGTGCATATAGTGTAAATTAGCTGCTGACTAAAGGCTAAAGACTTTGTTATATACAGTATATCCGTGTACAAGTCAGAAATGGTGCCGTCATGCCAATTTTGACAGTCTGAGCAAAGGAAATAGCTTTATCTGCTACTCATTTTCTACTTGGCATCAAGCGTCTGTCAAATCTAATGACAGTAAATTAACACCAAAATCCTTGGTGAAGGTGAAAGGCCATTTGCTCATTATGCCTCAACCTTTAGAGGTGCCTGACCTATAATGACAAGTAGATGAAAAGGTTGGGAGCTTTATAAAATTTTTAAATTGAAAAGCATAGGTTGTACTGATATTTTTAAAGGTATGGTAATGACTTTTTTTTTTTTAAATTGCTCTATTATTTATTCATTTTTTTCTTCTGTAGAAAGTATAACTAAAAAAAGTTCTGGTTAATCCAGCAAGTCTTCTTCTAACTTCTTTGCCCACTGCAACATACTGTGACCACGTGTAATGTAGCAATCACGTGCAAAATGAAGGCTTTCTGTGGATAAAGCCTGATTTCACTTTACTCAACAGAAGAGGCACATGCTACTACATGGAGGAATTAGGGGAACAGGAGGGTTTTTTGTTTTAACTGAAGGAATTCAAGACAAAGGTATGACCCATATTTATGGGGGAGTATTCATCATTCTTTTGAGTTTAAAGTTCAAGTTATTTTCATGTATGCACAGTACAGTGAAATTCGTACTTGCCAAGTTCCTCTGAATATGTGACAGTAACACAATACCACAAAAAGACATGCATAAAGAAAACAACAACATTTATTTATATAGGCCACTGTCATTCAACGAATGTAGCTCAAAGTGCTTTATAAGTTGTCAAAGAGAAAGTTACAAGAGAAGAAAAAATATGATTAGGTAAGAATATTAATGAATAAGCAACAAAGAAAAAGCTCCATATGATTTTATAAAACACAGATACATATATAAAATCTCTGTGGTTTTAAAAAACTTCCTACCACAGAATCTGTTTTGTTGAAGGTGATTAATGATATTTTATTAATCATGGACTTGGGTTCTTCTGCTATTTTAGTGTTGCTGGACCTAAGTGCAGCTTTTGATACGGAGGACCATTGGTTCTGTTAAAACAGCTTGAGTGTGAAGTTGGCATTCAAGGGTGTGCACTGAAATGGTTTGTGTCATACTCAAAAGGTAGATTTATGTTGGCTAACATAGCTGATGATTTCTCCCAGCATGCTACGCTCGCACAAGTTGTACCACAAGGATTTCTTCTTACCCCTTTATTATTTGCTCTCTTTGAGGTCCATATGTTAAAACACGGTGTCGATTACCAGTGTTATATTGATGATACCCAACATTATCAAAAAGTTAGCCTGACATCGCTTCATCTGTAAAAAAGCTGAATTTTCTTCAACTGAATGAACATAAAAAAGAGGTCATTATCTTTGGCCCTACTTCTTTTTCTAATGAAATTAGCACTCACTTGGGCTCGCTGACAGCAAAAATTCATAATGATGTCAGGATCCTTGGTATCATCTTCAAGTCGTCACTAAGTTTCGACAAACAAATCTCTACGGTGGTAAAGTCCAGCTTTTACCAGCTGGTGAAAATCTCAAAATTTAAATTCTTTCTTTCACAGAAATATTTGGAAATAGTGATTCATGCTTTTATTACAACCCACCTAGAGTATTGCAATTCCCTATATGCGGATGTTCCCAAATCTGCCCTGTTGCACCTTCGACTGTTTCAAAATGCTGTATCTAGGTTTCTAACCAACCCAAAACATATCTCACCTGTGCTGGCCTCTCTCCACTGGCTACCGGTGAAATTTTGGATTGATTTTAAAATTTTATAGTTTGCTTTTAAGGCCTTGTGTGGTTTAGCCTCAAAATACATCTGCGTTCTCCTTCATCTCCTCTCAGGAACAAAGACTTTGAGGTCATTTGCTTAAATACTCTTTGCAGTTCCAAGATTACGGCTTAAGGCTAGGGGTGACAGAGATTTTTCAGTTAATAATAATACTGTAATACATTTTATTTTATATAACACCTTTCCAATGCTGAAGACGCTTCACAGAGTCTTAGAAAAAACAGCAGGGTGTATGTAACATTGGATACAAATGTTTTCCTGAATAGAACAATAACAAAGCATTAAACAGAATAAAGAACAATAAACCAGAGTAAAATACTAAATTCAATACTAAAAAAAAAACCTAACAAATAACCTAATTTGTGATATAACAGACACACAAATTATCCTGAGCTCCTGGACAGAGAGGTAAACTGAAAGAAAGGGCAGAATGTTAAGTTAAGTTAAAAGCCTTCCTAAATAGATGAGTTTTAAGTTGTTTTTTAAAAGAATGAATGGAGTCAGCTGATCTAATTCATTTCAGGATGTCATTCCAAAGTCTGTGTGCTATGGAGCTGAAGGCCCTGTCACCCATAGAGTACAGGTTAGTATGAGGCACAACAAGATTACCAGAATTAGAGGACCTTAGTAGGCGAACAGGAGCATAGTGATTTAGAAGGTCACTGATGTAGTCCGGTGCAAGGCCATTTAAAGCTTTGTAGGTTATTAATAGAATTTTATATTCAATCCTGTAAGACACAGGGAGCCAATGCAGGCGAAGCAGGATGGGTGTGATGTGCTCACTGTTGCTGGTTCGTGTAAGGACTCTTGCATCAGAGATTTGAATCAACTGGAGCTGTGATATAAGATTAGAAGGGGCACCTGCCAGCAGCGAGTTACAATAATCAATGCGGGATGTGATAAAAGCATGGACAAGTTTCTCTGCATTAGAAAAGGAGAGGATTGAGCGAACACGGGATATGTTATGGAGGTGAAAGTAAGAAAGTTTCTTAATGTGGTTTATGTGGGCGGAATAAGAAAGGGAGGAATCAAAAATGACACCAAGATTCCTTGCATCAGAAGAAGGTCTGATGAGATCACTGTCAAGAGTGACTGAAAATGAGCTCATTTTCTTAAGTAGTGCTTTAGTGTCAATTTGCAGGAGTTCAGTTTTGTTGCATTTTAATTTTAAAGAGTTCTGCCCCATCCAGGTTTTAATTTCACTGAGGCAAGTTGTTAACTGAGAAGACTCTGATGATGTTGCACTTTTGACATTGAAATAGAGTTGAGTGTCATCTGCATAAAAATGATAACCCAGTCCATAGCTATGAATAATATGGCCAAGAAGAGAAGAGGGCCGAGGACAGAGCCCTGAGGAACTTCTTGTGTGACTGGCGCTGAGCTGGATCTGTTGTTGCCATGACTAACAAACTCTTGCCTATCAGTCAGATAGGATTTGAACCACTGTAGGGTAGTGCCAGAGATACCCATCATGTTCTCCATTCTGGTCAGTAGAATGTCATGTCTGACAGTGTCAAATGCTGCACTGAGGTCTAACAGAATTAATATGCTGGTTTGTCCAGAGTCTGCTGCCATAAGCAAATCATTGGTTACCCGAAGAAGAGCAGTTTCACATCAAATTATTAGAGGTTAAGTAATTGATGAGCTGGTAGGCTACAACATGCTCAAGAACTTTTGACAGAAAAGGTAAGTGGGAAATAGGCCGAAAATTGTTAAGATCGTCACAGTCAAGACCAGACTTTTTTAACATGGGGGTTACAGAAGTGTCTGGCATAAACCCAGTGTCGAGGGATGTATTGATTATTGTCGTAACAGTTGGGATTATGGCAGGATTTAAGAAGTGTGGTGGGGATGGGTTCCAGTACACAAGTAGTTGGCCTCATCTTACAAAGCAGGTCATTAACAAATGCCGATGTGACTGGTGAAAATTTAGAAAAGGAGTTGGATGGAGTGGGAAGACAGGGAAGGATATCAATGGATGATGGATTTATGTTAATTGAATTATTTAGATCTTTAATTTTATTGCAGAAAAAGTGGAGGAATTTTTCAGAGACTTCAGTAGAGGGGGTAATTGGGCTAGATGCAGGTTGAAGTAATTTTTTAACTACAGAGAACAAAACCCTTGGGTTTTCATGGCCACTTTCTATTATTCTGCCATAATGTGTGTTGCTGGCTGCAGTTAGTGCTTCCCTGTAAGCCCTTTGAAGGTCAGAGAAAGCCTGGATGTGAACAGTGAGGCCAGTCTTACGTGACATTCTCTCAAGGCATTGGCCAGCTGCTTTCATAGATCGTAGCTCTGAGTTATACCATGGAGCTGAATGCTTAAAGGAAACCTCCTTATGTTTTAAAGGAGCTGTTTTATCTAGTGCTGAATGAAGGGCTGAGTTATAGTGGTTAACAAAACTATCTAGTGTTGATGGAATAGGTGAAGACAGAAAAAGATCAGAAATGGATCCAGCAAGAACAGAGGGACAGATATTTTTAAGGTTTCGGAAAGAAATTTGACGTTTACAGGTAAGAGGAGGTTAGGTAATGAGACAGTGAAAAGCACTGCTTTATGGTCAGAGAGTCCCAAATCAGTGCTATAAGTGTTGCCGACACATAATCCAGATTTGCAGATCAGGTCCAGTATATGACCACCAGAGTGGGTGGGAAAATCAACATGCTGCACCAAGTCAAAACAGTCCAGTAAGGATAGGAATTAATTTCTCAGTTTACATGTAGTAATGTCAATATGGATGTTGAAATCGCCAAGAAGAATGACTCTCTGGGAAAGTGAACTTAAGTGGGTTAATAATTCAATCAGATCAGATTGTTGCTCCTAGGTTTTGGAATGATCTATCACTGCACATTAGATGTTCTCTTTCTATTGAGGTTTTTAAGACTTGGTTAAAGACCCACTTTTTCTCTTCTGACTTTCACTGTGGGTAAGGTCGTCAGGTGGGGGAGGTTGGAAATTTAAAATAGTCATTAACAAACTGTTTTACATAATTGCTTTATGGTAGTTTTATATGTTTATTTGTACAACACTTTGGTACAATCTTCTGTTGCTTTTAAATGTGCTTTTATAAATAAATTTGACTTTCAGTTTTTGATATAATTAGTAAAAGGGTAGCATCCTTGTTATTGAGTAGTATAATGTAATTGTCTCAAGATGACTCCAATGACAAGTTCACATGACTAGGAGGACAGAAGAAAGCTCCAATTAAGTTGGAGGAAAAAACAAGGTCTGTAGGGGTTCCAAGGCCAAAAGACCACCCAGCCTCCACTGGGCATCCTACCTAACATAAATGTTCTTAAATCATTCCTCATGATTTCCAGGCTTCATATCAGTGGATCTGATTCAATCAGTCTCATAGACAGCTAGGGCATCCGCCTTAATTCCAGAATCACAGATGGCTGCACAATGCCTCGATCAGGTAGTGATGGTGCAAAAGTCCATCACAGAAGAACTGGAAAAAAGAAAGCAGAGAGAAACAGAGAGGTAAAAACTGCAAGTCTCTGAACAGCCTGATAATTCTATGCCTATACAGTCTATTAAAAGTACAACTAAAATGTAGCTACGAAAAAGCCCAATTTAAAAAATGGGCTTTTAGCAGTTTTTTTAAAAGTCCCACAGGGTAAGGCAGGCAAATCTCAATTGGTAAAGCATTCCAGATTGTTGGTGCATAACAGCAAAAGGTCACCTCACCACTTCTTTTAAGCTTGGCTTTTGGAATTATAAGGCATACCGCTATTAGAAGATCTAAGGTTAGGACTTGGAGTGTTAAAGTACATGAACTCCAAAATATAGGAAGGGGCAAGATCATCCATCCATCCATCCATTGTCTCCCGCTTATCCGAGGTCGGGTCGCGGGGGCAGCAGCTTGAGCAGAGATGCCCAGACTTCCCTCTCCCCGGCCACTTCTTCTAGCTCTTCCGGGAGAATCCCAAGGCGTTCCCAGGCCAGTCGAGAGACATAGTCCCTCCAGCGTGTCCTGGGTCTTCCCCGGGGCCTCCTCCCGGTTGGACGTGCCCGGAACACCTCACCAGGGAGGCGTCCAGGAGGCATCCTGATCAGATGCCCGAGCCACCTCATCTGACTCCTCTCGATGCGGAGGAACAGCGGCTCTACTCTGAGCCCCTCCCGGATGACTGAGCTTCTCACCCTATCTTTAAGGGAAAGCCCAGACACCCTGCGGAGGAAACTCATTTCAGCCGCTTGTATTCGCGATCTCGTTCTTTCGGTCACTACCCATAGCTCATGACCATAGGTGAGGGTAGGAACATAGATCGACTGGTAAATTGAGAGCTTCGCCTTGCGGCTCAGCTCCTTTTTCACCACGACAGACCGATGCAATGCCCCCATTACTGCGGATGCCGCACCGATCCGCCTGTCGATCTCACGCTCCATTCTTCCCTCACTCGTGAACAAGACCCCGAGATACTTGAACTCCTCCACTTGGGGCAGGATCTCGCTACCAACCCTAAGAGGGCACTCCACCCTTTTCCGGCTGAGGACCATGGTCTCGGATTTGGAGGTGCTGATTCTCATCCCAGCCGCTTCACACTCGGCTGCGAACCGATCCAGAGAGAGCTGAAGATCACGGCCTGATGAAGCAAACAGGACAACATCATCTGCAAAAAGCAGTGACCCAATCCTGAGCCCACCAAACCGGACCCCCTCAACACCCTGGCTGCGCCTAGAAATTCTGTCCATAAAAGTTATGAACAGAATCGGTGACAAAGGGCAGCCCTGGCGGAGTCCAACTCTCACTGGAAACGGGTTCGACTTACTGCCGGCAATGCGGACCAAGCTCTGGCACCGATCATACAGGGACTGAACAGCCCTTATCAGGGGGGCCGGTACCCCATACTCTCGGAGTACCCCCCACAGGATTCCCCGAGGGACACGGTCGAATGCCTTTTCTAAGTCCACAAAACACATGTAGACTGGTTGGGCAAACTCCCATGCACCCTCCAGGACCCTGCTAAGGGTATAGAGCTGGTCCACTGTTCCGCGACCAGGACGAAAACCACACTGTTCCTCCTGAATCCGAGGCTCGACTATCCGACGGACCCTCCTCTCCAGGACCCCTGAATAGACTTTTCCAGGGAGGCTGAGGAGTGTGATCCCTCTGTAGTTGGAACACACCCTCCGATCCCCCTTCTTAAAGAGGGGGACCACCACCCCGGTCTGCCAATCCAGAGGCACTGTCCCTGATGTCCATGCGATGTTGCAGAGGCGTGTCAGCCAAGACAGTCCTACAACATCCAGAGCCTTGAGGAACTCCGGGCGTATCTCATCCACCCCCGGGGCCCTGCCACCAAGGAGTTTTTTGACCACCTCGGTGACCTCAGTCCCAGAGATGGGGGAGCCCACCTCTGAGTCCCCAGGCTCTGCTTCCTCATTGGAAGGCATGTTAATGGGATTGAGGAGGTCTTCGAAGTATTCCCCCCACCGACCCACAACGTCCGGAGTCGAGGTCAGCAGCGCACCATCCCCACCATATACAGTGTTGACACTGCAATGCTTCCCCTTCCTGAGACGCCGGACGGTGGACCAGAATCTCCTCGAAGCCGTCCGAAAGTCATTCTCCATGGCCTCCCCAAACTCCTCCCACGCCCGAGTTTTTGCCTCAGCAACCACCAAAGCCGCATTCCGCTTGGCCTGCCGGTACCTATCAGCTGCCTCCGGGGTCCCACAGGACAAAAGGGTCCTGTAGGACTCCTTCTTCAGCTTGACGGCATCCTTCACCGCCGGTGTCCACCAGCGGGTTCGGGGATTGCCGCCACGACAGGCACCAACCACCTTACGGCCACAGCTCCGGTCAGCTGCCTCAACAATAGAGGCACGGAACATGGCCCATTCGGACTCAATGTCCCCCACCTCCCTCGGGATGTGGTCGAAGTTCTGCCGGAGGTGGGAGTTGAAGCTACTTCTGACAGGGGGCTCTGCCAGACGTTCCCAGCAGACCCTCACAACACGTTTGGGCCTACCACGCCTGACCGGCATCCTCCCCCACCATCGAAGCCAACTCACCACCAGGTGGTGATCAGTTGACAGCTCCGCCCCTCTCTTCACCCGAGTGTCCAAGACATGTGGCCGCAAGTCCGACGACACGACCACAAAGTCGATCATCGAACTGAGGCCTAGGGTGTCCTGGTGCCAAGTGCACATATGAACACCCCTATGCTTGAACATGGTGTTCGTTATGGACAATCCGTGACGAGCACAGAAGTCCAATAACAAAACACCGCTCGGGTTCAGATCAGGGGGGCCATTCCTCCCAATCACGCCCTTCCAGGTCTCACTGTCATTGCCCACGTGAGCATTGAAGTCTCCCAGCAGAACGAGGGAGTCCCCAGAAGGTATGCCCTCTAGCACCCCCTCCAGGGACTCCAAAAAGGGTGGGTACTCCGAACTGCTGTTCGGTGCATACGCACAAACAACAGTTAGGACCCGTCCCCCCACCCGAAGGCGAAGGGAGGCTACCCTCTCGTCCACCGGGGTAAACCCCAATGTACAGGCTCCAAGTTGGGGGGCAATAAGTATACCCACACCTGCTCGGCGCCTCTCACCGGGGGCAACTCCAGAGTGGTAGAGAGTCCAGCCCCTCTCAAGGAGATTGGTTCCAGAGTCCAAGCTGTGCGTCGAGGTGAGCCCGACTATATCTAGCCGGAACCTCTCAACTTCGCGCACTAGCTCAGGCTCCTTCCCCTTCAGAGAGGTGACATTCCACGTCCCAAGAGCCAGTTTCTGTAGCCGAGGATCGGACCGCCAAGGTCCCCGCCTTCGGCCACCACCCAACTCACACTGCACCCGACCTCCTTGGCCCCTCCCATAGGTGGTGAGCCCAAGATCATTTAAGGCTTTATACACCATTCATCCATTTTCCAACCCGCTGAATCCAAACACAGGGTTACAGGTTTCTGCTGGAGCCAATCTCAGCCAACACAGGGTGCAAGGCAGGAACCAATCTGGGCAGTTCACCAACCCACTGCAGGACACACACGGGCCAATTTAAGATCGCCAATCCACCTAACCTGCATGTCTTTAGACTGTGGGAAGAAACCAGAGTACCTGGAGGAAACCCACGCAGACACGGGGAGAACATGCAAACTCCATGCAGGGAGGACCCAGGAAGCAAACCCAGGTCTCCTTATTGCAAGGCAGCAGTGCTACCACTGTGCCACCCTGCTGCCCTTTATACACCATTAGTAGTAAATTAAAGTCAATTCTGAATGAGATGGATAACCAGTGTAACAACGCTAAAACTGGTGAGATTGTACTCAGATTTTCTTTATCTGGCTTGCTGCTGCATTCTGCACTAATTGCAACCGATTAATGTCTTTCTTACTTAGTCTTCTTAGGAGCGCATTACAGTAATATAGCCAATTAAAAACAAAACTGTGAATCTTAAAATGCTATAAGGGGTCTAACTTTTGCAGTATTCCTTAAGTGAAGAAAAGCAGTCCTAGTAGTCTGGTCAACATGCGATTTAAAGTTGTGACCACCAGGGGGCACTGCAGCTCCCTGAACCTTAGATACAGTAATGTCCAGCACACGTTTGAGAGCAAATACAGAATATTTATTTAAACAAAAGCACTCTCCACAATCACCTCTTCAAAGATTATCCAAAATAACACAAAAATAAAACAATTTTTCCTCCTTCCATCTTCTTGTTGAGTGTCCCTCACTGCCTCCCAACACTGACTCATCCATGTATGGCAGCAGGCTCCTTTTATGTTGGACCAGGGAATGCTTCTGTTGTCACGCTGTGTCCTTGAGAAAGCACTTCCAAGCCATAGAAAAAGTAGGAAGCACCCTCTTTCAATCCCCAGGTACTTCCAGAATCCATCTCCCAAGCACCCCTGTGGGTGTCCAGATCAGGTTACTGTACAAGGACTACTGCCACCTAGCATATGGGGGATGAAACCAATCCTGATCCTCTACTTCCGCTTCCTTCATCCACTATATTATACTAGCAGGGCACAAAATTATTTTTTCATCCCGCTGGGCAATTCATCTGATGTTTCACTCTGGCCTCCTTTCCAGGTACAAAATGCTCCTCTCTCCCAGCTGGGATGCCCATTCTCCTCCTACAAAGTTTAGGTCAGACTCCATGATTATCCATAAATTCTTAACCTCCACCTTGACTTTTAATGCTAAAGGATTGAGTTTATTTCTAATACCCTCACTATTTTAATTTTTGCCAATCATAGAAAATGCAACATCTGTTCATATAATTGCATAAAACATACACAATAATGTATAAAAGAACATTTGCGGTGTTTGTTATTTTAACTGGTTGTTCCTTAACCTTATAGTCTGTAGACAGAGCTATCTTGGAATCTACTGGGGTGAGTGCAAAAGCTGTTGTACCACTTGCCAGAGAGGAGAGGTGAGAAAAGTGAACAAGTTTGATGGCTGAGGTCTTAAAAAATACTATTTGCCTTACTAGGGCAGCGTCTTGAACAAATGACAGTTGTATGCCCCCTTAACATTCTCTATTACTTTCAGCATTCTCCACAATACTTAACAATCATGAACCGAAAAGGTGCCATACCAGTGAAGATGGGCTTCATGGTGTACAGTAGAAATCAGTGAAAACAGGTGGAGAAATGACCGTTCCTAAGCCTTCTTGACAATAGCCCAAACATGTTGTGTCTACATCAGTACAGTCCTCTCCAAGAAAATTAAACCTGTTCACCTTTGCAACAGCATGACTACTGATGTTAATGGACATTTGGTCTTCCGTCTGCTTCCAGAAGTCTATGACCACAGGTTTTTCTGACATTAAGGATGAGTTTGTTGTTTCGGTTGATGCCACTGCGTCAATAGATAAACCTCATTTCTGTAAGCTATCTCATCCTTTAATGGTGGAGTTAGAGCTGGGTTTGGCAACACTGTCATAGGCAAACAAAGATTCCACAAGGGGAAACCTGTGAGATGAATGTGTTGAGGATCAGCACGGAGGAAGTGGTGCTGCTGTTCAAGTACAAAATCCATTTGTAATGGATGGCAACTTGAGGAGTTTGGTCTGGTGATTAGCTTTAGTGAAATAAAAGTGCTAATTGTTGAGCTTATGTTTATAAAGTGTAATCTAATATTATACTTTTTTATTGTACAGATGCATCAGGATTGTATTAAGTGCAATGCATATGACATCCTCGTGGCATCCTCTGGTTGAAATGATATGCAAGTCAAGGTGGTCCAGATTATCTGGACATTTCAGCTTAAAGTGCCCCAGCACCACTCTCTCTGAACAGTGTGGTACTGGACCATGGTCATTTGGAAAGTCCACTTTGATTTCTTCAGCACAGTGATAATTGATATTTGTTGATGTCACCTCAAACTTTTAATTTTTTTTCTCCTCAAAACTGATTCTTGAGCAGTTTTAAATATTCAGTACAAAGTAGTTGAAATCTCCTGCCTATATCAAGTCTTTGCTATTTCAACTGGGCCTTGCCCATGAAATTTGAGTTCTGGAAACCGTATAACAGAGTAAAATGTACTGACCTTGAGTTCGAGGCCAGCCCTTGTACATGACAAAGAAATTATAGGAGATGAGTGAGAAAGCCTGATTTCACAGAGTTATTCTATCGTCTTCAAAGGCAGTCAATCAAAACCAAGAGAACAAAAGGCTAAAAGGAATGAAATGAAGCACTTTGTTGACCTGCCCAAGGCATGTGATGGTTATTCAAAGTTATGAGGAAAAAAAAGTGAAAAATAAGTTTTATGGACAAGCTTGCACCTACTGAATACAAGAACATATATCCATCCACCCATCCATCCATCTTCTAAACCCATTTAAGCTATCATATGGTCCGAGTAGCTAGAGCTTCAACCGCATTGATCCCAATGCTGAAGTCATCTGTGAATGTAATGCAAGTCAAGACTGACCATGTTTGGGACATTTGTCTATTGCAAAGCACACATAGCCTTTCACATCAGGTCATTTAATCTAACATGAATGTATTTGGCAGATAAAAAAAATGAAAACATGAAGAGGACAGGCAAACCTCACCAAATTTATAACTACAGACAATAAAAGTCACATTTCGAGCACAGCAGAGGGTCTAGGTTAATGTACAAGTACAGTATATCATTATGTAAGGTGTACATACAATATATAGGTTCATGTCACCTTAAGAGGCCGATGGAAACATTGGAGAATCTTTCATAGCAGACTTGATAGCATAAAATAGAAATGAGTATTCATCAGACTTCCACAACAGCAAGTAAGGTGAAATTTCCTTAATGTTGACTGTGCAAAAACTTGAATATGTTTGTTTATGTCAGGATATCAAGAACAGGATGTTGAAGGATCATATGTCCCACTATCAGATCCATCAAATGTGTTCTGAAGAAAAAAACCTGTTTTGCAATTGAAACTGTTGTTAAAGCAGATAAATGTTATTCCCATAAAACTTTTATTGATTATTTACATTATTATTTTGTTTAAACTTTCTTTCAACTTTATTAACTGAATGTGGTCCTTGTCCACTTTGCCCAAATGTTTACTTTCCTAACTCCAGACCTTTTTTATCTAATGTGAATCCTTTCAAAATAAACTCTTTCATCTCCAGCAAATGAGAAGACTGCTACATGGATCCATCACACATTGGATTTATTTTTTATAGGGCTCAGTTAAGTTCTTTGTAATTTATTTCATAACAATACTTCTAATTGTTTGAAATGAAATATATTTCAATCTGAAATATTTACAGTTGTGGCAGACCCCAGCCGGGACGCCCCTTCACTGTATATTCAGGGGGAGCAGCCCTGGACGGTGCAATACCTCCCCCTGGATGCTAGATGGCTGCCCCCCCTGGGTTGGGTCCCCACAGGGCTCCATGGGAATTGGAGTGCCCCAAAGATATGCCCCACAGGTGAAGAAAAATAAAAGTATTTTGATTTTATATGTGCCTCCAGTGTGAATCTGTGTCGGGTCAGGTGCATATATAGCGCACAGTATAGAAACATTTTAGACATCATAGAGGGGGACCTATACTCATCGAGTCATGGACTTCATAAGACCACTGAGGGTGTCCTGTGATACCTGGCACCAAGATGTTGCCACGTTAAGTCCTGTAAGTTGCAAGGTGGGGCTTCCATGGATTGGACTTGTTTTTCCAGCACATCCCACCGATGCTCAATTGGACTGAGATCTGGAATGTTTGGAGGCCATATCAACACCTTAACTCTCATATTCCTCAAATCATTCCTGAACAATTTTTGCAGTGTGTTGCAGGATGCATTATCCTCTTGAAAGAGGTCAATGCCATCATGGATTACCGTTGCCATGAAGGGGTGTACATGGTCTTCAAAAATCTTTAAGGAGGCAGTACGTGCCAAAGAAACATCCACAGCAATGTCAGGATCCAAGGCTTCCCAGCAGAACATTGACCACAGCATTATACTACCTTCGCTGGATTGTCTTCTTCCTATATTGAATCCTGCTGCCATCTCTTCTCCTGGTAATTGACGAACATGTATCCGGACACCCACATGATCTAAAAGAAAATGTAATTTATGAGACCAGGAAACCTTCTTCCATTGTCTCCATGGTCCAGTTCTAACAGTCATGTGCCCATTGTAGGTGTTTTCATCTTTAGACAGGTGTCAGCTTGGGTGCTATGCAGCCACATATGCAGCAAGCTGGAATGTACTGTGTATTCTGACATCTTTCTCTCATGGCCAGCATTAACCTTTTCAATAATTTGCGCTACAATAGCTCCCCTGTGGAATCAGACCAGACGGGCTAGCCTTCACTATGCACACACATCAATGAGCCTTGGGAGCCCATGACTCCGTCACTGGTTTCCAGGTTGTCCTTCTTTGGACCTATTTTGTAGCTAAACACTGCATACGGTGTTTACCCCACAAGACCTGCTCTGTTAGAGATGCTCTGACCCAGTCAACTGGCCATTACAATTTAGCTCTTGTCAAAGTTGCTCAGATCCTTATGCTTGCCCATCTTTCCAACACATCAGCTTCAAGAACTGACTCTTGCTGCCTAATATATCACATCCCTTGACAGATGCCATTGTGACAATCAATGTTATACACTTCACCAGTTATATAAAATTTAAGAGTTTAGCTACTCCAGTCCATCTTTTGGTTATTAATACTACAGGACCTCAGTTAAGGTATACTGGCATGCAAATGTCATGGGGTCTGAAACAGCAAGTGGATAAGTTAATGCAGATTTGGTCAGTGAAACACAGGCTTAAGTGTTATTTCCTGCTGAATCCTGAATCCTGGTTTGAATTCTGCTCTGGATTGTAATATGTGTACATAACTGCCCTGTATTTGTCTGAGTATTCCATAAGTATTCCATGAGATATGCATGCTAGATTACCCGATGATTTAAAATTCTGTCTTTATGAGTGGGTGCATAAGTGTATCCTGTCCAGAGTTGGTCCATCCCTGGCACCAAATGCTCTCAGGTTAGGCTCCAGACTCTTGTAATCCTGATTTGGAGTGATGTTTATAGATACTGTTAGTGTATTTGAACAGTTTTCAAGCCTATGAAAGTGAAAATGTTGCAAATAATAATGTGAACCAGTAGACCTTTATTCAGTTATGCTTTGGAAAGCATCAAATGGAGTTCAAATGCCCTACTTTTAGTTATCACAACAATAAGCTGTTAAAATAAGATATTTCCACTTAAAACTGCCTTTCATTAATGCAGTGTACGCCAAGCTATGGTACTCTGTTAATTTCAGCACCAATAAAACCTCTGAATCCTGCAATTATCAGTTTTATATAAGTTAATAGCTTCTCTAGACAAATCTCCTTATTTCTTTATGCATTTATTTGTCTCCTTTTATTTTTGTAATGGCACTGAACACAAAATGAAATACATTTTGAAATGAAAACCATTATATTCACCCATCAACATACAACAGTGTATGTGATTGGTTGGTTAACTCTGAGAGACCCGAGAGAGAGTGTCTGCAGTAGTACATGCTCAAACGTGTGACTGTGTGTGTGTGTAATGGTGAACAATATCTAGCATACATTTTAATACATATATATTGTCACGCTTGGGTCACAAAGTTGCACAGGTTCATTCAGGGTTTTCAAGAGACAGAAGTTTTATTCAAATACAGACAGAACAAACACAAGTCTCTTCCAGGAATGATCCGGGCACACTGCCACAGCTCCACCTCTCATTGAAAAGAACACACAATCGTCCTCCTCAAAGGGGTGCAGCGGCGACCAGAGCAGAGGATGTCTGGGGGAAAAGAGACAAGACAGTGAGATACTAGGACAGCCACGGTGCAGTCTTTGAAATGTTTGAAGCCCTGCGTGAGATGCAGATCTCGTGGCACAGCATTCAGCAGCAAGCTAGCAGCTGATCCCGCAAAGAGGAGATGAAAATCTGTTTTTGTTTTCCATTGTATCATTGTTTAAGAGTGAAGGAACAGCCATGTCCCCTTGGAACCGTGTTCACAATATATATATGATCATATTTTAAAATGCTTAAATAAGTAGGGAGGTTAATATCTATTAATATCTGATTTCAAAGGAAAGTAAGCTATTGTAGTTTCCTCCTACCAGAATTTCATTGACAAGAACAGTACCAAAAGTAACAGGGAGAGGGAAAACTAACCAGAGTGGGTCATTTTACAACTTGAACAGCTTTTATTTCTTATTTGTTTGAAATTATGTTTGGGCATCTTTGAAACTAGAGAAAATGTTGACAAGGACAAAAGAAAGGTGGAGGTTGTGCTTGAGTTGTTTTGTTGATGAGTCAGGGGAAACAGATCCACAATAAGAGGATGTTTTCATGTTGTGTGGCCTCTCTCTGGTATTTTCCATCCTAAGAAGACCATCATTATCGGTGGTCATATTTAGACAGGCCATGCTGCCTGCCAAGGGCCATGCAGAGCCGTATTAGGCAAGAGACTTATAGACACTAAGATAGAGAGATATATTCGGTAGCCCAATATAAGGCAGAATTATTTCAACCAACACATTTCTACTTTAGTTATATTGTGGGCATATTATCTATAATATATATGGAACTTTTTCGCTTACCTGTGCTGGCACTCTAGTTGCCCGAGGTTATATAAAGTAAAAGAAAAGGGAGAGGCATTGAAATGAATAGAAGTAAAACCTGACAGTGTTGTAAGAGTATAGGATTTTGGGCATTCTCTTAAGGTCTATGTAAAAAAGGGTTGTAGCAGGGTGAATAAAGAGGCAGGGCAAAAGCCAAATGTTTGGAGTGCCACCTGGGCAAAACCAGGTTAATTTGAATCAAATTAAAAGGAAAACAAGCTTGAGCGTGCCCTTTGCGAGGGATTCATTCGTATGCTAACACTAGTGCGCATTAACTTAACACAAGAAACACCATTTCCCACACTGATGGGAGTTGTATTTGTACATTTTTAATGTGTGGTGTAGCGGGTCCACAGCTCAAGTCAAAAAGGCCACTTTTTAAATAAACAGTCGCTGCACTCACGGCTTAGAGGGGGGACGTGGTAGTGTGGCCGGAGCAGGTTCCCGGGTGAATTTGTGATGCGGGTGGTCCTCGGTTAAGTGCACAGGTGAGGAGTCGTCCACATCTGTAATTGATGCCAGGAGCTGCTAATTGCCACACCTGATCCACATCCCAGTGATAAATAATATAAGCGCGAGGCGGCTAGGGGGAAGAGGAGAAAAAGACGAACAAAGGTTACAAGAGAAGAAGAAGGCAGGAAGCAGGGAGGAGAAAGCCAGTGCGTGAATGAGCGAATGCTCGCTCACTGTATAGAGAGGTTGGCAGCTGGACAGTGAGACCTCGTGGGGTGTGTGGCCGGCACCCGGGGGCAGTCGGTAGTGGTTGTTCCCGCTGAGCATTAGTGAGGAGCGGGAGTGACCGGAAGGAGGATGGCTTGCCGCATAAGGCTGAGAAGGCAGCGGGAGTCGGGACCCAGCATGAGCTCCCTGGTCGCCGGGGAACCCAAGTCATGGTCTGATGATGCCCAACGGAGCCAGGGGTCGGAAAGGCGAACAGACCAGCAGTAGAAGGCAGAAAGAAGGTCAGCTGCAGGTAGGGTGGCTCCCCTGGTACATAGCCTGGACAGGACAAGCAGGGGAGTCACCAGTAGAAAGAAGGCACCGGGCTTAGTTTTTAAAAGGACAGCTTCCAGCCATTATTTTAACCTCATTTTTAAAGGATTTATTTATTGTGTTAACCTCCACAGTTCACTTGTTTTTACTGGATTATTTATTTAAAGATTTTGACACACTACATTATTTGGACACTGCTTTTGATTTTGTTGTTTTTAATAAAAGCACTTTGCACTTTTTGCACCATCCCCTTGCTTCATTGTTGTGCCTCACTGTCCAGCTCATCGGTGACATTACCGATGGTGTCGGGTTTGAGACCTCCCAGAAGCTGGATGAGAGCATGGAGCAGAACCTGCATCGTCACATAATTACATCATCAGTGTACATATCTTGCTCTGTCCTTCCTTCCTTCCTTCCTAAAAACATGCACTTCAATTGCCCCTGTTCTTATAATTCTTTTTGAAAAAGAGACTGATGGGATATTTTTGCTAGCCTTCTTGCATAGTTTAAATTGCATGTTAATTGGATTACTAAGATTTCATTTTTTTCACTTAAGGAATATTGCAGTAGTTAGACCTCTTTTAACGCTGCAAGATGCTGAAAAATTAATTCACTAATTTATTTTTAGTTGGCTAGATTACTGTAACATACTCCTAACTGGACTATCTAAGAAAGACATCAATCGACTGCAATTAGTACAGAATGCAGCAGCAAGAATCTTAACTAGAAAAAGAAAATCTAAGCACATCTCACCCGTTTTACCGTTGTTACATTAGTTTCCAATGTTTTATAGAACTGACTTTAAAATACTACTAATGGTGTATAAAGCATTAAATAATCTTGCCCCTTCCTATATTTTGGAGTGCCTATCCCCCTACATTCTAAGTCATAATGTTCTAAAGGTGGTCTGCTTATAAATCCAAGAGCCAAGCTAAAAGAAGTGATGAGGTGGCCTTTTGCTATTATGCAACAAAAATCTGGAATACCCTACCAATGTGGAACATTTTAAAAAACTGCTAAAAACACTTTGTTAATTTGGCTTTTTCATAGCTACATTTTAGTTGTACTCTTAATAGTACATCTACAGGAATACATAGACATACAATTATCTGAATGTTCAGGGACTTGTGGTCGTTATTAATCTCTACTCTTCTCTGCTTTTTTTTTCCAATTTCTCTGCTGTTGCAATTTGTGCCACTACCACCTGTGTTGATGGAATGAAGGTGTTTGCCACAGCTGTCTACAAGGCCGACTTCATCATATCTTCTCAAACAAAGCCTGGAAACAACAAGACGTGACTTTTAAGTTAGGTAGAATGCCCAGTGGGGGCTGGGTGGTCTTTTGGCCTTGGAACCCCTGCAGTTTTTTGTTTTTTAATTGTATTTTATATCCTCCCGACCATCTGACATTATCGTCAGACTTACCTTTAGAGACTTACATTATGGTATTGTATATAAGGATCCTACCCTTTTACTAATTATGTACTTGTGTTTTTTATAAGATCATATGGATTTATCTTCCAAAAATCTAGACTATAATCAATGAAAAAGTTTCACATTATTAATCGTTCACATGGTTTCACTATGCATGATGAATGCACTCATAGGCTAAATTGGAAAAATGTTTCTTGATCCAATTATATAAGTTTACCAGAAAGGGTATCATCATTTTTTTTAAACAGATTTGAGTAAAAACATGAAAGCAAGATAAAATGGCAAGCAGGCTTTGGAAATGTTACAGCATATGAGCATCACTGATTAGGTGCCAGACATTGACTTTGAACTAGAGAGTGAGACTTCATGTGATTCTGAGCCAGAGTCTGAATCTGATCAGGAGTGTGGCACCTGGCTGTGAGGCAGAGCTTCATGCAGAGTCATCCTGAAATTCTTACCACAAAAAAGGCTCTAGCTGAGACTACCATGCCAGTATCAGTTTTACAGAAGAAAATGAAGAAGACATGAGATGGCAGACTGTACAGAGAGGATTCCACAAGCCTCCCCACTCACAATGTTTTCACAGACAAGTAGTATTATGTAGTCCAGCACTGTACTCCCTCACTGCAAGGCTTAGCGTACTTTAAACAGGCAGCAGAATTCATGGATGGTCAAACTTGCCAAAGTGTGGATGCAGGATGGGCCTGTATAGGTATATTTATCTTTAAATATGTATTATTTAAAAATTGAATCATTTATTGTGCTCATGTTTATGTATGGAGTTGATTGAGTAATGTGAAGGTTTGGTTTAACACATACTGGAGAGTGGTTTCTGTCATTTTAAAATTATATACGGTAAGTTAAACATTGTATGAGAAGGTGACTGAGTACTGGATATATTTGTAAGAAAAAGGATGTAATGAGAAGTCAAGCAAGATGAAGAAAGGGCCTGAGTTGCCTTGAAAGCTTGCATATTGTAATCTTTTTAGTTAGCCAATAAAAGGTGTAATTTTGCTTGACTTCTCATTACATCCATCATGGCTAACAAGGTACAACACCGTAGTGCTAAGAAAAATGAATAAGATTTAATTTTATTAGCGATAAGGCTACTGTAGCTGTGTTTATCTAAAATGACCAACGTTTTGCAGCTCCAGCTTGTAAATGGGATTGAGAAAAAGCCTGATGCGTTGAAATGATTCCACAGACAAAATATCTTCATTTTTAAAAGTTTTAGTTAAAATTCAAAGTAAAACAGTTGACACAAAAAAAGAGAAAATTGAAATAGCAAAAAATTTGAAAAATTCTTGTTTAAGAGAAGTTCTGTTCAAAGCTTAAATCTTGTTACATTTCTAATTGTTACAAAATCACTTCAAAATGTTTCTGAACCATGTCAAAACGGTCAGAAAACTGTATGCCTATCCCATTTCTAAGCTGAAAATGGGTCTTTTAAGTCCCCGTGTACTGGGTCCTATTCTAAACGACAACTGACTCAATTAACACACTGTATCTTAGTTATAGCAAGAAAATTCTATCTCTTATTAACTTACAGGGGGTAAAAGGCTATACCATTGTCTATGAATATGACTCAGCAAACACTAATATGAATTTAACTTAACCTTAAGCATTACTTTCTAAGATAGGCTCTTACAGCTACATTCTGCTTTTAACACTAGAATCCTTGAAGCCTGCAAAAATATTCATAATGCCGGGCCACCTTCATTTTACTCATACCTCCTCGCCATTATGTTAATTGTGCACCAAAAAA
The DNA here is from genome assembly GCF_900747795.2 of Erpetoichthys calabaricus. Classification (NCBI taxonomy): domain Eukaryota; kingdom Metazoa; phylum Chordata; class Cladistia; order Polypteriformes; family Polypteridae; genus Erpetoichthys; species Erpetoichthys calabaricus. The sequence continues at coordinate 119,262,896 of NC_041404.2, forward strand.
CGCATTTGTTTAGCAAATGTGTCAATCGGCCGCAGGCAGGTAGCCTGCTATTCCATCCCTCACCGAGACAGCTGAAATCAGACACAAAATACTCACAGCTGAAGCCTGTTTAAATGGGAGTGAGGTGTCTGGAACTATATAAGAAAATAAAATATCATTATTTGAAATACATACATTTCTTGTGTGTTCCGTGTTTACAACAATCTGACTGAAATCAAATGTATGCTTTTATTACATAAGTAGCAAAATACCCGCGCTTCGCAGCGGAGAAGTAGTGTGTTAAAGAGGTTATGTAAACATATATATACATAAACATATATACTTATATATACATATCTACATATACACATATATACATATACACATCCACATATATATACATATATCAACATATACTGTATATACACATACATATACACACATACATACATACACACATATATATATATATACACATACAGACACATATATATACATATACATATTTACATATCTACATATATATACACATATATACATATCTACATACATACACATCTATCTATCTATCTATCTATCTATCTATCTATCTATCTATCTATCTATCTATCTATCTATCTATCTATCTATCTATCTATCTATCTATTGTCAGTTCAGCACTCCGGTTGGAATATGACCAAGCCGTGCAGGCTTACTGTTAAGAATGCAACGTATAGTTGTACAGGAGAAAAGCAATATTGCCTCAAATCAATGGCAACCTTTTGTAGGTCTATGAACTTAATTTAAACTTTAGGTTTACACGGTGCTCTGTTTCCATAGTACCTGCACTCATGAATATATCTGTATGTGTCAGTCGCTGAAATCCCCGCGCTTGCCACCGGCGAAGTACTGCTTTTAAATTTTTATTAAGAAGAAAAGAAAACCTTTTTAAATTGAGGTAAAATATACCACTAACAATTTGTTAAGGATCTGTTTTTTTGTGTAGGTGACTTCACACAGCCTCTCCGCTGTTTTATAAACGAACATTATATAAGGTCTTCCTTTTTCGTTGCTTCGCCAACGGAAGCAGCCTTTTTATTTAATCCTGTTTTTACGATTGTTCTGTTTGTATACCAGTTTGTCAGTTCAGCACTCCGGTTGTAATATGACCAAGCTGTGCAAGCACACTCTTGAGAATGCAACGTACAGTTGTACAGGAGAAAAGCAATCTTGCCTGAAATCAATGGCAACCTTTTGTAGGTCTATGAACTTAATTTAAACTTTAGGTTTACACGGTGCTTTCTTTCCGAAGTACCTGCACTCATGAATATGTCTGTATGCGTCAGTCGCTCAAATCCCCGCGGTTCACACCGGCGAAGTTCTGCTTTTAAATTTTATTAAGAAGAAAAGAAAACCTTTTAAAATTGAGGTAAAATATACCAATAACAGTTTGTTAAGGATCTGTTTTTTTGTGAAGCTGCCTTCACTCGAGTGATCACTTCGAGCTTTAAGCCTGAGAAATCACCCAGTAAATGCACACGTTTAATTGCACATCTGTTAATATGTATGCTTACACAGTATTAAAAGACACTCAACAATTACACAGTATTAAAAGACACTCAACAATTAACGTCATTTACCTTCGATCCCGCGTTTGACTTGTGCTGTAAATCTCTTCCTTGTTTTCACTTCACGTGATTACGTAGGAGGCGTAATACGTGATGACGCGATACGTGACTCCGCCTCCTCCATTAGAGTATATGGACAAAAAACAGGTTCCAGTTATGACCATTATGCGTAGAATTTCGAAATGAAACCTGCCTAACTTTTGTAAGTAAGCTGTAAGGAATGAGCCTGCCAAATTTCAGCCTTCTACCTACACGGGAAGTTGGACAATTAGTGATGAATGAGTCAGTCAGTCAGTGAGTCAGTCAGTCAGTGAGGGCTTTGCATTTTATTAGTATAGATAATAACAATAATAACAGCCCACCAGTCAAAGCGGTAAATGCAGGAAGGAGCTGGGTGTGAACCGGCAAAGTCTTGATTACAAAGCAGCTGTTCTTAACCTTCCACTAGCAAAGCAGATATTTGTGAGACTGCCACATTTCCACTTTACTTCATATTGATTGATATTTAGGCATCAGTTTTCACACATTGACAACAACATGTACATTGAGCAATTTCTTTTTCTTTGGTTTTATTCTTGAGTAAAACCAGTTGTTTTGTGAAAGTGTTTATTTGGTATTTGGACTTCGGTCTTCACACATTATACACTTCACGTAAGCTTATTGTCGTTATTACTATAACATATGAAAAAATGTTCTGTTTTAGTTATGTGTTCAACATTTCTCTTGCATTTATACAGATTACGTGAAGCAATCAATACGAAGTAAAGTGGAAATGTGGCAGTCTCACAAATATCTGCTTTGCTGGTGGAAGGTTAAGAACAGCTGCTTTATAATCAAGACTTTGCCGATTCACACCCAGCTCTTTTGGGCTGTTATGATTGTTATTATTATGTAATAAAAGCATACATTTGATTTCATTCAGATCGTTGTAGACAAGGAACACACATGCAATATGTGTATTTCAAATAACAATATATTATTTGTCTATGCAATTCCAGATACCTCATCTACCAGATAAACAGACTTCAACTGTGAGAATTTTGTGTCCGACTTCAAATGCCCCGGTGGAGGGTGGGATAACAAGCTGTTTGCTTGTGGCCAATTGACACGTTTGCAAAACAAAGGCACTATCGGTGCACAATTAATACAGTGATGAGGAGGTTCAAGTAAAATTAAGGTGGCCTAGCATTATGAATATTTTCTCAGGCTTCAGGGATTCTAGTGTTAATTCTTCTAGTAATGGAGGCACCACCAGCAAAAGAAAGATTTTTATTGATAATGAATAGGAATTAATGCATTTCATTTATTGTGATGTAGATGCCAACAAAAGAACTAAGGACCCAGCCCATCTGAGGTACAGAATACAAATTTAAAGGAAATGAGGACTGGGTGTTACTTTAGCTTAACCCACAGAGACTCCAACTTGTTCCCTTCTTCTACCTTGATTTTGTGGGCCTAAAATGTTATTTTCAATGTGCGGTGCCACACCTCATCCTTTCCTTTCTTTTATTTCTTTCCTGAATCATGTTACTATTACTATGATATTCTTCTCTATCACTCTTATTACGTCATAACTCCATACATCCTATAATATCACATTTCAAGGTCAATACTGTTGTCTCTAGTTCATGGATTTTGTTCAGTGTTGCTGCAATTGGGTCTGGCTACTTGTCTTTTAGTGATGGTAGCAAAGATGGATGAATGAACTGATTCTTTCAGTCGTCTTAATTGGTAATACCATTTTTTATTTTGATAAATCTATGGCATTAGAATACACATAAAGTAAGGAGATTTGTGGCTGGGTATTTTTGACGTATATCATTCATATATTCATTCCAAAACAGAGTGGTACCTGGGGCATGTACTAGCAACATTAGATACACGGCAGGAAACAGTTCAGGAAAAGTTCCATTGGAGGGTACTTCACACCTATACATAGTTAATTTTTTGAGTCACCTATACATATTTTTGGATTGCAAGAGGAAATCAAAATCCCTGCAAAAGCAAACAGAGAATGCGTATACCATGCACTGGCAGTAACAGGGCACAGATTTGAACCCAATACTCTGTTATGCCACTCAGCTTTAAGATGTAGTTGCATCATGTAACCTAATGGAAGTAAATGAAGCCTTAGACTTTCTCCTCCTGAGGACCAGCGTGACCTTAGTCAAACTTTACTAATTTTGTTGCCATTTCATGTGGCTTGACTTAGAAATCAAAATGAAAATGCCCTAGGCAAGCAATATCAGAGGAAGTCAATAGATGCAGGTATTATTATCACCTTATTCTTTCATAAAGATCTCTAAATGAAAGTAAGGACCAGTCTGTAATAAGACTCAAGTCCTACTGAGTCAGTGAGGAGATTATTTCCATCTCATTCCTTTCATACAATGACCCTTTGTTGTTATGCCTTAGGTGTTTTATCTATCATTAAATCTCATCTACCACATGTGAGTCCAGCCACTGTGTGCTTAAATTGCTTTGTGACGCACTTTAAGATGGCAAGCTTCATTTTTTAAGCAATGCTGAATAACGTGGAGTTTACAAGATAAAGGAAAAACAAATGTTCTGCAGTGGGCATGAGTCCAGGTTCATTCCACATGTGTGCACTTGTTCCTCTTCTATCCTAAGACCTTTACTTCCACTCAGCTTTAATTTTTGGACAATCATTTTGATTTTTGATCTCTAGGTCTCTCACACTCTTGCCAATTAACATTTAGGCACACAGAGTACCTGAAAGGAAACCATGGAGGTGGGAAAGATGGAAACACCATAACAAAGAATAACAATCTAACACACTGCTGGGAGGTAGCAAAAAAAAAAAGAAATTTCAAAAAATATAAAAATGTGACTGAATTTGGATGAGAAATAAAATGAATTCCTTTTTAAATTTTTGCATCATTTTCCACCAAAATCTTTTAATTCAAAAGTAGAATAATATATTAAATATATGCAGGGGACTATACTTTCTCCGGTCCTGTTCAGCCTATATACATCGGACTTCCAATACAACTCGGAGTCCTGCCACGTGCAAAAGTTCACTGACGACACTGCTATTGTGGGCTGCATCAGAAGTGGGCAGGAGGAGGAGTACAGGAACCTAATCAAGGACTTTGGTAAATGGTGCAACTTAAACCACCTACAACTGAACACCAACAAAACCAAAGAGCTGGTGGTGGATTTTAGGAGGCCCATGCCCCTCATGGACCATGTGATCATCAGAGGTGACTGTGTGCAGAGGGTGCAAACCTATAAATACCTGGGAGTGCAGCTGGATGATAAATTGGACTGGACTGCCAATACTGATGCTCTGTGTAAGAAAGGACAGAGCCGACTATACTTCCTTAGAAGGCTGGCATCCTTCAACATCTGCAATAAGATGCTGCAGATGTTCTACCAGATGGTTGTGACGAGCACCCTCTTCTACGCGGTGGTGTGCTGGGGGGGCAGTATAAAGAAGAGAGATGCCTCACGCCTGGACAAACTGGTGAGGAAGGCAGGCTCCATTGTAGGCATGGATCTGGACAGTTTGACATCCGTGGCAGAGTGACGGGCACTGAGCAGGCTCCTGTTAATCATGGAGAATCCACTGCATCCACTAAACAGTATCATCTCCAGACAGAGGAGCAGCTTCAGCGAAAGACTGCTGTCACTGTCCTGCTCCACTGACAGACTGAGGATCTCGTTCCTCCCCCACACTATGCGACTCTTTAATTCCATCTGGGGTGGGGGGTAAATGTTAACATTATACAAAGATATTGTCTGTCTGTATACCTGCATTGTTATCATTCTTTAATTTAATATTGTCTTTATCAGTATGCTGCTGCTGAAGTATGTGAATTTCCCCTTGGGATTAATAAAGTATCTATCTATCTATCTATCTATCTATCTATCTATCTATCTATCTATCTATCTATCTATCTATCTATCTATCTATCTATCTATCTATCTATCTATCTATCTATCTATCTATCTATCTATCTATCTATCTATCTATCTATCTAACTCAACCCCTATTTAGTTTATCGTAGCAGACAACATAGTCACATACAGGCTAAGGGGATGTCCGAGGAACACCAGGTCATGGTGTTTTCTGGTAGTCTCTATGCCCACTGTACCCTTTAGCTCTGATTTCATACTCAGTGCCTAGCAAACCAGAACTGTACTTGGCCGCCTTACTTGTTCCAGGACGAAAGTTGCCCTCCCAGTTAACCTGATTTACATTTCCCTGTGCATTGTCAGAGGCCTCACATTAACCTGCAGAGACTGAATAAAAAGCTCTTAAATTCCCATTTATGGCCCCTAACAGCCCTGTCCTCTCTCTAATTTCCCATCCATCCCATCCATCTATCCTCTTCCGCCCAGACTTCCCTCTCCCCAGCCACTTCTACTATCCCTTCCGGGGGAATCCCGAGGCGTTCCCAGGCCAGCTGAGAGTCATAGTCCCTCCAGCGTGTCCTGGGTCTTCCCCGGGGCCTCCTCCCAGTTAGACGTCCAGGAGGTATCCTGATCAGATGCCCGAGCCACCTCATCTGACTCCTCTCAATGCCGAGGAGCAGTGGCTCTACTCTGATCTCCTCCCGGATGACTGAGTTTCTCACCCTATCTTTAAGAGAAAGCCCAAACACCCTGCGGAGGAAACACATTTCAGTCGCTTGTATTTGCAATCTCATTCTTTCGGTCACTACCCACAGCTCATAACCATAGGTGAGGGTAGGAACGTAGATCGACTGGTAAATTGAGAGCTTTGCCTTACGGCTCAGCTCCTTTTTCACTATGACAGACCGTTGCAGAGCCTGCATCACTGCGGACGCCGCACCGAAATGCCTGTCAATCTCGAACTCCTCCACTTGGGGCAGGATCTCGCTCTCAACCCTGAGAGGGCACTCCAGCCTTTTCTGGCTGAGGATCATGGTCTCGGATTTGGAGGTGCTGATTTCCATCCCAGCCGCTTCACACTTGGCTGCGAACCGATCCAGAGAGAGTTGAAGATCATGGCCTGGTGAAGCAAACAGAACAACATCATTTGCAAAAAGCTGTGCCAATCCTGAGCCCACCAAACCGGACCCCCTCAACGCCCTGACTGCACCTAGAAATTCTGTCCATAAAAGTTATGAACTCTCTCTCTAATTACATCCTGAGCAATTTAAACCCCTCGCCAATACTCTGTATTGTATATACTACTTTCTTCTTCAAGTCCTTCAAACCTTTGTAGATAATTTTAATTATCATTATTTTTAATGATTCCTTCCTTTCTACGCCAATTCAGTCATATCACAAAGTTGGTCAAAAAAAAGCACTGAGAAAGGAATGAAGAGTGGTCTTAAAGAGGAGTTCCTATAGATAAGTGCATAGTAAGCAATCTTTTTTTTTTCAAAAAGAATGTGTCATTAAGAATCTAATCATATTTTCAATTCTTTACATTGTGAAATAATGGGAGCAAAAAATATTAATTAGCAATTTTTAGCTCATATGTGTTATATAGAAGTGACATATCAATTACATTGTGTGCCCTATTTTTATAGGCTTTACATGTCCTCTTCATATGCAGTGTGAGCCAAAATGAAGTACCACATTTCTCAAGGTCATTGCACAAGTTAGATGCAGCCGAGTGGGCTGGGTTGGGGGTCCTTTCATAGGCAATCCCTTGTAGTTTTCAGTCGGCAACTTGCCTTGTTCCGGTGCGCATTGTGCTTTTGTTGTTGAAGCGTTCTTCACAAACAACGTCTCCATCATCACTACGCAACTCTCCTTCTGAACGCACTTCAGCATTCCTCCTAAGGGTGACATCCCAAATCGTAAAAACAATTCTTCAGTGAGTGGCTACATTTAGAGAGACGGGTACAATGTTGAACAGAAAATCTTCAGGCCGTCCTCGGACTGAACAAACACCTGAAAACATCCAAGCCATAAGGGGATCAATTTTGTAGTCTCCTAGACATTCAGTGTGCAAACATGCTTCTGCCTTACGCATTTCCAACATGTGTTTGAGGAGGATTTTGCACGAGGAGCTTAATTTCCATCCATACAAAATGATGGTAGTGCAGGAACTCACTGAGAGAGACTGGGAGAGCCATAGAGAGTTGTGTGCAAACATTCTGCAAACCGTTCATCGAGATGCCATCATCATTTGCAGTGACGAGGCACATTTCCATTTGAACAGTTGTGTAAATAAGCAAACCTTTCACTATTGGACTGAAACCAAACCTTGTGAACTTCATCAGAGACCCCTGCACAGTTAGCATGTTACAGTTTAGTGTACCAATACAGAATTTGGCATTGTATTCCCTTACTTTTTTGAGGAGGGGGGAGCAACAGTCACCATCACTTCAGACCATTACATTGAAATGCTAGAGAACTTTTTGTGGCCCCAACTGGAAATCCATGCATGTTTTGCAGGAGATGTTTCCAGGGAAGCTGATCTCCGTTGGATGCCCTTCACATTCGCCTGATCTCGCTCCGTTGCGATTTCTTCTTGTGGGGCTATCTCAAGTTGAAGGTATACACACAATGACCTCAAAACCTTGAAGCCCTCAAGGACGCCATTCACCACAAAATCGTCCCCTTGAAATGGCTGAATGAGTCATGCGAGCATTCATAAATTGTCTCAAAGAGTGTATCACTAATGATGGCCACCACCTTGAAGACATAATTTTTAAAACACATTTAAAAAAATCTATTTTGTATACCCTTTCTTGTGGCATAATGAAATTTATTTAATCTTGTAGTGTTTTGTAGAATAACCGTTTGAAATGTGGTACTTCTTTTTGGCTCACCCTGTACTTGGGTTCTCCAACATTCCAAGCACATGCATGTAATCCTCCCTGATATTGTTAAATTGTCCCCCAAATGGGGCAGTGGATGTGACAGTGATTGTGGCCTACTATGGGCTGACATCCCGTCTATGGGTAGTTAATGCATTACACCCAGTGCTAGTAAGATCATGTAATGTTGCTAGGATGGCACGCTTGTGGGGTGAATAGCACTGTGGTTTCACAACTCCTGGACAAGGCATTGAAATTCTAGCTGGATTACTTTCTGTATGGAGTTTGTATAGGCAGGTTCATGTTCCTTGGGTGGCAATCTCCTGACAAGTCATCCCCACTAAACTTTAGAGTGGAAAAGGCAACCTTCCTAGCAAGTTGAGTCAAAGGATAACCAAAGCTTTTAAACTGCAAGGGGTTTCTTCTTTGCATTAGGCCTTAATGTTGTTGAGATAATGTCTCCACAAATTATTGTGAGATGCCAAAAGACTAGGAGATGTCAAATCAGGCATGCTCATAATGGGGGTTAGCCAAAGGTCAAAACCGAAAACATCATAAATAACCAGCAAATAAAAAACAAGTGCAAATTGAAAAGGAAGTCAGGAACAAAAGAAAGTCAGAAACCAAAAAAAAAACAGTGCTTGATAAATAAACAAACTACAGTAGAAGATTTTTCTGATGCAATTTACCCTCCAAGAGATGAAGCAACATTACGGACACACCATACTTATAGTGGAACTTCCACATACAGTATTTCATTAAAGTGCTACTCGTGGTCACTTGACATTGTAAAATAAACAACAACACAGCATAAAGGTTTGGGGTTGTACAGGCCCCGTATACTGTACAGTTTGGAAACAGGTCAGAGATTTTTTCCAAAATACAACAGACAGTAAAGATGGAGAAGTGGGGAACATTTATGGAGTGGGACCAGAATTGACACAGAGTAATGCTGGGAAGGAACCGAGGTGGTGGATGGGAGCCATGACGTCATCAGAGGTAGACGGAAGGAAGGGAAAGACCAGGGAAGTGGCAGTACGTGGTTAGGGAATCTGGGCACATTCATGGTGGTGCTGCGTCTTTCTTTCTGTAGGAAACAGAGAGAGAAAGGTTAGTACCCCGCTTTTCCCCCTTGGCAGGAGTTTTCGCACTGCAGCTTGGGTCTTTACGTGGCTCCCTATGTGCGCGTGTGTGACATGACCCCCCCCCCCCCCCACCTCAGCCCAGACCCATCGGGTCGGGCATACCGAACCAAGAGGTCATGAACTCGGGAGAGGGCATCAGCATTGGCCTGAAGGTTACCCCGGTGGTAAGTGATGGTAAACTTGTATGGCTGAAGGTCCAAAAACCACCTGGTGACTTGGGGATTCGATTCCTTGTGAACCGCTATCCACTGGAGAGCGGCATGATCTGTCACTAGAGTGAACTCGCAACCCAACAGGTAGTACCTCAGGTGAGTCACCACCCACTTAATAGCCAAGGCTTCCCTCTCCACTGCTGCATACCTGGTCTCCCGGTCCAACAGTTTTCAACGTAAATTACGGGGTGTTTGACACCTTCAATGCTTTGGCTCAACAAGGCGCCTAGACCTGTGTCCGAAGCATCAGTCTGGAGGATAAAAGGTAGAGAGAAATCAGGCGTTCTTAATATTGGTGCCGTTGTCAGGGCCGTCTTAAGGTCAGCGAATGCTTGTCCCACTTCACTATCCCATACCATATATAAAGGAGCCTGTTTCTTTGTTAAATTAGTCAAGGGTGCTGCTCTCTCAGAGAAACGAGGTACAAACCGGCGGTAGTAACCCACTAACCCCAAGAAAGCTTGCACCTGTCTCTTGGTACTTGGATGGGGCCATTCCAGGATGTCTTTGATTTTAGAACACTGGGCTTCACCAGTCCTCCCCCCGCCAGGTAGCCTAAATATTTGGCCTCCTTCAAGCCAAAGAAACATTTGCGTGGATTGATATGGAGGCTGGCCTTTGCTAGCATTAAGAGGACGGCGTAAACCTGTAATTCATTACATTTATATAGCGATGACTATGTCATCCAAGTAGGCGGCACAATAAGACTGGTGGGGCTGAAGCACTCTGTCTACTAGATGCTGGAAGGTTGCTGGGGCCCCGTGCAGTCTGAATGGGAGAACCTTATATTGCCAATGTCCACTAGGGGTACTAAAGGTTGTTTTCTCTTTAGCGGATGCCGCTATGGGAATTTGCCAGTATCCCTTTGTCATGTCAAGAGTAGTCAAGTACCGAGCCGTACCCAGGCGCTCAATGAGATCGTCCACCCCGGCATAGGGTAGGTATCGAATTTGGAGACCTGGTTAGGACGTCTAAAGTCGTTGCAGAATCTCCAGGAGCCATCTGGTTTAGAAACGAGGACGATAGGACTGGACAAAGGACTGTGGCTTTCCTCGATTATGTCCATGTCCTACATCCGTTGGATTTCTAGTTCCACCTCTGCGCGTTTCGCCTCCGGGAGATGATAGGGGCGTTCCCTGGCCACCACCCTGGGGTCTGTTACTATGTCGTGCTCAATCAGCGAGGTGCGGCCTGATGTCTCGCTGACCACCTCCGGGACAGACAGGACCACTTGTTCCAGCTCCTGCCGTTGGTGGGACGTCAAATTAGGACTGAAGTTAAGGGTCGATTTTTCTGAAAAAAGGGAGAGGGTTGTATTGGAGTCAGGGTGGTCCACCCGTTCTCTCCATGGCTTTCATAAGTTCACATGGTAAACTCTCTCGCTCGGCCGATGATTCGGTTGTTTCACCAAATAGTCGACGAGCCCTCTTCTCTCCTTAACCTCATAAGGGCCCTGCCAATTGGCTAGTAATTTGGAATGGGAGGAGGGTATGAGCACCATTACTCGGTCCCCAGGCTGGAACTCCCTGAGGACTGAGTTTCGGTTATAACACCGCGCCTGCGCTGCCTGAGCACGTAACATTTGTTCTTTTAGAATGGATCGGATTCTATTCAATCTATCACGCAGTTGTGTGATATATTCCAATATATTAATGGAGGGAAGAGCCTCTGCTTCCCAGCCTTCTTTTAGAATGTCCAAAAGGCCCCGGGGTTGGCAACCATACAAAAGTTCAAATGGTGAAAACCCTGTGGAGGCTTGTGGCACCTCCCGGTAAGCAAAAAGCATGAGAGGTAAAAGCTGGTCCCAGTTCCTACCGTCAGCGCTGACTACCTTGCGCAGCATCTGCTTTAAGCGTCTGGTTAAAATGCTCTACCAACCTGTTGGTCTGCGGATGGTAAACAGACATCTTTAGATGCTTAATATGGAGTAACTTGGCAACCTCCCTGAACGTATCCGAAGTAAAAGGAGTACCTTGGTCCGTGAGGACTTCTTTAGGTATTCCCACTCTGGAAAAAAGGCTTACCAATTCCCGTGCGATATTTTTTGTATTGGCGGAGCATAAAGGAACCAACCGCCTCTGGGTACCGAGTCGCGTAATCCATCATGACTAAAATATACTTATGTCCATGGTTCGAAGGCTCTAAGGGTCCTACTAGATCGACTACGATCCTTTCAAAGGGAATATCAATGAGGGGAATCGGAACGAGAGGAGCACGGACCCTCATAGGTATCTGACATAACTGACAATCCGAGCAGGACTGGCAGAAACGTCGGATCTCCTCATTTATTCCGGGCCAATAGAATCGGAGTTTTATTCTCTCAAGAGTTTTCTCGGCTCCTAGGTGGGTGCCTAGGAGGTGGGCGTGAGCCAGTTCACAGACCTCCCGCCGGTAGATCTGCGTTACTAGCAACAACTTCCGTACCTCACCTTCGTGACTTGCAACTCAATGCAACATATCATTCTCCAGTACAAAGTAGGGTTCCGGTGGCATGGTATTGTCTGGCAAACTGCCGTCAACAGAAACGATAGCATTCCGAGCAAATTTTAGGGAATCATCGTTCCATTGTTCCCTTTTAAATGATGCCGGCGTGGACCTAAATTGATAGTCCATGATGTCTAAGGGATCTAGTAGCGCCGGGGGGTTGTCGACTACTTGGCTTGGGCCCTCACCGGGTCAGGGTCCGTCGCCGAAGAATCTTCCCCCCGCTCGCTTACGTCATCATTGTGTGCTGAACTGCACAGCGTGGGAGCCACGGGGAGGGCGCCCCGTCCACCCATAATAAGACCCAACTTGGCTATAGGAGTGGTTCCTGCTCTACCAGACTGGTTTTCGACCAGTCATGTCCCAAAATTACTGGAAAGGGGGGTTCGGGTAACACGGCCACAAGCAGTTGACTTACTCCCCTCTTCCAGGTAATATAACATTTCGCGGACCGATAAGACCTGGTCTCCCCATTCACACAAGTAACCTTCACATGTTGGTTTGCCCACTGTTGCGGTAGAACATAACGGCGAGCCACAATGGTTATGTTGCTCCCGGTATCAAATAACGCAATCACCGACTGTCCATTTACCAATACCACTCCCATGTTCAGGACTGCCAGGGGATTAGACAGAGCACTGTACCTCTCAAGTTTCGCCCAACTGCAGTCCATCGGTTCCATGTTCTGTGGACACGCTGGTAGAATGTGCCCAACCTCGCCGCACTTGAAACAGCCCAGCAGAGCCGGCAGCTTCTCTCTCGGCTTCATCGGAGCCTCCGCTGTGCCACGGGTGGGCTCAGGGTTGGCGACACGTCCCTGTCGGGCTCCGCGAGCAGGCTTTTCCAACCCCCCGGTTCGGTGCACTGCGAGCTGACGCTCCAAGACCTCAAGGAGACCCTTCATGTCTTTATAGGGGTGTTGCCAGACCTGCTGGGCAAGATAATTTTGCATGGCATTAACTAAGCCCTCACACGCCACCTGTTCGACTATCTGACGCACTTGAGTACCTTCTGGCCTTAACCAGCGGCCCATCTTGCCCCAGAAATCAAAAGCCTGGGCTCGGGCGGGGCGATCAGGGTCAAACTGCCATTGCCTCCACTCACTCGCCTGCTGGCCCGACGTGATGCCGTAGTGACTTAGTATCTTCGCTTTCAGGAGGTCATAACTCGCGGCTTCCTCCTCGGGTAGGTTGTGATAGGCCCGCTGCATGATGCCTTTCAAATACGGCGCCAGTATGGACGCCCATTCCGTCCGCGGCCATTGATTCAGAGAGGCTGTCATCTTGAAAATTCCCAGATATGATTCAATATCATCCGCCTCAGAGAACGGGACGATCGGAGGGGGAGGAGGCCGTGCGGGCTCCGGTCTTACCTCTTCAGCTGCAGCCAGGCGTGCTTTGGTTTCTTCAAGCTTGCGCTTCGTCGTGGCCTGCTTGAGCCGCAGAGTCTGGAGCTGAGTCACCAAACTGGTCTACACGTCATTCAGGTCCTGTCCTTCAGTCATTTCAGACAATCAAAATCCTGCCGGCTATGCCACTGTAAAACAAACAACAACACAGCATAAAGGTTTGGGGTTTGTCTGGCCCTGTATACTGTACAGTTTGAAAACAGGTCAGAGATTTTTTCCAAAATACAACAACAACAACAACAACATTTATTTGTGGGGAACATTTATGGAGTGGGACCAGAATTGACACAGAAGAATGCTGGGAAGGAACCGAGGTGGTGGATGGGAGCCATGACGTCATCAGTGGTAGACGGAAGGAAGGGAAAGAACACGGAAGTGGCAGTACGTGGCTAGGGAATTCGGGCACATTCATAGCAGTGCTGCTTCTTTATTTCTGTAGGAAACAAAGAGTGAGAGGTTAGTACCCCACTTTCCCCCTTGGCACGAGTTTTCGCACTGCTGCTCAGGTCTTTACGTGGCTCCCTATGTGCGCGTTCGTGACAACATATATCTGTGCATACTCAAAAGTCGGAAATGAAAAAACTGAAAATTAATTTTGTCCAAATAATAAAAAGAGTTTAAAACCCAAAAAATGCATTCTCCATAATAATAAAAAAATATTATTCATGAAATAAAACACAAGGAATAACATTACTTTATGAAAGTATATCTGAATCTGGCTACACTCTACTCTGGCAGAATCTCTTAAATGGCACAATGATTCTTATGTTGCCTTTCCATGGAAAATTTAGTTCACAGAGTCAATGTAAAAAAGTTGTCTTCATTCATGCAGCAGTACCCTCAAAGTCTGTCCCCACTGTGTTACCAAGACATAAACTTGAGCCTCAGAAGCAACCTTTCTATCCAGCTGGGCCAAACTCCATCAGCTCAAGTGACCAATCAAAATTCTGATTGCAGGATTGTTTGTTCTTCACATCAGGATCACTTCATTTGAGTCCCACTATGCTCTCCCTTTCTTCATGTAGATTTTGTCTGTGAATTCCACATTTTTATTCACATCCCAAAGATGTGTATAATAAGGCAACTGGAAATTGAAAAGTGGCCTGAAATTAATAAAACTGTGACCTAAAATGATTTGACATCCCATCCGGGATTGGTTTGAGCATCATAGCCGTAACCACCTGGACAGGCTCAAGAGCCCTGGGACCCTGTATTGGATTAAGAAAGTTTAGGCAATGAAATAATAGACAGAAGATGCTGTAATTATGATGACATAGATTATCAAAGAGGTCTTGTCTCTCATAGTGATTATACCCAAATCCTGATCAGGTTCAAATCTTTGTGAAATTTGCATATTCTTCCTGTCCCAATGTTGGTTTCTTCTTGCCAGTCTGGTTCCCCTACACATCCTAAGGACATTACTGCTATGTTAAGTAAAGATGCTATATCAATAGGACTGAATTTATGAATTGACATTTGGTTCCTGCTTAGTACTCAGTATTGATAAAGTAAGCCCTGTCTTCCAGCCACTCTGCAACAGAAACAGACTGGTCAGTAATTGATATCATTAACATTTCATTTTTTCATAGTTCTCAGCTGAGGACATCACTCTGAAGAATGAAGACAAATTGATTATCGGGCTGGTTGCAAATGTGTAGGATACCTCTCACTCACCCATTGTCTTACAGCTGGAGGTGCTTATGTAATTCATCATCAGAGTTCACAAGTGTAGTGGCCTTTCGGAGGTGGCACAGTGTCCTTTGGCACTGCACTGCACTACAGGTGACAGATGGGGAGATCCTTGGCAGAAAAAATTAGTCACAGTTTGCAGTTTAGAGACAACGACTGTCATCTTTACTGCGTAATAAGAAAGGCATGCAGGGTCCGGTGGGCCAGCATGCCTTAGAACAATGATCAGGCCTCACATGTTTCATAGCAATGAAGTGTTTCCTAATTGTTTAAAACTCCAGAAAATTCTTCTGACTAAGCTACTTGCGGGTGATTCCTATACAAACAAAAGAAGCTGCTACCTGCTTATTGATCAAAGGTTCATGCAAAGGTAATTGATGATACCGCTGAGCTTCCTGTCTTATTTTCCACTACTTAATGGGATTAAGTGTTTTTCTGTTTTATTGATGGAAATTTAAACCAGCCATTAATAAGCGTCCTTCACAAAAGCTTTGCATCTCACATTTAGATGCCATCTATCAAAATAACTTTGGTAGAAGATGGAATGCCAGAAAAGAGAAAGGAGCTGGGCCTGTGGAATACTCTTGGAGCATCTCTGCCCTTTTCTAGTACTGTCTAAATGCAGGGGAGATGAATTCATACAAAGAAATTCAAAAGACTCGGTAAAAAAACCCTTCCATCATTTTAATCCAGAAGATAAATATTTTTGAAAATAAAAAAAGGTGTTGGTCCTTTTGTGGAGCCAAACCCAGAATGAACCAAAGAGACTAAAGAAGTACAACAGTAATGGTGTTTATGACTCAAAAAAAACACCGGTCAGGGGAACAAAAAGGGACACATAAAAGAGAATGACATAATAGGCCTAATAAAAATAATCAAAATATGGCTGCCTGTCTGGGCCTTACCAACAATAAAAGAATTACACCTTTTTCTCTCCCTCTCAGTTCTGGCCTCACATTCATCCCTCACCTTCAAAGTGTTTTCATCTACTCATCTGACTCCCATGGTGTAGTGGTGGTCAGATGGCTTTATACATCAGCATTATAAACTATATTCTTCTTCTCACCTTACTAACCAATTTGTTGAGGGGCATTCAATAAACTTAGGGAGAAGGACTTCCTGTAACAAATCCCTAGTTTATTCCATTGCTCTTCTTTAAATTGAGTTAAATGTGTGCCTAAAGTATTTGGTATCATAATATACATTGTTACACATGTTTTCTGAATTAATTCTGATTTTTAATTATCCGAAGATCAGTTCCAGTTGTTTATTATTAAATAAAATACATAGTGAGGGACTTATTTTTAGTTAACATGTTGTTTTCTTTAATCTTGTGACCATGGCGGTAGAAGCTGTTACATTAAAGGAAATGACATACAAATAGGACCACATACTCATTTTCATTCATCCCTTGGTGGCTAAAACTTCATAACATATTATATTAATATTTGTTTCATGTAGGCCCCAGCAGAAGTATTGTTATTTTGGTTTTGACTTTGTTTTGACTTCAACTCTCGAGTAACATCTTTCCCCTTGGTTCTTCATTATGTGTTTGTAGCTGATCTCATGGTTTTTGACCCTAGCCAGTTTCTTTTTTTGGATAATTTTCTGGTATTTCAGTGCTTACAATAACTTTTGGTCACATCATCGTGCCCTTTTGATGCCCTGTGGCCATAGGCACCTTTCCCCATTGAGGAATCTTGTAGTTTATAGACCCAGTTGGACCAGACCAAGTAAGGAAATGCGCAATTTTGATATGCGAAGTGGACTATGTTTGTTATCTATAAAATAGTTAAAGCGCAGAGTGCATTGAAATAGTTAAATCATCAGTAAATAAACAGTGAACATAAAACAATGTCTTCATGGTGCTTAATAAATACTTAAAACTAATAAAAACAATCCTCAGTTCTTGATGTTTACTCTGTCTTTGTCAGGAGAGTATCGTTTCTATGTGTTTTGTGGCATGGAACCTCTTATGGATCCATTAGATTTAGTAAATCTAAAAAAGAAAAGAGGAAATACAATCTCCACTTTAACTTCAATGCTCCACTGCTGTACCTCATGTTCAACTGAGACGATAAAGCCAAAAAATAAGACCCAGCACTAGGGACATCAGGGTGGCCCTGCCTCCTGGGGCTCAAATCATTAAGCATATGAAATGGAAGCATGTTTAATGCTACAGTGCGTATTTAACAAATAACCAAATTAACAGAAATAAGGTAACTTGAAAAAACTATCATTCAAATGAACATAAACAAAAAACAGAAAATAACTCGGGTTGTAGCACAAAAGGGTGCATGTGGAAACAACTATAAATACATTCCATACATTGCATCAGTGCCTCACACTGAGCTTATAATCTATATATACTGTATAAAAGCCAAATACCACTGTCTCACTCATCTTGAAATCTCCCAAACCATGAGGATTTTCGACTTGAAATTTGAAATGTAGGTTCCCCTGGTCCATAGATGCTCGCTAAGAAGCAGTTTTAAAAATGTTATGGTTTAAGCGCATTCTGTCTGTATGTCTGTCTGCTTTTCATGAGAGAATTACTTAACGGATTTAGATCTGGTTGTTTTCTATAATTTGCTTGAACTTTCCGGTTGATTTTGCGACTTCCTCATTGCGCTAAGTACCATAGTTCACTTGCGGTACTGATGTATTTATGCAAATCCAAAAAAGTGGCTGTGGGCCAAGAGCAGGGGGACAGGGCCATCCTCATTCACTCGCCAGCCTCTGTTTGAGTTAGTCTACGTCTCGCCATGTGTTGGAGTGCACCTTGCCTCCGCTTAGCTAGGGATACCTGTTTGTTCAACAGACATTATTATCTACAGATTGTTAAGGAGTAATGTTTGATGTTTTTGAGAGAGAGATCAGTGCTCCATGTATTTTAGAGGGTAGCTGCTGATTGCCAGAGATATCACTGACATGTGCTTTTCTCTCCATGTGGGGAACACTTTCCTGTCAGAGCTGAACATGATCCGATATAATGCCATTGTCTATTGATTTTTAAAGTTTGTCCTGTTTCATTACTATGTGGGCGAAGCCACGGGGTACAGCTAGTACATTAATAATTTTATGTTTTCATTTTAATTTTAATTTAATTTTATACAGTGCATTTTGAAAAATACACAGCCAAAGGGTGGTTTACAAAATAAAAGTAACATATATGTGAAGTTTGTCTCAATTTGGGACAGTAGGTGGGGCAGACTGTACAAGGTGGCAGCAGTTTTGAGAAGAACTGGAATCAGGAGGTGTCCCTTAGTAAGAAAGTTCAAGCCAAGGGTCAGAAGCAAAATGGCTAATTGTTAAGCAAACAGTGCTCAGGATATGCTTCAAAAATCAAAGTAAGGAAACCATGCAGGAAAAGAACAAAAAAGAATGCATAGCCAAAGCCAAAATGTAAATTTTAAATTAAAGGCAAAAAGTAGGGAAGAAACCATTGTCATCAGGAATAATAAAAAAAGTATAAATTACCTTGATTGGATTGGGAGAATCCAGCCAATTACAACCAGAAAGTGCATGTTGTGATCTATATGATCTTGACCCAGAATGCTATAGGCCATACACTTATGGTTGACCTTTCCTAGAAACAGCATACCAACTGGGCCCAAATATTCCTTAAAATGGTGGTGCCCATACAAAAATTAAAATGACTTTGAGTGAGAACTCGTCAACATTAAAAAAAGTATCAAGTACCAAAGTAGATCTGTTCATGGGTTTCCTTTACCTCTAAAGCCCTTTAAACAATGTCTGAAAAATGTTTAATGGACGTGGAAAATTTATAAAAAAATCAAAGACAAAAAGCCCCTGATTATGCATTATGCAGAAGCCCTACTTTTTACTATAGACAGGCTGTTGGGTGGGTGCTGGGACATCAGGCATCACAATGTGGAGGTCTGATCTGGTCAAAACAAAGACTAACCCCTAACCCAGAAGTAATTCTGAGCTGGCTAGAAGTATTAACAGCCACACGGCCACTGAGATTGCTTTCAGAAATGTACTGTAAGACAAAGGTTGAAACTGGAGGTCAAATAGAGGCCTGAGTTTTTAAAAAAAATGTGAGGGAAATTAGAAAGGTGGGTAACACTTTACATTAAGTGTCCATAATTACACTGTAACTACTATGTAAATACCTGTATAAGTACAGTGTAACTATGAGTTAGTACTCATTTTTACTGTGTAATACAAGTTAACGCTATAGTTAATTACTCAGTTGTCATTGTTATTCCACAGTTTATATAATTACAATGTAACAATTTATCATTGATCCAAAAACAAGTGTTCTTACATAGTTACATTGTATCTGTACTTTCAAAATGTAATAAAAACATCACAGTATATAACTACAACTATTTAAGAGATATTCCATGGTCTGGGCAATTTTAATGGAGAATTGTATTGATAACTGCATAGGTTTTCAATGATATTTCACAATCTTTTTTAAATGGTGAAACCACCTTTGCAAAATAGTTGACACTTTTGCCTCACGGATCCATTATCCTGAGATGGAATTCTGTCTGGAGATATGTGTGTAAAATTTGTATGTTCTACCCATGTCTCCCTATATCTTCTTCATGGGTTTTACTGCCACATCCCAGGGACATGTAGGTTGGTTACGTGGCCATATGTGTGAGAGTGTGAGTGCTGGTATGTTTGTCAGTGGGCCTTGCAATGGGATGAGGCCCCATCCTGGGCTGTTTCCTGCCTTGTGCCCGGTGATGCCCGGTGATGCTTGGAATGAATTGGTGTTCTTTGGATTGGTAAGTATGTATGATGGAATACCAACTAATACTGCTGGCAACTCATGCCCAGGCTGATGCAACTTGACAGTGCTTTTCCGACAGCCATGTAAATAACAAAAATGTATTGCCACTCAGAGCCAGCAAGCACTGGAGAGACTCTACAATACATCATAAGCCACCACTGATAATTATGTGACAAATTTATCTCATCATGGTTTTATTATAATTGTGAAGCAATGTGAAAGGTTTTTCATTAATACTTTGGTAATAATTGTCCTAAGGGGCAAAGGGAAACATAACAGGGTTTAGGGAATGTGCTTGTGGAACTGGACACACATAAGAGAGTTTAGAGAATCTGCCTGCAGTAGCGTAGAGTATTAATGCCACATTTTAAGTTCTAGTACAGAAGAATAGCATAGCATGGTATTTACTTTATTGTTGGTGTGATGGATGGAAGGATGACTGGTGTCTTAACAGAAAACAGGTTTCTTATATGCCTTCTTATCCAACTAGGCTCTGCTTTATAAAGTGCTTGTCTGAGCAGGTCAGTCACAGGAAGCTACACCCTACTCTGGAAATGTCTAGGCTTTATAATAATCCAGTCCGAAGGGGCGTGGCTTCTGGGACACTGTGGGTGGAATTTTTTGCCCCCATGACAAACAAAAACAGATGACACAGTTAGCAAAGGGGCCCTTCTCATCCTAGGGTGGTATTGCATACTTTACCAAAGTGCGGAAGATGATCCTCAGATGTCCATGCGTGACAGTCGGTGAACAGATTCCAAACTTCCGGACTAAATTTAATTGAATTTCTTCTGTGTATAAGATAAGAACGGCAGTTTCATATCTCCTTTAAATAGCATGTGGGACAGAGCAAATCTTCAAAATAGTCAGAGCGCTGCTGGTCCTTTAGTGACATTCGAAGCTTTGAATGTCATCAGTCACATGGTTGTAAAGCTTCAATACACTGCTTCGAAACAGTGAGCTTCATTAAAACAATACAAGCTTCAAAGCCACAGTGTCAAACTTCCCATCCCTAAATGTAACATTGAGTTACAGTAGTATCCCTGCTCCAACACTGAGTGTCATTTGCACCGGTGTCAGCACTGCTCATCACTAATTCTCAGTATTTAGATACAACGTAGGAAGCAAGCTCCACTAGGTTAAGGTGCATTGAAATAAAGCTGGTAAATGAAAGTTAAGTGTTAAAAACAGTGTCAAAGAAAACACATTTCTGAATTTTTTCTAAATGCAAATATCATACTGGAGAACTTTTATGAATGCAGAATAAGAAAAGAAAAAAGGCCAGCTGAACAATTTGATTAATTTTGTCATGTTCCGGCCAGCATGATTCCCCTTGCTGTAGCTCAAAGTGCCATTTCTTATTGGCTTTTCATTATTTTATGCAATTTATTTGTATTAATGTTTATTTAATTTATTACGCACATTTTCTAGTTGAATGTTGGAAAAGGGGAAGGGCATGAGTTATGTCCCTTGTGCTTTATGGGTGGTCCCTCAAAGAGCAGGGCCTCCTGCCTCTCAGCGACAGGAACAGTCATCCACCCTATTTAAGGGATGGCCTCCCCATGATTCTTTGCGGTTCAGTGAATGTTCTAGGAACAGAGAGTTATTGTAATTTTGTTGTGCTTTGTTACAGGTTTCTGATTATCTGGTCTTTTGAACCCTTGCTCTGTTTTTGACTTTGTTTTTTGGATTTTGCATTGGGACTGTGTTATTTGATATTTCTTAACCTCTGCTCAACCACTTTTTCAACCACTGCCTTTTAGTTCCATATTGGGACTTTTTTTGCTGTGTCTGCCTTACCTCTTCATTCATCACCTTGTGCTCCACAAGCTTTGTGCTTGCACAGCCATTTTTGTAAAAATGAACCTTTTATTTTATCAAGCTTTGTCTTGGCCCTTTTGGTTTCTAGATGGGGTATTTTGGCGGTGTTTTCCCCAACTAGTGGCCAATTTTGGAAGTGTTTTTGGAACTGTGCTTTTGAACCCAAGCAACTTCATGGCAGATAAGATGTAAGAGTGACCCACTGATTTGTGAAACCGATTGGAGTAAAAGCCTGTAGCCACAGTGGTACTCTAGGATTGAATTTGGGAACCCCTGCTGTATATAAAATAGTGAAAGGAAGTTATACCAGCAAGTAGAACCCTTCAAGTTTAAAAAGAGTATAATCTGAAGCCCATAGAAAAGCATACCTGGGCAGAGTTATACACCTTGGCAGCCTGTAAAGGTGTGCCCTAGAGCAGCATAGCTAGAGCAGTCTGTACCAAAAAGTGTTCCAATGTCTAATAACAGTCACATATAGCAGATAAGAGAAATTGTCCATGTTGGCTGTGAGCCTGGTCCACCTTCTCCTTTCTGCCCACCATTGAACAGATTCTGAGCCTTTTAATTTCCAGTTTACTCAACTCTGTGTTTATTTTGTTTTCTTTAAACTCCTCATTTTACTTTGCCTCAGCTTCCCTGATGTTATTCTGTATTTGGAGCTGGCTTGAAAACAATCCCTATTGACCACTGTGATGGACGGCCGGTGTTTCAGTCTGGCCAGGATGTCCCTCAACCAAGAGAAAGAGCCTTTTTAGGGCAATACATCCCCCGGTACGCTAGATGGCAGCTCCCCTGGACGGAAATGATTCCCCGGATTCCCGCAGGGCAGCATAGGACGTGGAGTCCAGCCATGTTGGGTACCGTGGGTGCCACCAGGGGGGGAGCTCACCAAGAACCAGGGGACTATTACGGTGACGTTAACCTGGAAGTACTTAGGAATTTTGAGGACGGAAACCCGCAGTACTTCCGGGACACCTGAAGAAGGCGTTTGACCCGGAGACGGAAAACTTCTGGGTCATGGACTATAAAAGGATTATGGGAAACCCCAGCAGATTGAGCCGGAGTTGGGTGGGAGTGTGACGGAGCTTCTGGGAGTTGGAGAATTGTATTTATTGTTATTGATTATTGTGCTTATTATTGAAGAATTGTGGAGTGTGCGGTGCTTTGTGCACTGTTATTGAAGAATATTATAATTAAAATCTTCTTGTGCTTTTACACGTGTGTCTGGGACATCTGTCTGGTGGGTTCAACGGGGCAACAGCGACCCCTAGCGTCTACACCACCCATAGCATTACATTGTCAAAGACAAATTAAATTTGGGGTCACAATTGGAGCCTGTCCCAGCAAGACAGAAACCAGCACTAGAGAGTTTGCCAGTCCTTCACAAGGCCCACTTCTGCGCTTACCCACACTCGCACTGAGCCAATTAAGACTGGCCAATCAGCCAAATGTATATGTTGGAGTAAAAGCAGTGTACCCAGAGAAAACCCACAAAGATGTCAGGAGAACATTTGAACAAATACATGAGGCAGTAGCATTAACAACCAAAGAAGCATTCTTCTGTGAGCAAAGAGTAAAATATTTCAAAATAACAAATAAAATGCTTAATTGATTAATAAAAAAGGCTGCATGGTGGCAACAGTGGTTGGCACTGCAGTCTCATAATTCAGGTATGCAGGGTTTGCATGTTCTCCCCTGCCTCTATGGGTTTGTAATCCAGAACTGTCTTATTTGTTTAGTCCAAATGCTGCCAGGTGATCACCATAATATCAAAGATCTTAAAAATGGATGTAACTTAAAGGTTAGTGAAATGGAGCTCATACAGGTGTCTAAATATGAGAGCTCCTTTCAATTTTACAACTTCAAGCTTCTGTCCTGTTTGCCTTCTTGTTCTCTGCTTCATGTTGTAGCGCAAGTGACAGAGTTCTCCGACTTCATATGTTCAATTACACTCCTCAGGAATGCTCTGAGGATCAGAGTATTCAAGAGGCGGCAATAACATGATTTAGGCTTGAGTGCCCTGGGGCATAATGAGAAACACTGAGCTGTTCCTGTTATAAGAATTTCTTTGGACTTTAAAAAAGAAGCCCCCGGGAGGTTCAATTTCCTTTCCCCTGAAAGCATGTGAAAAAAAGGAAAAATTACACAGTAGAAACACCAAAGCTGGAATTCGGCCATAATTGTACTAACAATTAGAATGTGTGCTTCAAGCTGTGTAGACTTGATGGAATTAAGAAAAAATGGACCACTCGCCTAGTCACCTTGACGGCAATGGAGCAGACACATACTAAGTGTGCCTTTGTTAAAAAGAGAAAAGGCGGGCAGACAAAGAGCGTTGATTGCCTTTCTCTCACTTCCTACCTTTTTTGTAAGAGAAAGTTGTGTGCAGTGTGATGTGCCCTGGCATGAGCACACATGAGGCAGAATTAAGGGCCTGCCATGTCCGTAATAGCACTTTTGCATTTTTATGCAGATTGCAGCAAAGTAAATGAAAAGGCAGCAGTGAACACCAAAGAAAAGGAAAAAAAAAAAACAGTTCAATTTGCACGAGGATTAAATCTATACAGAAAAGAAACAAGGCCGGAAAAGGGGTGATATGCCTGATGTAGGGCTCCATTGAACAAATCCTCCTTGCCCTTTCTGTACACCTTCACAACACCATTAACAAACTCCCTGCTCACTGGTGCGATTTAGAGCTGATTGTGGGGTGCCATGTCCAATCAAGCGATCGATGAGGAAGGAGAGAAATAAGATGGTGGGTGTCAGCTCAGTAATTCTGTTTACCCAGGAAGGTACGCGCAGCATGCTGGGATGATTACGGGGTTATGATTGTTGTTATCTACTGAGTCATTGTGCTCAACTTGCTGTCAGTTTCAATTACTGCCATCAGTGCTTTCCAATCCCCACAGTGGCAGCAGAGCAGCCCTGACTGTCTAATTTCAGCCAAAAGAAAATCTATAGACATTTCTCTCTCTCTCTCACTCTATCTCTTTGTTTCCTAAAGCCTGCATGAGAATTTAGAAGAGCGTTTTTTTTTTATTGTGTATACAGAGTGTATTCCTGATTTATGAATTCATTCATATTTGAAGACTGAATTAAATAAAGTGCTTAGCTCAGATTTAAATCCTGACTTTGTTTAACATGATCACTGAATGATTAGTGGCAAATTGAAGTTACAGCTTCCTAGTACTTGGTCTGAGGTACCACCAATGTGCCCTCACTGTGAAAGTGTCCTCCCTGGTAGTGTTATTCAGCCTTGGAAGCCTTTTGATTCTAAGCTATTATTGAATGATTCTCCAAAGGAATGATTTCTACAATAATCAGAATAATCCACATTTTCATTAAGTCTTCAGTAACTACTAGGCATACATATTTCTTACAGTAATAAAGGACCTTGGGAGAAGATCTGGGTACTGCGCTGGACATTACAAGGCCCACTCATACATACACACACATGCATAGGCTTTCACACTGGCAAGCACAGAGCTGTCAATTAACCTGACAAACATATCCTTAGAGGTGTGGGAGACATTTGCACAGATAACAACTGGGGCATAAGATCTATGAGGCAGCAGCACTAACCACTGCACCACAAGCCTTCCATGACCCTAAATGGAGAAAGCCAGGTTTGAGAATTCAGTGTTATGTTAATAAATCATTCATTTTTTGAGCATTCATAATTTCCATACTGGTGATGAGCGAATTCCACAGAGTTTTCACCTTGAGTTCTGCAAAATCAAATGTTTGGGAACTTCATAGAGAAATGAAATCAGTGGGGAAGGAGAAACTGAACTAGTTTTTTAGTAGATTATAATGGTGTAATGGTCTTTTATGTGTCCCTGATGACTAGGGAAGCTTCTCTCAACTATGTTGGACTGATTATTGTAACCAAACTTGTTATCTGAGCTGTGAAGCAGTGCAGTTCTGATCACTGCACCAAGGTGTCTTAACTAATAAAAGACACAGATGGTATGATAACTACAAACAAAATATAACTAATGGCCACAAACTAGCAATAAACAAACTATATATATATATATAAATATATATATATATATATATATATATATATATATATATATATATATATATATATATATATATACATATATATATATATTGTATATATATATATATATATATATATATATATGGTTGAAAATAGTTTTTTACTGTCAAATAATGCAAAGAGTACGCAACACGTGCTTCGCCCTAATTCTGGGCTCATCAGGTGTAACACACTCACTGCACCCCCCTCTCGGGGAATCGAACCTCGGCGCAAGAGGTGAAGCCTTTAACGTTGCGCCACTGCGTTTGGTTCGTTCATTTGACAGCATGTAGATTGGGGTAATTACATTCATGGCATTCGTAGTCTGAATCACAATCTGATTGTATGGGTGGTTACCTACCAGGTAGCGCTTGTGGTTGGTCAGCAAGTCGGCTAACATCCGCCACGCTGCCCTCTTTCAGTTGCGAGAAGCAGATCATAGAATGATTGAAAATAGTTTTTTACTGTCAAATAAGGCAAAGAGTACGTGACACATGTTTCGCCCTAATTCTGGGCTCATCATGCGTGCACACTCACTGCACTCCCTTACGGGAATCCAACCTCGGACGTCAGCGCTAGAGGCGAAGCCCCTAGCGTTGCGCCATGGCGTGTTGTTCATTTATTTGACAGCATGTAGATCAGGGTAATTACATTCACGGCATTCGTAGTCTGAATCACAATCTGATTGTATGGGAAGAGGGCACCGTGGCGGATGTTAGCCGACTTGCTGTATGGGGTACATACTGGCTGTGCCACAAAGCCCCAGCATGGGACTGGCCTGTTCCACTGTTTGAAGTCACAGCTCTGGACACAGCTGAAACATCTTTTTTGTTTCTAATCTATCTGTGCAGATATTCTGTTAATACATCAAGAAAGAAATGCCTTGTAAATAGTAATACATCTTTCATTAGTATTATAATTATATCATTAATTCTGATTTGGGGAAGGGGTGGGCTCATGTAAGGCTTGTTTTGACTGAAAGTGCAGTGCATGAGAATATAAGAGAGTGCACAGGGATAAGTGTTATATATCACAAAGTTCAGGTCAGGTCAATTTGGAGTGTATGCACTGGTACAGTGCGCTGCTGCACCCATCACATGATGAAACAGCTTGGGATCTTGGATGGCAACCCCCCAGGCAGACCCTCCAGAAATTACCATCTACCTGCTGCAGCGAGGTGTTACATGGACATCCCCTTGATCTGGTCCTGCCGCTTGTGTCCTCAGCAATGAGGATCCTGGAAACCAGATCACCTTCGGGGAATCGCACCACATGGCCTTAGTGCCATAACTGATGTTCTCCCACAATGCAGGCAATGTATCTCAATCAGGACTCCATAAGCAACCCCTTGCTCAAAACAAAGTCAATCCAGTGGTACCCATGGATTCTCCAAAGTGACACAGTACCGAAGGAGTCCAGTTTTTGTATCAGGTCACTGGACAGTGTCCATGTCTCACAACTATATAGCAAAACAGGAAGTGCCAGGACTCTAAAGTCTTGGACCTTCATCTTTTTGCAGAAATATTAGGACACACCCCTTTATCAGTGACTTCAAGACCCCCCAACGCTCTCCCAATCTGTGCACTAACTTCATAGGAAGAGTCACCAGAGACATGAATGTTGCTGCCGAGGTAACTAAACCTTTTCAGGAGGTCAGCACTCCCTCTGCAGACAGACACACTGCTGATGACTGTGCCCAAGAGGTCATTAAAGGCCAGGATCTTGGTTTTTATCCAGGACACTTGCAAGCCCAGACATTCAGACTCTCTCTCGAGAACCCCGATCATAGCCTCCATTGACTCTGCAAAGATCACAGCATCAATGACAAAGTCAAATCAGTAAATCAGTAGTCATAATACTCTCATTATGGTAAGCTAATGTAACCCTATAATAATAATCCTACAAGTTTTGTTTTTATAACACACGCAGGTGCAAATCTAGATGGTTCAGGTCGTGACATTACACTTGCCAACGGCAGATTGACAGCATGAAAGTTCTGTGCATGGCTGCTAAAGCTCTGTGATGTCACGATAGTCTTGTAAACCATCATGGGGTGCTGGAAAAAAATGTTCTTCTATTTGGCTGTATGAACTGAATATTTTCAAGGTTATGAGAGAACACGGCACATCTGTTGCAAAAAATAGTCACTTATCACTTCTGGAGAGCAAGGTGACAGAGCTTGACCCTTAGCAGTACTTGGAAACCTGGGAAGGGTCCAGTGCATCACAGAGCACATTCACTTTTATGTGATGGCTATACAAATCCATAGTGCCAATATTGCGTGTTTTGAAATTTGTTGATGAGATCTGAATACTGAAGCTTTCATTTTGGCGGGGTCTTACTGTTTTTATGACAAAGAAATTTAGCACTAGAAAAGGAGGCACTTAACTTGTTTTATTGCCAGCTTACACTCCCAAAATAAAACAGATGAAGGAACAGCTTGATGTGTCAGAATATCATCTGTGTCCCTTTCTGTGGAGAAGAAGGTATTTGTCCCAATGAGATGCCTTTCCTTCATCTGTAGGGAATTTCATGTTTCACAGAGTATGGTATTTATCAATCCTAATAGCACCAGAACACCCTTTTCAAGAATTCTCATATTAATCTTATTAAAATATTTTTTACTCAATATTGCTCATGGAAAGTCTTGAGTCATCATGTTTGCTTTGTAATCTCATTTCCTCAAGCTGGATTTCCTTCTTTATGCAATTAAACTCTTCTTTCATACTTTGTAAGCTTAAAATCCAGCTTGATGGTGTTCTGTCTGCCAAAGGAAAGGGAAGATTCATTGAATAATGGAGGGGACCAGGAGAAGAGCTGTCAAAAAAGACAAGCCAAAATGTCACAACTTGGTACTTGTCCTGTCTTACGTCGATACTAAGTGTTAAACCAAATAACAAAATTGCAGCCAGAAATAGTTTATAAAACACTAACAAGGAACAACAACAACAATCATACAATCTGCAAACTTGGAAGACCGGGAAGTGCATGGTGTCGATCTTTTATCCTATCATGGTAAAACATCATCACCGTGCACCTCTGAGGCATATTGCATAGCAACACCATAACAAATGATGCTCAAAATAGCAACACACAAAAAAATAAAGACGGTATTGAAAGAAGATGTAAAAACTATATTTAATTGTTAGAAAACTGATTTCAAAATTCAGTTCTAGAACCCCAAATAACAAAATTTTGATACAAAACTTAACCAACAGAGCTCAGGGGAAATGGGAAAGTAATTTAAAACAAACCCAAATTATAAGAGATGGAGCACTGAAACTTCTGCATTTCTGTTGAACGGTGCCCACTTCTCATTTTCTTCATTTACAACCCAAAACCCTTATTTACGTATCAGATATTGTCTCTAATGCTTAGTCTGCTCTAATATCATATCTCAGACTTTCATTATTCCTATAGTATCCTCAAACCACCTACAACTGAACACCGGCAAAACCAAGGAGCTGGTGGTGGATGTTAGGAGGACCAGGCCCCTCATTGACCCCGTGATCATCAGAGGTGACTGTGCAGAGGGTGCAGACCTATAAATACCTGGGAGTGCAGCTAGATGATAAATTGGACTGGACTGCCAATACTGATGCTCTGTGTAAGAAAGGACAGAGCCGACTATACTTCCTTAGAAGGCTGGCATCCTTCAACATCTGCAATAAGATGCTGCAGATGTTCTAGCAGACGGTTGTGGCGAGCGCCCTCTTCTACACGGTGGTGTGCTGGGGAGGCAGCATAAAGAAGAGAGACACCTCACGCCTGGACAAACTGGTGAGGAAGGCAGGCTCCATTGTAGGCATGGAGCTGGACAGTCTGATATCTGTGGCAGAGCAATGGGCACTAAGCAGGCTCCTGTCAATCATGGAGAATCCACTGCATCCACTAAACAGTGTCATCTTCAGACAGAGGAGCAGCTTCAGTGAAAGACTGCTGTCACTGTCCTGCTCCACTGACAGACTGAGGAGATTGTTCCTCCACCACACTATGCGACTCTTCAATTCCACCTGGGGGGGGGGGGGGTAAATGTTAACATTATACAAAGATATTGTCTGTCTGTAAACCTGCATTGTTATCACTCTTTAATTTAATATTGTCTTTATCAGTATGCTGCTGCTGGCGTATGTGAATTTCCCCTTGGGATTAATAAAGCATCTATCTATCTATCTATCTATCTATCTATCTATCTATCTATCTATCTATCTATCTATCTATCTATCTATCTATCTATCTATCTATCTATCTATCTATCTATCTATCTATCTATCTATCTATCTATCTATCTATCTATCTATCTATCTATCTATCATAAATCAAATGCATAAATTTATATTTGTATGTGCATGTGTGTGTCTGTGCATGTTGTAGTGCTGATTCTATCGTCTTACATAATTTTTTAAGGTACTGTAGCTTGATGTCCTCAGGACCACTGTTGCCGAACTGCCGAACTAGTTGTTAATCTTATGACTTTGACAAGCTTGTTGTTTTTTATTGACTCCCCACAGCTGGTACTGAAGTTTCCTGTGTAAATGACACAATCCAGCTCTCACTATTGGTAGCTCATTGGTGATTCCATCCCCAGGCTGATGCATCATTTCCACACCATTGCAATTTGTATGTATGCTGAGCATAAATGCATACAAAGCAATTAGGCTTACAGCCCATAGCTACATATTGATTACTCATCATTGCGTATCCTTCGTTTTTCAAGGATTTGGCAATCCATATTCTCACATAAGATTGTTTCAGAAAGTGAATAAAAAGGAGTTTAGGTCTTGCACCTTAAAGCTAACTTATCTCACTCTTCTTTGAAATGTGAAAATTCTGGCACTCACACACAATAGATCTTTAAATCCTTTCTCTAACTCTACCCACATACACCAATCAGCAGCAACATTAAAATCACTTGCCTAATGTTGTGTAGGTCCCTTTCTTGCCACCAAAGATGGTACCAAGATGGAAGCACCAGATCCTTGAGTCCTGTAAATTACAAGGACTTGTTTTTCCAGCAAATCCCATAGATGTCCAATTTGTGGCAAACTCAACACCTTGAAGTTCTTTTCTCATGTTCCTCAAACCATTCCTGAACAATTATAGCAATGTGACAGGGTACATTAGCCTGCTAAAAGAGAGTACTGTTGCCATGAAGGGGTGTACGTGGTCTGCCACAGTCTTTAGGTAGTTGGTTTGTGTCAAAACAAAATCCACATGAATTCCAGAACCTAAGGTATCCCAGCAGAACATACCCAGAGCATCACACTGCTGCCACTGGCTTACCTTCTTCCCATTGTGAATCCTGCTGCCATCTCTTTCCCAGGTAAGCACTTCACACATACCCAGAAATCCATATGATCTAAAAGAAAACAAATTTATCAAATCATGCCACCTTCTTCCATTGCTCCATGATGCAGTTTTGATGCTCATTTGCCCATTGTTGGTGCTTTCAGCAGTGGACAGGGGTCGGCATTATAATAGCTAGCTGTGATGCACTGTGTGTTCTCAAAGTTTTGTTGCATGGCCAGCATTTATGTTACAGTAATTCTTCTGTGCTCCTCCTCGAACCGCCACCTTATCGTGGTGGAGGGGTTTGCGTGTCCCAATGATCCTAGGAGCTCTGTTGTCCGGGGCTTTATGCCCCTGGTAGGGCCACCCAAGGCAAACTGGTCCTAAGTGAGTGATGAGACAAAGTGCAGTTCAAAACAACCTCCTATGATGACTAAAAATGGCGTTTTCCCTTGCCCGGACGCGGGTCACCGGGGCCCCCCTCTGGAGCCAGGCCTGGAGGTGGGGCTCGATGGCGAGCACCTGGTGGCCGGACTTGCAGCCATGGGGCTCGGCCGGGCACAGCCCGAAGAGGCAATGTGGGTCCCCCTTCCCATGGGTTCACCACCTATGGGAAGGGCCAAGGAGGTCAGGTGCAGTGTGAGTTGGGTGGTGGCCGAAGGCAGGGACCTTGGCGGTCCGATCCTCAGCTACAGAAGCTGGCTCTTGGGACGTGGAATGTCACCTCTCTGAAGGGGAAGGAGCCTGAGCTTGTGCGCGAGGTTGAGAGGTTCCGGCTAGATATAGTCGGGCTCACCTCGATGCACAGCTTGGACTCTGGAACCAATCTCCTTGAGAGGGGCTGGACTCTGTACCACTCTGGAGTTGCCCCCGGTGAGAGGCGCCGAGCAGGTGTGGGCATACTTATTGCCCCCCGACTTGGAGCCTATACATTGGGGTTTACCCCGGTGGACGAGAGGGTAGCCTCCCTCCGCCTTCGGGTGGGGGGACGGGTCCTAACTGTTGTTTGTGCGTATGCGCCGAACAGCAGTTCGGAGTACCCACCCTTTTTGGAGTTCCTGGAGGGGGTGCTAGAGGGCATGCCTTCTGGGGACTCCCTCGTACTGCTGGGAGACTTCAATGCTCACGTGGGCAATGACAGTGAAACCTGGAAGGGCGTGATTGGGAGGAATGGCCCCCCTGATCTGAACCTGAGCGGTGTTTTGTGATTGGACTTCTCTGCTCGTCACGGATTGTCAATAACGAACACCATGTTCAAGCATAGGGGTGTTCATATGTGCACTTGGCACCAGGACACCCTAGGCCTCAGTTCGATGATCGACTTTGTGGTTGTGTCATCGGACTTGCGGCCACATGTCTTGGACACTCGGGTGAAGAGAGGGGCGGAGCTGTCAACTGATCACCACCTGGTGGTGAGTTGGCTTCGATGGTGGGGGAGGATGCCGGTCAGGCCTGGTAGGCCCAAATGTGTTGTGAGGGTCTGCTGGGAACGTCTGGCAGAGCCCCCTGTCAGAAGTAGCTTCAACTCCCACCTCCGGCAGAACTTCGACCATGTCCCGAGGGAGGTGGGGGACATTGAGTCCGAATGGGCCATGTTCCGTGCCTCTATTGTTGAGGTGGCTGAGCGGAGCTGTGGCCGTAAGATGGTCGGTGCCTGTTGTGGCGGCAATCCCTGAACCCGTTGGTGGACACCGGCGGTGAGGGATGCTGTCAAGCTGAAGAAGGAGTCCTACCAGTCCCTTTTGTCCTGTCGGACTCTGGAGGGAGCTAATAGGTACCGGCTGGCCAAGCGGAATGCAGCTTCGGTGGTTGCTGAGGCAAAAACTCGGGCATGGGAGGAGTTTGGGGAGGCCATGGAGAACGACTTTCAGACAGCTTCGAGGAGATTCTGGTCCACCGTCCGGCATCTCAGGAGGGGGAAGCAGTGCAGTGTCAACACTGTATATGGTGGGGATGGTGCGCTGCTGACCTCGACTCGGGACGTTGTGGGTCGGTGGGGGGAGTACTTCGAAGACCTCCTCAATCCCACTAACATGCCTTCCAATGAGGAAGCAGAGCCTGGGGACTCGGAGGTGGGCTCCCCCATCTCTGGGACTGAGGTCACCGAGGTGGTCAAAAAACTCCTTGGTGGCAGGGCCCCGGGGGTGGATAAGATACGCCCGGAGTTCCTCAAGGCTCTGGATGTTGTAGGGCTGTCTTGATTGACACGTCTCTGCAACATCGCATGGACATCAGGGACAGTGCCTCTGGATTGGCAGACCGGGGTGGTGGTCCCCCTCTTTAAGAAAGGGGACCGGAGGGTGTGTTCCAACTACAGAGGGATCACACTGCTCAGCCTCCCTGGAAAAGTCTATTCGGGGGTTCTGGAGAGGAGGGTCCGTCGAATAGTCGAACCTCGGATTCAGGAGGAACAGTGTGGTTTTCGTCCTGGTCGCGGAACAGTGGACCAGCTCTACACCCTTAGCAGAGTCCTGGAGGGTGCATGGGAGTTCGCCCAACCAGTCTACATGTGTTTTGTGGACTTGGAAAAGGCGTTCAACCGTGTCCCTTGGGGAATCCTGTGGGGGGTGCTCCGGGAGTATGGGGTACCGGACCCCCTGATAAGGGCTGTTCGGTCCCTGTACAACCAGTGTCAGAGCTTGGTCCGCATTGCCGGCAGAAAGTCGAACCCGTTTCCAGTGAGAGTTGGACTCCGCCAGGGCTGCCCTTTGTCACCGATTCTGTTCATAATTTTTATGGACAGAATTTCTAGGCGCAGCCAGGGTGTCGAGGGGGTCCGGTTTGGTAGACTCAGGATTGGGTCACTGCTTTTTGCAGATGATGTCGTCCTGTTTGCTTCATCAGGCCGTGATCTTCAGCTCTCTCTGGATCAGTTCGCAGCTGAGTGTGAAGTGGCTGGAATGGGAATCAGCACCTCCAAATCCGAGACCATGGTCCTCAGCTGGAAAAGGGTGGAGTGCCCTCTCAGGGTTGAGAGCGAGATCCTGCCTCAAGTGGAGGAGTTCAAGTATCTCGGGTCTTGTTCACGAGTGAGGAAAGAATGGAGCGTGAGATCGACAGGCGGATTGGTGCGGCGTCTGCAGTGATGCGCGCTCTGCATCGGTCTGTCGTGGTGAAAAAGGAGCTGAGCCGTAAGGCAAAGCTCTCAATTTACCAGTCGATCTATGTTCCAACCCTCACCTATGGTCATGAGCTGTGGGTAGTGACTGAAAGAACGAGATCGTGAATACAAGTGGCTGAAATGAGTTTCCTCCTCAGGGTGTCTGGGCTCTCCCTTAAAGATAGGGTGAGAAGCTCAGTCATCTGGGAGGGGCTCAGAGTAGAGCCGCTGCTCCTCCGCATCGAGAGGAGTCAGATGAGGTGGCTCGGGAATCTGATTAGGATGCCTCCTGGACACCTCCATGGTGAGGTGTTCCAGGCACGACCAACTGGGAGGAGGCCCCGGGGAAGACCCAGGACACGCTGGAGGTACTATGTCTCCCGGCTGGCCTGGGAACGCCTCGGGATTCTCCCGGAAGAGCTAGAAGAAGTGGCCGGGGAGAGAGAAGTCTGGGCATCTCTGCTCAAGCTGCTGCCCCCGCGACCCGACCTCAGATAAGCGGAAGAAAATGGATGGATGGATGGATGGATGGATGGATGGATGGATGGATGGATGGATGGATAGTTCTTCTGTGGCATCCTTCCTTGGACCAGTTTTGGTAGATAGTAACCACTGCAAGCTGTGAACACTACACAAGTCCTGCTATTTTGGAGATGATCTGACCCAGGCGTCTAGCCATCACAATTTTGCCCTTATCAAAGTTGCTCAGTTCCTTACACTTGATTATGCTTCCTGCTTCCAACACATCACCTTCAAGAACTGAATGTTCACTTGCTGCCTAATATATCCCACGCTTTGACAGGTGCCATTGTAACAAGATAGTCAATGTTACTGTAATCACTCCACCTGTCAGTGGTTTTAAAGTTTTGGCTGATTGGTGTACCATCAAAAAAAGATTTCACTACATGAGGATCGAATCAAAGACTATCTTGATGAACCTGGAAACCCAAGGTTTGATGCCCGCTGCACAGAGAAGCTTGATAGCCTTCTATATCTTTTTGAGATTCAAGTCACAATCATGTCTTTACAGAGTGGGAAATCAGCAGCTCCAGATGGATAAAAAGCACAACTTTATATATTTAAAAATGACAACTAAATTATAAGGATCTCTGATTTTCATTGCTTTCCAGAAGGGATGGGGAATGGTGAGGAAGCTGAATTTGATAAGGAAATATTGTATGACCTATGTTCTATTATTTTAGGTGTTCTTATAATAAAGAAGATATAAAAACATCCCTAGAATGACAATGATTGCTCAATAAGGTAGCAGTGATGGGGTTAGCAGGACACAAGATGAGAGAGAAAGAGAGAGAAGATGGTCCAGAGCGCCAAACTGGTACTTTTCTAAGTCTAACCATCTGGTTCTTCAACAAACGGAAACTAAGCTTGGGGCTCATATTACAATCTCTAATGTTTAGGTTGTCAGCATTCGTACAGTGAGATTCATTCGAAAGAGGCCCTGAATATTCTGTAATAACTCTCGCTAGAACGAAGCGAAACAATGTACAATGTGCTCCTCAGTATATGGAGCTTCGAAAAAGTCAGGATGCACCTGCGTCGGAGGGATGAGGTAGGCACCGGACAGCCATCACAATATTTAACCTCCATTTGCTAGTTCTGGGTGCATACTACCCACATCCCTTCACTCAGTCACTTGACCTCATCAGGATGGTGGTGTACAGTATTGAGCAGCGAGTCTTCACGGTGTGAACCTATTGGGTCACCAATTAATTTAAGCGATGTCAGAATCAACTGCATGATCATGAGTTAACGGAAAGTTACTTCCAGCAAGATGGAGCAACGTGTCACACATCGGCAAGGAGAATGGCAGAAACTGAGTCCTTCTTCGTCAACAGGGTAATTTCAAAGGGGCTTTGGCCACCACGGTCGCCAGATCTGACACCACCAGATTTCTTCCTTTGGAGTATGCTCAAAGGAAAAGTCTACCGGAACAAGATTTGAAGGAAAACATCCAACATGAAATTGCTGCTATTCCCCCTGAGATGCTTGCTGATATGTTCAGGTACATGGAGCGCTGCGTTGAAATGTGACACCAATTCCAGCATTGCATGTAATGTAATCATTTACACATATGTCAAGGTATATTGCATGTTTTTTTGATTCAGATTGCTTCAACCTAGCGGGAGTTACAACAGAATATTCGTGGCCTCTTTCAAGTGAATCTCCCTGTACAGTAATCCCTCACTTATCGCGGGAGATAGGTTCCAAGGCCGACCGCGATAACTGAATTTCCGCGAAGTAGGGACACTATATTTATTTAATTATTTAACGTGTATTTGGACGTTTTTAAACCCTCCCTGTATTGTTTACAACCCACCATTTACTCTATTAAAAACAGGGACAACTGCTAAGCAATATGAAATCGGTAGATAAGTTTACACTTACTGTATAGCGAAGTACACGTAGCAGCTTGTAGGCGGTCATGACGTCGTCGACCTTGTTGCAAAGATTCCTAAAGCAGATTCCATCCAGACTACTGCCTTATCACGTCCACTTGCAACTCGTTTTGCACCCTGGTTAAAGGACACTGCGGCCGTAGATCTTATATGCTTTTCCTCCTTTTTAAATAAAAAGAATCGATGTCCTGCAGTGGTGTAGCTGTTCCCTTCCTTCAACATATCCAAAACTTTTACCTTTTCTGCAATCATTTGCATCTTCTGTTGGTGCTTGGACACGGCCACTGAAGCATTAGCACGTTAATGATGAATGAGTGAGATGAGACTTCCTGGTTAATGCAACGCTCCGTCGCTGAGCCAATCAGCAGCAAACAGGAACTTAACTGCGTGCTCTGATTGGGTAGCTTCTCAGCCATCCGCCAATAGCATCTCTTGTATGAAATCAACTGGGCAAACCAACTGAGGAAGCAAGTAAAAAGACCCATTGTCCGCAGAAACCCGCGAAGCAGCGAAAAATCCGCGTTATGAATTTAGATATACTTACATATAAAATCCGCGAAGTCGTGAATCCGTGAAAAGTGAACCGCGAAGTAGCGAGGGATTACTGTATATACCTACATGTTTCGCAAGGTCTAAAACTACTTTAAAAAATGCAGCATTCCTTAATGAGAACAATGAGCACATTTAAGAAAATATTTGAAGATAGTAGGGTGTAGTGCAAATGTGGAGGAAAGAGAGCAATTTAGGGATGCTATATAATGCACTTTACAATTATATTTGTGTTGTGCTACAGCCTTAGTTTAATTACTTTCCATATTATTGTTTTTGAGTTATTATTTTTCATGGGTGTTTTTATTTTTAAGTAATTATTGTGAATATTTTTATCATGAATATTGTTTAATTGTTAAGTATTGTGTGTTGTGTAGTGAGAAGAAAGTTATGGTGAAATGAGTGAGATGCCTCCAGAATAAGCCACAAAGCAAGCCAAGATATAAAGACACAATACTCAAATATCAAACAATAAAAAAAAAAACTATAAATGACAAAACCATAAAAAATAATAATTTAAAAATAACAAAAACAACAATGAAAAGAAGTCATACAGTACTTTTGTATAGGAATTGGCTGTAACAAAGCATTGGGTATATGTGCCTAAAGGCTACATTCCTTGTGTTCTTTGGGTGGAACTCCAAGAAGCAGAGCCACCATGAAATTACTTTTGAGGGACCACCTTCAGCCTGTATATTGAGGGCAAGGAGGTTGGATCCTCAGAGTTTCACTGATTATTGTCAAGTGCATTCATTATTATAAGAATGTCATTTGATTGTCTTATTTTTTGTGATTTTTGTAAATAAAGGCGAGCTTCAAAAGGGCGACCTCAATTGAGCGAATGTTTTAATATTCTTGCTTTCGCCTTTTTATACGTTCAATCGTTGCCTTTATCTAATAAATTTTCTGTAATAATTTTGTTGCGTTTGCCCAATTGGGGTCGCCCTTTTGAAGCTCGCCTTTTTGTGCGCGCCCTTATTGAATAGAACCGAACCCAGGTCTCCTAACTGTGAGGCAGCAGCGCTACCACTGTGCCACCATGCCACCCTTCAAACTAAATGAATATTGCAAATCAGTATAAAACCAATATAAAAATAAACACCCAAGGAGAAAAGACACCCCCTGCACATTTTTAATATATGGTGTCCCTAAAGCAGTATCACTCTCATGCCAGTGTGCATGCCACAGCTGACATGGCTGAAGACACCCATAATACATTCTAAATGTACAGGCAAAAAAACCCAACAATAACGCTTAATGATAATCAGTGAAGGAGATTGACACCATTTAATATATCTTCTAATTCTTTGAAAATATTAGGGACCAATATTTCACATAAGGAATTTTTTTAACTATGCGGTTGCACCTTGCAAAATCAGTGCTGCTTTGAAAGTACCAGACAAACAGAACTAACAATATCATACTTGGCCAAATTCAAATTTTAAATTGTTGTGATAATGGTTATAACTAGTTTGGTATACTGGTGTTCTGGATCCTGAGAAATATGTTGCTGTGGAAACAATAGAACTGCTTTGGCACTTTGTTTTGTGTGAGTCTAATGTATGATGTTGACATCCTGAAATTCACAGATTAAGTGGGAACACACAGCAGTACTGGAGTGATGAGATGTGTTTTGTTTTGAAACTTAATTGTTGAAGTCCACTGACGAGCTCCAGACCACCTCTGGACATTATGGATTTTAAAGAAGGGATGTTTGATCAATAAGGTGAGAATAGGTTTACCTAATATGGTTAGGTGATAGAGGGGGATACTTTCATGTGTCAATGAAAACAGAAGGTCAGCTGCTCAGCCCCTAATAAATACAGTATACATTTGTTTTGTTTAATTGATGGCACAAATAGATATTGTGTCCAGTCCAGGATTTATTTCTACCTTAAACTCAGTGCTGTTAAAATGGGCTCCAGCAATCTGTGACACAAAATGGATTTAAGGATATACAAGGACAGCTACTTCAGGAAGACAGAAGTGATCCTCTACAGTATTTTCTTCTCTTGTCAGAAGGATGGATAAGATAACAAATGGTTAAGTGTTGCTCACATATTTCAACTTTGATGTGTGCATCTACATTCTCTATGCACTGTACACAAAAACCCTGTACAGCAGCCATTAAAAGTGTCAGACAGAGGGTTGATGGATTGATTGCTAAAGAGAACATCTTTCCAAGATGAGACCTGTTATTCAATTTTTCCTTTAAACAGTAAGATTTGCAGCTGAAAACTGCTCAATCATGAGTCAGAAAAACGCACTTGCTACATATTGTGCTTTAGCAGGTGCCATTGCTGAAATTATTACTCAGATTGCACTTCATTTCACACACTTGGGTGTTCTCTAAATATCATAAATGCTAACCATACTTGTTGTGATTTTCCTAAATGGAAAGGCCATCACCATATAAAACCCTCAGCAAAGACCACTGTAAATACTTAAATTACATTTATTTCCCAGAACGTAAATAGCAATAACCATTACAACAAAAACAGGGACAGGTATGAACTAAAGGAGAAAAAGAACAAATAAGGTTAACAGATTTAAAGAAAACCTGTAAGTTCTAAAGTCAAAATGATGTCCCCCGAAAAAGATGTAAAACACAAAGCCAAAAGAAAAAAGTTTAAATTGAATTTAACAATAATTCCAAGGTACAAACCAAACTATAACTAACCAAGACACTAGCCAAAGTAGCCAATCTAAAAAAAAAAACAGCCTTTAAAGATTTTCTATGGACCAGCTCTGAAAGAGAAAGAGGCCAGAGGCAAAGCTGCATCAAGGAACTGAAGCAAACTGAGATATTGTATAGTTCCCTCAAGTGAATGCAGCTATAAAGGCTACAGCAGTCAGAGGCACCTGAGCTTCAGAACAGGTCATCCACTTGAAGCTAAGCATGTTTGGGCCCGGCAAGTTCTTAGATGGGTGACTGTCTAGGAAAAGCTAGGGTTGCTGCTGGAAGAGGTGATGATGTGGATCCTGAAACCCCAGTGCAGTGAAGGGGATACTGTGTTGTTAACATTATGCCATTCTTCACATGAGATGAAAAACTGAAGTCTTGACTCTTTGTGGGCATTAAAGATCCCTGGACATCTTTCAAAAAGAGTAGGGTGTATCCTGATTTCCTTGCTAACTTCATCATCCATTTCCATTGTGGACCCATATCATCTCCTTTCTCTAATTGGCTATCTTTCTCATGCCTTCAACATTCAATAGCTAATCTCTGGTTAGTGTACTGGTGCAATAATGGCTTCTGTGGCATTATCCCAGTGGGTGCTACACACTGGTGGTAGTTGAAGTAGTTCTGCTCTCTCTATGTAAAGCGCTTTGAGTAGCGAGAAAAGTGCTTTGTAAATGTTATTTATAATTAATGTTAATAATAAATTGCTGCCCTGTTTGCTTCACAGTAAACTGATAATCATTCACAATTACAACATAAAGGGACAAAGAAAAACACAATAAAGGGAAAAAGGGGGAGCCAAGAACAAGGCATAATCAGGACTCTTAAACAGGGCCCCGAGTGCAAGCTTGAAATGTCATGCTGCCTTTTGGCTACATATTAACCCCTTAAAAAGCAGATTACATATTTATTCTTTTTTATATTTACTTAGTGAGAAGTCAAGTAAAATGACACCTTTTATTGGCTAAGTAAAAAAGATTACAATATGCAAGCTTTCAAGGCAACTCAGGCCACTTCTTCAGGCAAGATGTAATCACTTATAAAAAGTACCTTCCATTGCTTTTAGTTATTAGCCTTGGCACACATACTTACTTTAACACAAAACAGAAGCAAATAAGGATGAATAAGGGTTTTTTATGTATAATATTACTTTTTGTAATCAAGGGAACTGAAGGACTTATGTCAGCTTTTCTTGGGGTCACCAAACTGACAAATACAGACTTGACTGACAAGTACAGGCTTGAGGTTTTACACAACAAAGTGTTTGTTCTGTAAAATTGCTTATTCTGATTATTCATAGAATCAGCAATTAATAATGAATACATAATGAGCTAGCTGTGACTTTCCAAGTGTCAGTAAACTATTATGAAAGGCCCACCCATGAACACACCATGTACATGCATGAACCTTGCAGTTATGAGCCTGTGTATGTTAAATAGAATCCTTGCTTCTTACAGATAAATTAAAAAGAGTAATTTATTTTCATTAGATACATTCTTACTGAATCCCTTCGCTGTGAAAATGATTCTTAAGCAGGGTTACTAAGCAATATTTATGTTTGATTTCAATTTATCTTTAAAATAGTCTGCACCTTTGTTCTTCTCTGACGTAATCGCAAGTTCCTGTTAATGCTGTTCCACTTGTTTGTTGTGAAGGTTAATCAAAGTTTTTACCACCCCAATGAACTCAAAGAAATTAGAAGGATAATTAAAATGAGCTGTTTGAGTACTTTAGTTAACAATCACAGTTAATTTAGGTCAGCGGTGTTCATAATGAATTCCTCTGTCTTTAGCCTTTACCTTCGGAGCGAATATTGTCCAAATGAAGAAAATCTGGACAGTAGTCAGTCTTCTTCCCACAACTTGAGTAATTGTTTTTACTTTTCACCCAATATACATTCAGCCTCTTTTAGAATGATGGTTACAAAACCTCTCCAAAGGAAACCTCTGCACCACCATAGCACCAATAATAGCAACTGTAGTTTCCTACACAGTGTGGCTATACAAGGCCATTCAAGTTTTACACATCACAGTCATGTCAAAGACCCACACATTGCTATGTATAAATGCTTTGTAGTGAACAATGCCAGCTGCTTCCTTTGTGCATTTGGAATGTACAGAATTCTGGGTCAGGTACTGACAGTCAGACTCTGCCTCCTAGCATCAATATGTAGTGCTAAATGTTTCTATCCAATCAATAGCTCTTTAATTTACCATAAACGTTCATGCTTAATGATAGCCCAGGGCATCTCATATGCATGAAGTGCATGTTTCCCTCTGGCAGCTCCTGTCTGTGCCCACAATTTTTTTGATCGTCTGTGTATTTACCACACAAGGAACAACCTAAATCACATCAAGACTAAGCCATAAGACTTCCTTGAATTGCTGAAAGCACTAGAACAGGACTGGAGGGCCATAATGGCTGCAGGTTCTTATTCAAGCCCATTTTTTTATTAGTAGTCAAACGGCTGTGGTGAACGCCCTCTTCTACACGGTGGTGTGCTGTGGAGGCAGCATAAAGAAGAGAGATGCCTCACGCCTGGACAAACTGGTGAGGAAGGCAGGCTGTATTGTAGGCATGGAGCTGGACAGTTTGACATCTGTGGCAGAGCGACGGGCACTGAGCAGGCTCTTGTCAATCATGGAGAACCCACTGCATCCACTGAACTGTATCATCTCCAGACAGAGGAGCAGCTTCAGCGACAGACTGCTGTCACTGTCCTGCTCCAGTGACAGACTGTGGAGATCATTCCTTCCCCACACTATGCGACTCTTCAATTCCACTGGGGTGGGTAAACGTTAACACTATACAAGGTTATTGACTGTTATACCTGCCTCACGCTCTCCACCTTGCACTTTTTAACTTGCACTGTGTTTTTATCACTCTTTAATTAATGTTGTTTTTATCAGTATGCTGCTGCTGGAGTATGTAAATTTCCCCTTGGGGATTAATAAAGTATCTATCTATCTATCTATCTATCTATCTATCTATCTATCTATCTATCTATCTATCTATCTATCTATCTATCTATCTATCTATCTATTGCTGGTGACGTAGTTATTTGCTTCATTTATTTTATTTGCTTGTTAGAATTTCCAGTAACACTTTAGTTTAGGAACAGCAAAAATGCATTTATTAATAATTTCTTCTTATGTATTATTATTATGTATTAACAAAGGCTTCTTGTACTCTTAATTACACTTATAAAGCATCAATAAATAGGTTATGCAGCTCAGTGCAATATGTCATTTGATATGCTGGTAATATTACTTATGAATATGAAAGATTCACAAGTCTTATGCTTAAGTATGCAATATCAAGAAATGAATGCTTCACTTAAGCTGCTTCTCTCTGTGAACTTGCAAAGTGAAGTTATTTCAGTAGGCCACATTGCACTTCTTTATTGATGCTTTTTAAGTTCCATTAGGACCAAAATAAGTCTGTTAGTACCTTTTTACCTAAGAGTAAATGTGTAATGAATGCATTTTCGCAATACAGTATATAAAAGAAAGTGTTACCGAATTCCCAACTGTTTTGTTTTGTCTCAAACATATTACCTGTTTTTAATTGCTTCTTGTTTTCTTAACCTGCTGCAAATTAACAATAAAATGGAAATGGCAAAGGCATCAGAAGTTTGCCTTTTACCCAATCCCTTTCACAAGTATGCATTTATCATGAAGTACCTATTTTAATGAAAGAAATGAAATATAACAAAGTGAGGGACTGAAATTTTAAATCTGCTTCAGGACTGAAAACATTTAGATAAAAATAAAAATCCTACAAGATAGGAATGACCTGGGGATAATGAAAACACTAACAACAACAAATTATCTAGCAAGTTCCATCATTGGCACAGATCAAATTCTAATTAAGCCACTGACCTGAAACAAAAACCTTTAACTACTGAGCCCTCCATGACTGAACCAGGCAATCTCAGCACTAGAACAACATGTAGGAAACACCTCTGCTAAAGTCATTATGGTCAGCTGCACACACACTGAGTAATGATGTGATCCACAATTCATCTCAACAGTTTACAAGGGAAGCACCCAAAAATTCTCTGAATAGTTAAAAAAAAATACTTCATTATAAAAATTACATCAATTCCCATTTAGTCACCTTCAAAATACTCTTCATAAGATGCAATACATTTGTCCCAGCATTTCTACTATTTCTGGAATCATTTACTATACTCATCTTTTGTTACCATATCTCGAGCATCTTATATTTTTTCCAGCATTTCTTGTACAGTAGAAAATCTCCTTCTTTTCAGTGTTAATTTTAATTTCAGGAACAATAGAAAGTCACAGGGAGTGTGATCTGACACATATGGGAGGGTGCGAAGCAACAACCACATTGATTTTGGTCAAAAAACTCTTTGACATTGTGATGTGTACAAGTGCATAGTCAGGGTGCAAAATGCACTTTTGGGTGTGCCGCTTCTCTGGACTTTTTCTCCTTACCCTTGTCACTGATTAACAGTCTGTCCACATGGATCAAACTCTTTATGAACAATTCCATGTCAAAAAACTTGATCATCATTTTCGAAGCCAGTATGATGTCTTCTGCAGCTGTAACAGCCAACACTAATGGTATATAATGCTGATCGTTTGTATTACAGACTGTAGGACAAGTTATCTGTGCTTGAGTTTCACATCAATATAAGAGAAGGAAGAGCGTGCCTTGTGCA
The DNA here is from genome assembly GCF_900747795.2 of Erpetoichthys calabaricus. NCBI lineage: Eukaryota > Metazoa > Chordata > Cladistia > Polypteriformes > Polypteridae > Erpetoichthys > Erpetoichthys calabaricus. The sequence goes on from NC_041404.2 coordinate 119,307,552, forward strand.
TGCATAATTAGCCATGTGGCGCAGCGAGAGTGAAAACAAACCTTAGAGGAGCCTGACGCCACACCCCCAACAGAGAAGACTGTAATAAATAATAATTACAACAAAAGATTTATTACTATTTACAACACGTTTCTATCTTTTTGATAGGATAAAAAGTGCAAAGCATCACCACAGACAGTTTAGAGAGCCTTCAGCGTGACTTCAAAAAATAGAACAAGGCACCAGTTTCAATCATGACATGCCGCTTTGAATTTTCTGCCTTTAAAAACCTACATATTTTTTCTGTCTTTTGACTACGATTTCGGCATCTCTGCTTTGTTTTGATGAAATATATGATTGCACGTCTCTGGATACATTCTTTCTTCTTTGATTTCATGGAGGCATGGTGCAGTGGTTGGCTCTGTTGCCGCACAACTCAACTCACCTTTTTGGCCACAATGATCTGTCCAGTATAATTGGCAGATGTTTCCCAAGCCCTCTGGGACACTTTAAAGATGACTGCACCATTATAATCCAGTCATATTTAGTTCATTTAGTCCTTTCCCGTTGACTTTAATGCAGTTCATCAAGTTCGGCGAATAGAGCGAACATTTCAGTGATTTCAGGGAACTCACGGCAAAGTGAACTCATCATTAATCATTAATCATCACTGAGTCTTGAAAATCTGCAATGGAGGCTTAGAAAAAAAAATCACCCATGCTAGCTGCATGATTGCAGAATTAACGTCAGAAGTACGTACTTGTTCAACTCTGCATGATGCCACTCGACGGACTGCGGCATATTTTATAACCACACCCTATTCCAGTGTTGTGGACCGATTCTTGGAATTTTTGGGTCCCCTGTGATATTGGAATTCTGAAGCTATTTTTTGCATAAAGATAAGTCAAGTGTAGTTACTTTTCCATGTGGAACATTTTGTGTTAAATAGCTCTCTTCCATATGCAGTCATGTGAAAATATAAGTACACCCCATAAATATTGTTGACTTTTTCAACATATTTGAACATACAAATATTAGATCCTCATGCAAACAGAGCCTACCGATAAAGGTGATATACTTGAACAAATGACACATTAAATTGACATGCTGTGTTCAGACACATAATTTAAATGAATAGAAATGCACATTTATACTGTGGAAAAAGTAATTACATCCCTACACTTATAACTATTTCAAGTTCATAAAATTAGAGTCAGGAGTTCCAGATCAGGTGCCAATAATTAGGACCTCCTCAGGTGAACTCTGTCTTATTTAACCTTCACTATGTATGGTGTCATCATGCCAAGAGCAAAAGAGCTCTTTAAGGCCTTCAGAAAATAGATCGTGGAAACCTATGAGTCTGGCAAGGGATTGAAAAAAATCACCAAATTATTTGAAATTAGTGATTCCTCTGTAATCAAAATCATTTAGTGGTGTAGATTTCAAATGGCTGCTAATTTGTTTAGGACTGACCAGCCCAGACAATTCAGCCCCCAAGCTGTCCATTTGATATTACAAGAGTCTCCAAGAGCCACAAAAATTTCATTGTGGGATATGCAAGTAACTCTTAGAAATATTGATGTCAAAGTGCAGGCACCTGTAATGAGAACAATTTGGTACAAATTTGACCTGCAGGCAATGTGTGAAATGCTAGGAAAAAAAACCTTTGCTGTGTAAAAAAATATTAGAGCAAGAATACAATTTGCCATTGAACATCCATCTAGTCAAAAATCAGGCCTTCTTGAGTAATGTGCTGAGAACAGAGAAATCAAAGATCGAGTTGTGTGGCCGCAGTAACATTGGATATGTTTAGCACAAAACGAAGACAACATTTCAGGAGCAGAACCTCATACCAACTGTGAAGCATGGTGGTGGAAATTATATGGTTTAGGGTTTCTATGCTGCCTCAGGAACTGTGCAGCTTGTAATCGTCAAGTTAACTATGATTTCTGCATCACATTAAAGTGTGCTTGTGGAGAATGTGGCCCTCTGTCCAAAACTTAAAGGTAAGCTGGAAATAGACCTTTCAACACAATGATGATCCGAACCACACTAGCAAATCCGCCAAAGAATGGGTCAAAAAGGAGAAATGGAGTGTTACGGGTTGGTCTAGTCAAAGCACTAATTTGATTCAGTTTTGAAATTGTGTGAGGGAATTCAAAATGATTAGTACATTCTAGGAAACCCACAAGCATCTTGCAACTGTTGCATCTTGCAACTGAGGGCATGTAAGAATAATGTCAATGTCAATTATAAAGCACATTTAAAACAACATCAGTAATTCTGTAGCCAAAGTGCTTTACAATAAAATATACAATAAATATAAATAAATAGAATAAAATACAATAAAAGTAAAAAATTTCACCAAGTTAGTGTTAGAGACTGGTGAGCCGTTATGCAAAATGCCTATTAGAAAACATTTCTACTTGTTAGAGACGGCCAGCAGCTCAGCCCAGCTGGGATGCCCCTAATATGGAAGGATGGGGGAAGGCAGTTTTTTTAGAACACTGCCTCCCCTAAGACGCTGGATGGCAGCTCCCCTGGAGAGTAGCGGTGCCACGGCTTTCCACAGGGCATCCTGGGACTTGGAGCTCAGTATCTCAGTCCTGATGGGTGCCGTGGGTGCTGCCAAGGGGTGCTGTGGAAGAATTTGGAGAGTCATTCTGCACTCATAGCCCAGAAGTACTAGTGAGTCATGAGGACGGAAATCCAGAAGTACTTCTGGGCTGAAAAAAACTCAAGTTCTCCATCTGACCTGGAAATGCTAGCCAGTCACGTGGACAAAAGAGCAGAAACACTTCTGGGTCGGGTGGTATGTAAAGGACTACAGAACACCCAGCAGGCGAACCAGAGTCGGGTGGATGGTGGACAAACCTTGCTGAGAGGTGTGGAGGAGATAGAGAAAGAAGATTATTGTGTATTTGTGCTTGATTTACTTGATTTTTTATTGTGGCTGTGGTGCTTGGAGGCACTGTTTTAAAAGAAAAGAATTAAAAATTACTTCTTGGTGCTTTTAACCTGTGTCCTGCGTGTCTGTCTGTTGGGTTTAAGGGGCAACAGTGACTCAAATCTCTCTCTCTCAAACACATACACTCATAGAAAAGATTACTTTAGAATCTTTACGAACTCACTAACATTTATGGGATTCTGAGATTGAATAACTAAGACAGAACAAGTCCCAAAAATACTTGGGGTGCCAACAAGGCCAACCATGTTTAATCAGAACAGAAAGTTAAGCAACAGGTGATCGATGGCACTCAAACATAAAGACTAAAGTAGGCAGTTTCCACACAATTGCCCTCTAGCGTCCACTTTTATATCGTCTGGACCGAAAGGAGCGAGGTTTCTCATGCTCTTCTACCCTCAATGTGTGGCTTCTCAGCATGTGAGGGGGAAAAGGGAGTCAAGATGGTTAGCAACAGCTCCCCTTCTCATTTGGGGGTGGTACAGCATACCTTAAGTGAACCTAGAAGATGACCCTCTGGTGCGCATGCGTGACCGGATGAAAGCCAAAGTAGTGTGGGAAAAAATACAGGCACAGAGCAAACGTCATTTTTACCAAAACGACAACCAAGCACATGATTTGATCCCAGAAGGCTGGATAGGTGTGGCAGCAGTGTTACCAACTCCACCAGAGTGCTGGTCCACAGAAATACCAAGTATTGTATTGAATGATTGTTTTAGTAAGTCTAGTCTGTATTAAACATATAGAATGTTTTGGATAGTTCATAAAGTACAGCATGCTTGCAGAGGAGACAGTAGCCTCAAACCACAGACAACGAAACATTATGCAGTTACATACAAAAGATTGTACACCCCTGACCAAATTACATATTCTATTGACATTTGAAGTAAAAAAATAGCAAATACATCTTCAACAACAAACAAATTAAAACAATGTTATTTTTATGAAAATGTTAATGTACAATGACAATTTATTTGATGAACTAAAAAAAAGTAGAGACCCTGAACTGTGCATCCAATCAGGATGCTTTATATCAACATAATGGTTGTCTTTATTAAAAGAGACCAGACTCGAAATCATTAACATTTCATTCAGATTGGCTGTCTTTAGTTACGTGTAATTAAAATGTAGAATAAAGATGTTTGCTATGTTTAATGAACTGTCAGAAAATATTTTTGCAGTTTAAAATGTTGCTATAGCAAATTAGTATTTATAAAATGGGTTTAATTTGTCAGTGTATTGTTTTTTTCTGCATAGAAGAAGTAGCTAGATTTTAAATAGGTCAAATATTATTAATGATTATTAAAAATAGGTAGAGATGTTGACTGACTACAGTGAATCTATTGTGCAGATTTTAAATATCCTTATTTCACCTAATGGTTTGGATATTTGTAAAGACAGGAGCAGTACATGGAGTCCTCTGCATCCACAAAGAGGAAGATACGTTTGTTATGTTAGCCACGAGTGATTTTCTTTTTCTGAGATCTTACCACTGACCCCCTTGTCCCTGGTCAGAGGTTTGTGTCACCTATGTTCGATATGCTGTATCAGATATTCCTTCCTCTGATGTTGGTCCTAAGTGGTCTTATGGTTGGAACTTCACACCTTGGTGATCTAAAATGCACAATGCAAAGCAATGACAGGCAGAGGCCATTGTGATATTAGCAGCTTGGTGAGAAATATCAGGCTCACTAGTTTCTTTTGATTGTTAACTTTTCTTCTGTTAATTGAAAACATATTCTCAGTGGGCAAGCAGAGTAGCTAACATTGGACTTTTTTTTGCTTTCTACAGTGCCGAGGGATTCCTCTTTGTACTTATACCATTTAATTAGATATTTATTTTTGTATTTAATAAAAAAAGAGACTCACAGCAGGATTTTCTTTTTAACCTCCTTTGTGATACAAATCTTACATTCTGTGATTAGTTTCACCTCTGCTGGATCCAGTGTGCCCAGTCACGTATGCTTTTACTGATCTCATTTAATGTTTGATCAGAAATCCAATTAGTTCATTTATTGGATAATTTATATCAAATCAAGCTTAGAAAAAATTTGATTAGCCACGTACATTTTTTTTCTAAAAGCTAGGAAACTGACAATTTGTGGTTAATAACTTCTTCATGCTGCTTTCTTGCAAATACATGCTATGTTCAAATACATATACGCATACAGTACATACACATTGTAGCCACAAGGGGGCACCACTGTGCCCCAAACACACAGATTCAATGTCACCCAACACAACTCTGGGTTCAAATAAAGGGTTTTTGTTTGCTACCAACACATTCTAACCAAGCACCAGCCAAAATCAACACAAGAATTTGACAGTCCATTTCTTCTCTCCTTCCTTCCACCAAGTGAGTGTCGCCCGACTCTGACTCATCCGGGATTGCCTGACTGACCAGTGAGGCACTACATCCAGTTTTCGTGTGGTGTGTGTCTACATACATAAAACATAACATGTCTGAGCCAAAACATGAAATGGCAGTTGCTGTAGTCACCGGTGGTCCAAACGTAATTGGAGCACTTTACTCAACTCATATTACAATAAGAACACCTAATGAGAAGGAAGCTGTTTTTATTAACAGTGATCAGATACATTCCATTAACACACAATTTATTTGTGATGCCACAATGTGGCTCTGATAAACAGCGTGTCTCAGTGGCCTGGGCTAACCCATGATTCATTTATTTTGAGGCAAAGTAGCTTTGGTATTGTATGTGGTGGAATGCTGGTTAGTAAAGAAACTGGAAGAACCCTCAGGATTTAATAGGGCCTGTACTATTCTTTGGACCAGCAATTACGTCATTACCTGTGCCAGGTAATAGCATCTATCCTCTCAGAAGATGGTGCCTTACATCTTTCCCAGAAGCCCAGAGTGCAGAGGAGAGGAGCTACAATGCAGCACATGATTTTGCTCTCTCTTTTGCAGGGCACAGCCAGATACTCTTGGATGCAGGTGGTGGGGGTCTCATGCATCAGCTGGGTGGTTGCCTGGCTCTTTTATGCTTGACCCAAGAGTACTTCTGGTGCCACCATATTGCATTCAGGTACCACTTCTGGGTCAGGTGGAACCTCCTTAAAATAAGAACTCCTCCTTTCTGCAGCACCCCCTGCCAGCTCCGAAGACACCCAGCAGGACTGTCCACTGGAACTACAATTGCCATGTTACCCTGGGAAATCCACCCGAAGGACGCTGCCATCTAGCATACTGAAAAAGGAATTGTTATGGACAGATAATCTCCTCCTGTTCATCCGTTATGGCCTACCGGCCAGGAAAGGCACCAGCAACCAACCCAGCCAGGATACTTGTCCATCCTTGCCCTCTCATTACAGCTTCCCACTTGAGCAAGGAACCTCCCTCACTCCTGGCCGAGATGCCAGTCCAAATACTCCGGCACCTACAACATGTTATATTCTTTGTTTATTTACTATCATAAATTAATGTAGGGCAGCACGGTGGCGCAGTTGGCAGCGCTACTGCCTCACAGTTAGGAGACCCGGGTTCGCTTCCCGGGTCCTCCCTGCGTGGAGTTTGCATGTTCTCCCTGTGTCTGTGTGGGTTTCCTCCGGGTGCTCCAGTTTCCTCCCACAGTCCAAAGACATGCAAGTTAGGTGTATAGGCGATTCTAAATTGTCCCTAGTGTGTGCTTGGTGAGTGTGTGCATGCCCTGCGGTGGGCTGGTGCCCTGCCCAGTGTTTGTTTCCTGCCTTGCGCCCTGTGTTGGCTGGGATTGGCTCCAGCAGAACCCTGTAGTTAGGATATAGCAGGTTGGATAATGGATGGATGGATGGAATTAATGTACCTTAGCTTAAAAAAAAATTACGATTCTAAATGTATGTAGCCATCTGTTAAAAAAAAGCATTTGCAGTAACTCTTTTTAGAGCGTTAGGCAATCTGAAGTAATGAGTCAGTAAGATACTGACCCAGCGTTTAAAAGGGTTCATGATGCAATTGCACCAGATCAAATTTTTTTGCAAAGTGCCTCCTCACCTCCTTCAAAGTAAGATTGCTTAGGCTCCTGAATGTAATGCAAATACTTCAGTGGTGTTCAGTCGTGGCTGCTTATGCAATTGAGGCCATCTGCTAGAAACTGATACTTAAGAAAATACAGCTAATGTAACTTTCACATTAGAACAGGCAAATACGTACATACAAAAATGTAAAAAAATCAAGATAAAGTCTTCTCACATTGTGCAGTGTTCCAGCTCCTGTGAGGAAATCAGTACAATGGACATCAAGAAATACCTGTTATCCAGACTGAGGTGACATGTGGTTTTTAAGTCACACACATGCCATAAATGGGACCCCATCGAGTGAATCCAGTGGCTACCTCAGAAAATGACTCCCGAGAGTATGCTGCTACCCAGTCGTTTAGAGATAAAGCCAGCTTTTCAAAATAACATTCAGACACAAGCAAGCATGCACACATTTAATAAAATGAAAGAATAAAAAAAAGAAACCAGCTGAGACTGACATTTCTCTAAGAAGAATGATTCTCTCACAATCAGAAAACAGAGAGAGTGTGGGGGTGTTTTTTTGCGAATTGTATGATTACTTTACCAGTTATGGGAAAAAAAAGAGCCTGAACCCCCTAAAGTAGGAGATGCAGCCGTCTGATATGCAGTTATTTATGATCAAGCTTGTCTCCAGTGTGGAGATGAAAACAAAAAAATAACATTAATTCACACTCACACTTCAAAATGGCTGTACAATGCATTTGTCACACTGAGCACAGCAAAATGCATTTTTTTGTGGAGGATGAACGTGCTTTGAAAGGGTCATTGTCCTCACGCAGAAGCATCAGTGTATAGAGAAAGTGGTCACATTACAGACCTCGTCTGAACTGGTAGAAAGAGCGCAGTCTATGAGCCTGTGGTAAGAAACTGGTTACAAGGAGGCAGTTCAGCTTGTCCTCCTGTGAAGTAAAACCATGAAAGGTAGTGGAATGAAGGAGAGATCTTAGATTTAAGATAGTAAACCCAAGACTGAATAACATGATGCCAAAGTGGGGCAATCAACCAAAGCAGGGCTTGCATGAGGACAGACATGCATGATCCTTTTACTACTAACACATTAAAGCCAAAGATGACAGACCTTGAGAGCAATGTGAACTGGTTTAGAATCCCAGAATTATTTTTACTTTTTAAGAGACTAGGAGGCTTCACCCTCTGCTCGCTTCGCTCGCCAACCCCTTGCCCCAATCCGTTGTGAAAAGGGGGGGCCGAACGCACCCCAAGGACATGTGGTCGCTCCTCTGAAAGCCCCTCCTAAATGGTGATACAATGGGAAACAAATACACAGTATAGATTTTTTAACTCCTGTTTGCTTGATCAGCTGCTGGCTTGCTGCTGCTGCCGTGCCGTGTGATCTGCACTTCGCTCGCCTGACCCCACTCCAGGCAGCGCTACGCGTCGTTGTGAAGAGGGGGGCTGAACGCACCCCAAGGAGACTCGGTCACTCATCCAAAACCCCTCTTAAACGGTGATACATTGGGAAACAACAGTTTTTTATTTTTACCTCCTCTTTTCTCAATCAGCTGCTGGCTTGATCTGCATTTCGTGCAGCGCTTCAAACGTTTAAAAGCCTGTACAGCACCTGAATATTCGATCTCTTTTCACTGTTCCGTTATTTCACCGAGTAATATTTTCCGTTTTCCGTTGTTTGTGCTAATGTGATCTTTACTCTAATTTTTGAGACTTTTGAATTTTCCTACTTCCACTATCTCTAACTTGCATGTGTATTATGGGACTTGCTTCTAAAGGTTGTAAGTATGACGTGACTTGTCTGTCTCAAAAGATCTCTCTTCAAACGATAATGTCTAGTCGCAAGAAAAAAGTCTTGTATCATCGCAAGATTTTTTTTACAATAGAGAGATATGGCAACAGGGAAATATTTTCACGTTAAATCATTAGCTGGGATATGGTGTCTGACTGGTATGAATGAAACCACCTTGCTTTTTTAAGACTGGCAACCCAGACAACTCCTTGGGGACCTAGATGTTTAAGTAAAGCACATGTTTGCCAGGCGCCTGCAAAATGAGTCTCTAACTTATGTAGCCAAAAAGGGCCATTGCTGATACCAGAAATGATTCCTGTGCTTGGTTTGAATGTCACCTCAAAACTTCACAGAATGCGTGTTCTTGTGAGAGGAGAGTTTACTGGTGACAGGGTGGAGAGACAGAGAAACAGAGAGATGAAGAGTGAGAAAAAAGAGACCTTTAATTTGATGTCAGGAATTGTGAAAGCTGGGAAGTCACCCAACTATATAGACAGGGTATTAAACTGTGCATGGAAGCCAAAAGCAGGTTTTTGTTAATTCTTGTTAGTCTCTCTCATTTATTGTGAAATAAACACATACAGTTATGTATTTACATAATTTGGACTTCTTTGGAATTATGCCATGTAATTCAGTGGCAGCACAACAGTGCATCTTACCGTCTCCATGAGGGAGTGCAACATAGAGACTGAGACTCACACACCCATTGTCACCCACAGTGGGCCAATTTCTTTGGGATGTGGAACGAAATCCTGGGCACATAGAGGAAATCCCACATGAGAAGAGCATGCAAAGTATATGCTGGGACAAGATTTGAACCTTGCCAAATAAAATTGCACAGTAAATATAGTAAATAAACTGTTCCTTATACGTCCTGACATTTCTGCATTAAGGGACAGTGTGGCACTGCCATAGAAGATGTGGGGCAAAATAGGGGACAAGCTTACCTCAGTAATTTAAACTTACAATTATATCAGAAGTAGTAATATTAATTAATAATAATAATAATAATAATAATAATAGTATTAATTACTATTAAAACAAATATCAGCTTTGTCTTCTTACATATGTTTTCTAATTTTCCATTATAAGCTCAATGTAATTTCTCATTTAGAAGAATGTTGCCTTCTGTAGTATGTGAAAATTGTTTTAATGCTGGGTGCTGCACAACTGTATCGGACTCAGTGCTGGCTCCATTGGCCCTTCAGTGTTCTGTGTTTAATCTTGGATGTGTATGTACATGTGCAGCTTGATCATTCTCGCTTAGCAATGGGGGTTGAAGGTGAGAAATGCCTTAGTCTCAACTTTAAAATAAAAACCTTTTTTGTTTTGTTTTGTTTTTAAGTTCCAGTTTTCCCAGTCAAGGCTATGCAGCGCATGTCGACAAAGAAGTATAAAATCTTTTTATACAAAGAAGTTTAAAAGAGAAGTATAGAAACCATTTTCTCCCTTAAAGGTACCCACACTAATTAGAATATAGAAAATAAAAATGTAAGCAAATTGATAACAAAAATGCATTAAGCATATCACATTACACTGCATTTTTTTTTCACCAACAAAGAAAACGGTGTTTTTTTGAAAACGTCACCAAGGAAGAGCTACAAGGGCGTCTTCCAGTTCATGGAAAACAAGCAGGTGGTTTCATACACCTTTTCTAGAAGTGCAGGATCCTGGGGTCTCATTTATAAAGCTTTTGTACGCACAAAAAGAGGCTCGAAATGTGAGTATGCATCATTCCATGCTAACGTCAGGATTCATAATAGAAAACTTGTTGGGGGAATCTGCTTATGTTTATGGCAATTTTGACTGAGGCATACACAACATTTTGGAGAAACTGGGAAATGACAGTATCCGTGATAATTTAGGGAAATACAGACAAACCTGCTAAATGACTAAATGAAAAATGAATTTTTTCTTAGGAAACTGTGTTCCTTTAAAGTGGGAAGTGACATCCTTCATATCTTCTACAACTCTGTGATAGCCAGTGTGATTTTCTATGCTGTGGTGTGCTGGGCTGGTAACATCACTTTAAGAGAGGTCCAGTGAATCAAAAATCTAATTAAAAAGGCAAGCTCAGTTATAGGATGTACTCTGGACCCCTGAAGGCGGTAGCGAAGGAGAGGATTAAAACAAAACTGAGTGCCATTATAAACAATGCTGCATGTCCTCTTTCTGACACACTAACACTGAGAACTTTCAGTCAACAAATTATTCAGCAGAAGTGTGTCAGAAGGAAATGCTACTGGGGCTCCTTTATACCAACAGCAATATGCCTGCATAACGCCTCACTGGGACTGGGACATTTTCTTGCTTTATAGTTATTCTAGTGTGTGTTCAGACCAATTTGTGTGTTTGTATTTATTTATTTATTTACTTACTTATCTACATTTTTAAGCATTTTGAAACTTTGAAACTGAGGTCACTTACAGTAGACTATGGATTTTTTTGTATACTGATTATACTTTATGCTCCAACCTTTCTAGTAGCCTTGTTTGGAACTATTTTGGAAATCCTCAACAAACACAGCAGCACTCCACGTTTAGGATGCTATGTTCCAACATGTGCAGATGCCCCTCTACAATGTTTTTGATATCTCATTTTGCTTAATGCTGGTACCTTTCCAGGATCAGCATTTGGAACTGTTTTGGACAGCTTCGACAAATGCAGCTACACTCTACTTTTAGGTTGCCACATGTCATGGTGCTCCTTTACCATTTCTGATTTATGCTTCGGTAAATAACATCCTAAACTTGCCTATCAAAGCTGCCCAATGATAAATTTTGTTCACTGAAAAAATTGTATAGTGGCTTTATGTGAATGTGAATTTCCCCTTGGGATTAATAAAGTATCTATCTATCTATCTATCTATCTATCTATCTATCTATCTATCTATCTATCTATCTATCTATCTATCTATCTATCTATCTATCTATCTATCTATCTATCTATCTATCTATCTATCTATCTATCTATCTATCTATCTATCTATCTATCTATCTATCTATCTATCTATCTATCTATCTTTCAAAGTGAGCACTCACACACCTAATACAAATCACTAAGCTGCTATTATAATGTGCGTTGACATAACAAATATTACACTTCAAAAACAATGAGCATGATGCGCAGACTCTAATTTAGTTCCCTTTTAAGATGGCCAATGATGATACAGTAAAGACCTTTTTTGTTTTTTTGTCAGTTTTTACTGGCTACTTGTTCTCACTTCTCAGGGAACTGGTCGACAGGTCAACATTATCTCAGCCAAGCTTTACTCCATTATGCCTGCATGGCACTACATCCAGTTTTTGTATGGTGTGGGTGTGCATACATAAAACGTAACATGTTTTTGTCAAAATAAAAAGGTAATTTGCAGCAGTGTCCGATTCTCCCAAAGTAATGGTCTCCATTTCATGCACTCATATTGCTGTAAGAGCCCCTCCTACTAAGAATCAAGCTGTTTTTATTAACTATGAGTAAGTACATTCCATTAACGCACAAGTTACCTGTGATACCACAATGTTGCTGACAAACATCATGTCTCAGTAGGCTGGTCAACCCATGATTCATTTATTTTGAGGCAAAATAGCATTGGCAGATGTGATGGTATTGTCGGTGGTTAATGGCTTGTTGGTAATGAATCTGGCAGAGACTTTAGAGTTTAATCTGGTCTGAGCTATTCAATCATGTTATTACATGTGCAAGATGGTAGTGCTACCTTTCCAGAAGAGGGTGCCTTACACCTTTCCTGGACCCCCAGAGGGCAGAGACAAGGTGCTATAACATGCTCTCAGTTGCATAGGTGCCGGCCAATAAAGTTCTGTAGCATCCAGACTGGATGTTTCATGGCTGCATATTTACAAGGTACGTAGAAATGGGTGCATGCCAGGTTTTAAAAAGATGATTTTTTTGGTGTATGAATTTTCCTGTTTTATTTCATGTGTGCATTATTTTAACACTCAAATCCATGCAAAAGTTTATAAATGAGGCCCCTGATGTGGAAATAAACAAGTATGTACATTCATTGAGAAAAATATTAGGAACACTGTACAAATACTGAATACAGTTTCTTTTGCTTTCCAAACAGCCTCAGGTCTTTGTGGCATTGATTACATAAGATGTTGGAAACCTTCCTTTGAGATTCTTGTCCATGTTGACATGATTGCATCTTACAATCTTTCCAGATCTGTCAGCTACGAAAGTTCTGTTCTATTTGATTTATTGCCTGCGGCTGGGAAGACCACTGAAGAACACTAAACTCATTGTCATATTCATGAAACTAGTTTGAGGTGTCTTTTGCTTTGTGACATGGTGCATTATCATGATGGAAACAGCAATTAGCAGATGGGTAAATTGTGACCATGAAGAGATTCACATGGTGAGCATCAACACTCACATAGGCCATGCCATTCAAGCGATGACTGATTGGTTTTAACGGTCCCAAAGTGGGCCAAGAAAACATGCTCCACACCATTACATCACCGCCAGCAGCCTGAACTGTTGACACAAGGCATGCTGGGTGCATGGATTAACACTGTTGGCACCACATTCTGAGCCTACCATGTCTGTGCCAGAAGATTAATCAGAGCAGGCTATGTTTTTCTTTCATTTGTCCAGTTTTGGTGAGCTTGTGCCCACTGCAGCCTCATCTTTCCGTTCTTGGCTGACAGGATAGGAACCCAATATGGTCTTTCAGCTGTTGTAGCCCTTCTGCTTCAAGGTTTGACATGATGTGCATTCTGAGATGCTTTTCTGCTCACCACAGTTGTAAAATGTGGTTATTGGAGTTTCCACAGCCTTCTTGTTAGCTTGAACCAGTCTGGCCATTTTCTTCTGACATGTTTAATCAATAAGGTGTTTCTGTTGTGATGTGAGATTTTGCATATAAGTTGATAAATATTTTGTATGTCTTTATTTGTAACTTAGGCAAAACAATGTAATATTAGTGTTACATTATTGATAATAACAGCAATGATTTGATGGTTTAAGAACTCCTTCCCCCCACCAGGACCGAGTCTCTTTGAATTTTACAACAGAGTTGGGGGGGAACTGCCTGAAACAAGTTTCTCTGAAGTCTCTCAACTCCCACACAAAGCCAGGCTGTCTAACTTCCAAGCTTTACCTTAACATATGGTTTTGGGGGATGGCAGGTGGTCTGAAGTATGGCTGTCTGGGACTGGCTTGTATTAGAAGCCTTTAAGTACCATGACGTCCTATTGGCTCTAGGGGTTGGACAGAACATCTATACATTTGCTCACTCCCTCACTCTCTCTCTCTTACCAAACTGATGAATGACCATCTCACACCATGAACTGAAAAGAACAACACAATGAAAAGCACAGCTTGGCAGCCATATTGAACAGGCAATGCGACCTGTTCTGAAGAAAGCTGACCACAAAATGATGCCTTAATTAGAGACATTCTTAAGTAACTAACTAGTCTGTGTGCCACCTGAAACTACACATCACCATTTAAGAATTATGTTTCTAGACTTCTCTAACGCCTTCAACACCATCCAACCTCTGCTCCTTAGGGACAAGCTGACAGAGATGGGAGTAGATTCATACCTAGTGGCATGGATCTTGGACTATCTTACAGACAGACCTCAGTATGTGCATCTTGGGAACACGCAGGTGTGACATTGTGGTCAGCAACACAGGAGCGCCGCAGGGGACTGTACTGTCTCCGGTCCTGTTCAGCCTATATATATCGGACTTCCAATACAACTCAGAGTCCTGCCACATGCAAAAGTTCACTGACGACACTGCTATCGTGGGCTGCATCAGGTGTGGGCAGGAGGAGGAGTATAAGAACCTAATCAAGGACTTTGGTGCGACTCAAACAACCTAGACCTGAACACCAGCAAAACCAAGGAGCTGGTGGTGGATTTTAGGAGGCCCAGGCCCCTCCTGGACCCCGTGATTATCAGAGGTAACTGTGTGCAGAGGGTGCAGACCTATAAATACCTGGGAGTGCAGCTGGATGATAAATTGGACTGGACTGCCAATACTGATTCTCTGTGCAAGAGAGGACAGAGCCGGCAATACTTCCTTAGAAGACTGGCATCCTTCAACATCTGCAATAAGATGCTGCAGATGTTCTATCAGACGGTTGTGGTGAGCGCCCTCTTCTACACGGTGGTGTGCTGGGGAGGTAGCATTAAGAAGAAGGACGCCTCACGCCTGGAAAAACTGGTGAGGAAAGCAGGCTCTATTCTAGGCATGGAGCTGAACTGTTTGACATCTGTGGCAGAGTGACGGGCACTCAGCAGGCTCCTATCAATTATGGAGAATCCACTGCATCCACTAAACAGTATCATCTCCAGACAGAGGAGCAGCTTCAGCGACAGACTGCTGTCACTGTCCTGCTCCACTGACAGACTGAGGAGATCGTTCCTCCCCCAAACTATGCGACTCTTCAATTCCACCTGGGTGGGTAAACGTTAACATTATTCAAAGTTATTGTCTGTTTTTACCTGCATTTTTATCACTCTTTAATTTAATATTGTTTTTTGTATCAGTATGCTGCTGCTGGAGTGTGTGAATTTCCCCTTGGGATTAATAAAGTTATCTATCTATCTATCTATCTATCTATCTATCTATCTATCTATCTATCTATCTATCTATCTATCTATCTATCTATCTATCTATCTATCTATCTATCTATCTATCTATCTATCAATAATACATTGTTTAAATTGTAATTTAACTCCTGCTTGCCTTTTACTACACCTAATTGCCTGAGGTTATAGATGTAGGAGAGAAGGTGGGGAGAAGTTATCCTCTTTAATAAAACCCCTGTGTGCGTCCAGTGTCCGTGTGTGTGTGTCTTCTGGTGAAGTGCACATGCGCGGGGCACGGTGCGATGTTTCAAAGGCTGCCTGACACGTCACTCAAAACAGAGAGGGCGGGACCTATAAAATATCGCGCGGCCGATCCAATCGAATTTCGGTAAATGAGGTAAGACCTAAAACATAAAACACGAAAAATCCAATCGGGTACTGAGACGTGGAGACCAGCTTCCCCATTTTTGTGCAAGTGTTCACTCTGAGGATGTCAGATTTGCGATTAAGAAGCTTGGCCTGGTAAAGTGTAAAGTGTCAGTCGTTGAAGGGGTTTTCCTAAATATACGAATTTTCATGATATTACAATACGATGACTTTTAAAAGTAGATTTATTTTTGCGCACATTACATCAGTTGCAGAGGAGAATCTGCTGATTGCCCACTGTTGTGACAGAAAATTAAACGCATATTACGGACAGCAAAGCCAGTATTACTGTCAGAGAAAATTACAGAAATTTTACGGAAAAAATTTACTGAGGTAAAAGGTCCCTTGCCATTTAATATAGACTGTTCCTACTAATGTTTATGGACTACTGTTCTAGCACCCATTATTGTAATGGGCTTAATGTCTAGTATATTATAATACCTTATAAACAGTGTTACGTCTGTGAGAATTGAGGCATTCTGACAAAGGCTGCATATTATTAATACAAAGAAGAGTAAAATATTACTCTACAAAGACAAAACAGTTTCCATTCACAGAACTGCCACTCACTGGATGTTTTTTGTTTTTCACACCATTCTGAGTAAACTCTCAAGACTGTTGTGCCTGAAAATCTTAAGAGACCTGCAATTAGAGAAATATCCCAACTAGGCCATCTAGCAGAAACAATCATGCCGCAGTTGAAATCGCTAAGGTCACATTTTTTGCCCATTCCGGTGTTTGACATGTAGATAAACTGAAGCGCCTGACATGCATCTGCATGATGTTGTGCACTACACTGATGCAACATGATTGACTGATTAAATAATTGCATGGATAAGCAGGTGCACAAATTTTCCTAAGTCTTTGCTCAGTGACTGTATGTACAATATTACTATTGAGTTGTTTGCATTTGCCAACAAAACCTGGCAGCACAATGTTTAGGGTGGCTACTGCATGTTTTTCTACACTATTGTGGCCTGTCCATTTCTAGTTGTTTGATTTTCCTGAACACCATGGGGTTGTGAGGCTCCCATTCTTCATAATTTCTAAATCTACATATACTTTAGCATTTCGACACATAATGAAGATATTGAAGGCCATCACCATGATCTGATGCCTGTTACGACATAGCTGGCACCAGCATTCTGTGGTTTGATTGATTTTTTTGTGACACTAACGGTTTGTGAACTTGTATGCTTTGCTAGTCTTTAGCAAAAGAGGGGCTGACATGATCAGTTAGATAAATTAGTAATATTGTTTCAGATGGCTGTGCATAAATATGAACATTCTGGAATGACTCCACCAGTTTTTTCATGACAAAAACTGCATTGGTCATAAGATAGGAATAAAGACAGTATCACCCATCCAAGCCCCTCATTCATCTATTGCATTGTTCAAATTAATCGCTGTTTGAAATCTTAAAGTCCAACAATAAAATTTAAAATTTTTGGCTCTGCCACAAACAATCAATTTACTGATACTAAAAAATAAAGATGCAGCAGTACTAGTCACAGCATCTCGACAAGTGCACAACTGTGATCCTTTCAGAAATGCCACATTTTGACCACTAAATTCTGCCTTTCTTCATCTAGATTAAACAGTAAAAATTGAACTATCTTGGATTGCATCTTCACGCAATGGCTGCTGGCAGCAGATGTCTATAACTATGACTGTGAACGCTTTTTTAAATCACTAGTCATTCACCTCCTATTCGACAGAATTCTTGATCAAATAACATTCTCTCTTTGAGAAAAAATATGCATTATAAATGCGTTCAGACCACAACTATTACATCTCCAGTAGATGTGAAAAAGTGTTGCATGGACTGGGCTTATAACTGGATAACAAGAGTGGTGTCTTTGAAGCCAAAAATATGAAAAAATGTGTTTTGATTATGAAACACTGAAAGGAATGATAAACAAAGGGCGGCACAAACAGGTAAAACTACTCTAAGATGTTCTGAACAGCTCTTCAACTTCTGTCTCAAAGGTAATTTGGACCTCACAGTTGCTCACCTTAATTACCACCAAAAAACTCCTTTCCTTTCCTTTTCATCTTTCTCTGTCTTACTGTCATCATCTGTTCTAGAATCTCCTGCTCTTGCCAGTTAGCCATATCCCTTTCTCACGTCAATAGTGAAGTTACTGTTCCACACTAAACTAGAAATTTCCTGTTTTTTCATTCTAAGGTAGCCTTAAACAGTCAAGCCTCTCACACAGCTTTAGAGACAGTTTAAGATAGCAATGCACTTTCACGTAAATCACCTAACAGACTGGAGGGACGTGACTGGATTCCAGTGAGAGTTTACTCTTAAAACGAATGTGGGAGGGTGATCTTCCACCTGTTGGTAGGGACTAGGTCTTACTGTATATACATGCAAGTCTCAAGTAAGCTTTAAGTCCTGACATTCAAGTTTCAAGTCAAGTTTTAAGTTAAAATGTATAGGTGCCAAGGTGGACAGAACAACATCCCCACCAGAAGAGAGGATGGTTCCTTACCCAGATGGGAGGTCATTAGGGAAGGATATGTTTGGACAGGTGTCCCAGCCAGGATAGTGGCAGATACAATGGAAGGACAGTCTCTGGATGGCCACATTCCTCGTGTAGAACTCCCATTTATTCACACTCAGGGCACCTTGGCAATTGTAGTCTTGATGAACAGCCTGGGGTATGTGGGTACTGCCAGAGGGAGCTGTGGTAAGAAGACTCACAATTTTAAAGGAGCTTCTGTCTGAATTGGAAGTGCTTACAGGATGCAATCACATGGCACCAGAAGTACTCCCGGGTCTGGCATAAAAGAAGCTGCTCAACCTCATCCAGGTGAGTATGAGTCTTTGTGAATAATAAAATGTACTTTATTTTGAACCCTTGACTGTGTGTGTGCACTTTGTCTCAAGTCTGGGGCTCAGTTGCTCCCCCGACCTGTCACAAATTATTATACTCAAGCGGGTCTAGTCTGAGCCAAAGCTGATAATACTTGAATAAAACAGCATTTACACTTTCAGCGCTATCTGCAATTAATCCAATTATAATGTCATAAGAAGTAACAGCGGCTGGTATATTAAATAATTGTTTTACTTTGAAGCAATTTGCATATGTGCTATCGATTTTCCAGTTTACTCATAAGTGCACTGTTTTAAAAACACAATCAATTTAAAGAAAATAAAGTTTGAAAGGCTATATCACTTTAGAGAAATGCAACTACATAATCAACTATCATTATAAAACAACTTCTTTACATAATTTTGCATATTTATAAATTAACAAATTATTTGAACATTCCCCTAACATTTACAATGTTTTGCACTTAATAAATTAAGTTTGACAAGATATTATCACTTATTTTTGAATGATGGCGCCACATTATCACTGATCCATGACCAAACATCCTCTCAGCAAGGTAACTACATGAAGGCACTGCCAGTCTCCACACTGCTGCTTTTGAGTCAGTTTGGTTATAACCCAAAGCAGAAGACTTTTCTGGCCTACACAAGTAGCCAAACAGCACTGCAAATTTAAGATTTTATTAATTCCATCCATCCATCCATCCATTATTCAACCGGCTATATCCTAACACAGGGTCAGGGGAGTCAGCTGGAGCCAATCCCAGCCAACACAGTGTGCAAGGCAGGAACAAATCCTGGGCAGGGCGGTAGCCCACCGCAGGACACACTCACACACACACACCAAGCACACACTAGGGACAATTTTGGATCTCCAATGCACCTAACATGCATGTCTTTGGACTGAGGAAGGAAACTGGAGACCCTGGAGGAAACCCACACAGACAAGGGGAGAATATGCAGACTCCACGCAGGGAGGACCCGGGAAGCGAACCCAGGTGTGCTTACTGCGAGGCAGCAGCGCTACCACTGCACCACTGTGCCGCCAATTTTATTAATTAATTTATTTTTTTGCTTTTTATGGTACAATCCAAACATCTCAGATTCATTACTGCCCTCACTTGGGTTCTGTTCTTCATTTAAAGAAGCAGTGGGCTGCACCTTGGTCTTGAATCTGCTCATCCTACATTGTTTGTTCCATGATCATCACTAGTAAACAAAATTATACAGAAATATTGAAGGCAGTTATGAAAGATGTTAAATAAAACAATAGTTTCAAACACCTAATATCTGTCTGGGAACTTGCAAAAAATGTACTGACATTCTAACTCTAGTGTAACTGTAAACAATTGCAGGATTTAGCTTATGTAATGTTTGTATTTAGTTGGTGAGCTTTACTCATCTCCATTGAAATAAGCCAAATTGCCACACTACAATGAAACTACACGAGGGGTCACAACAGTTAATGAGTTAAAAAGTTAAAGCAATCTTAACTCTTATATTACTTAAATTATATTAAGCATCAAAATGTCTTAACCATCTAAACATTACCTAATTCATGTTGACCACGACTAGGGTAGCATATCACAGGTAGCATACTGTAATGTAATGTCTTGGCCCTTCTAGAAAAAATTAGAAGCTGCAGAGTACAGAAGGTGGCAGCAGTGCTAGCCACAGCAGTAGCCTTGCACAGGGACTTCACATACTGCATATTATAAACATTCCCTTCTGCATGATCCTTTTGTGCAGCTTGCCTGTTAGGCAGATGCCCACTTGGATGTGCAGTTCCTGAAGATGGGAAAACAGGTGGAAACATCACAGGAGAGTGTGGTCTGGGGTTAGAGAGGAGCAGCAGTGCTAAACAGACTCAGTGGAGTTGACACGTTGCTGAGGAAACAGACTGCGGGTTCAAAGGCTGAAGTAGTACAGTAGTTGGAACAATGTCATATCAGAAATAGCATTTGGGACCAACTCTTTAGCTAGCATACCTCTGTTTATGAATCTTGAAATGACAAAGGTTGAAGATATTTAGTCAGGTCAGTGTTTTTTGACCTGCAGATCTTACAGATGGCTATTTCATTCCTTGCAGTACACTCTGCAGTAAACTGAGAATATCCAAAATTAATAATCCCTGGTGCTGACTTTCTATTGCTTTTGCCCTCCAACATGCTGATTAGCTCTGATGATCTATGCAGGTATGGAGTGCGAAGAGAATATTATAAGAATGAAGTAATATTTTAATTGTAGCATTATAAGTTGAGACTTTGTAAGTCATTTATCTTGAGTGTGACTGACATAACAACTCATTGATAAACAAATCTAATTCAAGTCTTATCTTTAATTAACTGAAATTATTGTTAAGCAAGTCGCAAGTCAGAAAAATAAACATTTGAATCTGGCTTGAGTCATCCATCTGTGCCTTTTAGCCAGGAGGTGTTCTCCACTACTCCATCCTTTAACAATGAAGGTTTGGGGTCAGGCATTTCTGGCACTTTATTGGGATTGGCCACCCTTGAGTGCCCTTAGGGAAACACTGATGCCTCCGCCTATACCTTTTCTCCTCAGCTCCTAATTCATTTGCAGGGTTTACCAAACTGTGACAGTATCCTCAATTTCACTCTGCCATTTCTAGTTTCCGTGTTTTCTCCTCTCTTTCTTATGGTCCTGCCTGGCCCTACTCTTGTCCTGAGTTACTCTTGCCTACCTTCTATCACCTTGTCCACCATATTTCAGTAAAGAAAATAGGATCCTTTGGTGTTTTATCCTTTTTAAATATCTACTAGTGGGTGTTGAAAGGCCATTTTTATAACACAACTATTTCTTAGTCCCTGAAAAGAACACGGTCTGTGATGTTTTTCAAAATAACTAATCAAGACAGATAAATACACTTTGACGTCTTATTCTAATTGTTTTGTTGGCTTGCTTTTAACTTAGTGAATGGATAGTCTATTCTTCTACTGTGTACTGCCGGTGATGACATAAAGCACTATATTTTTTATCTTTATTATTTTTATGTACGTATTATAAAAGTTTTGTAACTTGATAAATGTCTTTCTTTTCATGATTTCTTTCATTCTAGGCATTCTTAATAATTATTGGATTCACTTTCCTGATTAATCCATGTTTTGCCCTTTTTGTTGAGCATGTATTATATATACACTTCTTACTTGATGTTATGTAACTGTTTTACATGTTGATCTTTGAAATTGTTTTATTTGTGAACAAATCATTTTGGTTTGGTAAAAGATTTCACTTAGGTTTACTGGTGCTTTAAATAGGTTTTATGTTATTATACTGCCCCACAGCTCCAAGAGACTGAATTCAATTCCAAGTCTGGTCACTGTTCTTCTTGTACGAGTTTGCCTCAGTACTTCAGGTTTTCTTCCATATTCTTAAGTTGCATCTTGTTTTGTATGTATGCATATTGTTGTGTTTTTTTTTTTTGTTGTTGTTGTTTTTTGTTGCTTTTGTTTATTTTGAATCTTTTCTTTTATTTTTACTTTAGTTTCATTGATGTTATTATTGGTTAATTTTGTACTGTCTGTTTAAGTTTGCATTTGTTCCTTGTGCTTTGTGGGTGGTTGCCTAAGAGGTGGGACAATCCTGATGCCATAGCTGATGGACCCTCAAGCCAGATTCAGCAGCCGACATTCAAAAAGAAGTGGGCTGGTGGAGAAATGCAGGAAAGAACAGACGGGAGGGGTTGATATTATCAAAATAAGGTTCAATTATAGTTTGTATTTAATGAAGGCACATTGTTGATGGGAGGTGTATGTATTGTTCTCAACAAGAAACAATTAAACGTACTGGCAGAGTGTCCGAAATATACTCACGGAAGAGAATGGTGGTTTTTATAGTTGGAAAGAATTTCATATGGGTAATATTCTTTAGAAGGGTTCTTAGGATTAAGGCTCTAAATATGTAAGACAGTTCCTCAACACTACAGGTCTGTTTTATAGAATATAGTTACTGGGGGTGGGGAGTTGTGTGCCTTAAAATAGATACCCCGATCCATACTCCAGTTCAGAAGGTGAACCTGATGACTGCTTGCCAACCACTATAAAATGAAAGAAGAAGAAGAAAGAGAAGATTCAGCAGCCAAAAGGATTAAGTGGAAGAATCTGATACTGCCGGTTCTGCTTCACACTATTATAAAGTAGGTAGTGACTAGTGGGGATCATTTCAAATTCTTTAAAAATCTGAAGATTTTCCATGGGTTTTCAGGAAATACAAAGGAAGTGTTGCTTTTTTTCTTTCCATGGGCATTTTTTGTGCCTTTTTATTCAGGCTTTACAGTGTTGTAGCTAAGTAGACAAGTTCAAAATGTTTATTTGTATCTTTATTGTTTGAATTTACTTTCATCTGACCTGGGTTTTAAACGCTATACCTCCTAATGAGCCTTCATGGATTTCCTACAGTAGAGAGCACCTTGTTTCAATGGAACTTAGCTGAAAATGTGACAGGTGTCTGGTCACACTTACAGGTAATCTAACCTAGACGCCATTAAAATATCCGATTACGCCACCCAGTTTTATTAAGGGACTGGGAACTCTTGAAATTTACCGATAATAGCACGCAGGATTGTTTAAATTGGGCGGTGAGTAAACACACAATGAAAGACACAACAGTAATTTCAGGAAAAGCAAAACTAACTTCTATTACACTAGACAATATAAAGTACATTTAAAAGATAAATGAACATAACAAAATCTAAAAATATCAGGAACGAATTCCCCTTTTTTTAAAAGGAAAACACACAGTCCACACTCTAAAAGTCCGTCAAAAACAAGAATTGGAGGATACAACCTTTAGTGGTGCAGAGTCCAGTTTGTGCACTGTTACCCCAACAATTAATCGTCCAACTGTTCACCAATGCACTCTGTTCACCGGACACTCGTTTCCCAACAGAAGTTTTGTCAAATCGTGGGATCCCTTTCAGCGTCTCCTCGTCGTTCTTTTTCTCCACTCTGGGCTCCTTGTGTTGCTGTGACCTAGGCACGCCTCACTTCTCGTCCTCCAGCTTTGCTCGGTCCTTTCATGAAGCTTCCCTCTCTCGCTGGACCCACAACCATCTTCTTGTGGAGCTGTCTCTTCCTCCCTCGGGGTAAGTGTTGATGTCCGTGACCCTCACGTCGCACCAGCTATGTACCCCAGTCTGCCAGCAAGCCCCTGTGCTCTCTGCGAGTATCTTGGCAGTGTTCTCAGTGGACCGTCCCTCTGTGTCTTCTCCTGCCCAGGAGTTTAAATCTCCTTCAGTCCCTGCCGTTGTCAGTCCTGGACAATCGGTTTAAACAATGGTACATCTAAATTTCCTGGGTTTAACAATTAATGAAAACACAAGTTAACAAAATGTATTGTTACCAACCATTAATGAGTACAGATCTGCTGATTAGAAACTAATATTGTCAAACATGTTCATTTCCAAGTCAGGTAAATACAGACATCCTCCAAGGAAGGAGCAGTTCTGTTATCACAACTTGGTATTGTTTGTAATCTCAACCAGCCAAAAACTTCAAAGCGGTATCTCCTTTGCAATACAGCAAATACCTATATCCAACAGACAGCCTTTTAACTTCTCACCCCCAGTCCCAACAATGGGTGCCTAATGGAACCACCCAGTGTACAAAAAAATGTCCCCCTCTGACAAACACATATATATGCCATCCAATTTCTCAGTGAATCTCAGCACTATTATTAACACAGTAACTTGTTATAATAGTCACATAACCTGGAAAGAATGAAAAAAGGGGAAAAAGTGGTATTTAAGAAAGCCTGGAAAAACTGTGTGGAATTCCCCACTTAGCAACTTTTATAATGGGAAATGTTCATTCAGTCTCTCTGAAATAAAACAGATGAACTCTGCACACTTTCAGAATGATTACAGATTACAGAATGATTACGCATGTGTTACAGTATTTACAGAAACGTGGGTAAATGGAAACGATTCGGATGATTACTTGATGACAAATGGATTTGGTGCACCAATTCGTCTGGACACAGACTCAGCCCGTCACCAGTAAGCCACATAGAAGAGGTGTCTGCCTTTATATAAATAAACAATGGTGTAAAATAGTAATGTTTAGAGAAAAAGTGTGCATGAAAGATGTGGAGCTTCTGTGTTTATTTCGCTGCACCCCATTTATCTGCCCAGAGAATTTCCACAAATTTTCATCACAATCGTGGGGAGCAAGGCTGTTAACTCCATCTCTAGAGTGATACCCAGACTTGGATCACTGTCTCCTGACTCTCCGTATTTTATTTTGGGAAACTTTAACCAGTGTGTACTGAACAAAACACTTCAAAATTTTTACCAATATGTCACTTGCCCATCTCGTCACAACCGAGTGCTTGATCGATGCTACAGGAATACCAAAGGCACTTACAAATTGAGAGCAAAACCACCGCTGCGGTCATCAGATCATTACTATGTCCATCTTATTGCAATCTATAAACATGTTTTTAAGAGAGAAAAGCTGAAAATTAAACATATCAAAATCTTGGACGAGGACTCTGTTGAGCACCTGCATGGCTATTTTGAGTGAACTGACTGGTCAGTGTTTAAAAAATCCTGTGCTGACATTAATGAACTGACGGACACTGTAAGCTGTTATAATACCCAGGAAATCAGCCAAAATATGCCCTAACCACAAGCCATGGATTACCAGAGCTATAAAAGAATTGATAACCCAAAAATATAAGATATTTCAACAATGAATATTAACCAACTGCGATAGGCTGGTGCCCTGCCCGGGGTTTGTTTCCTGCCTTGTGCCCTGTGTTGGCTGGGATTGGTTCCAGCAGACCCCCGTGACCCTGTGTTAGGATATAGCGGGTTGGATAATGAATGGATGGATGGATGGATATTAACCGAACAGTAAGAGTTACAGAAAGAGGTGAAACATGAAATAAAGCAGGCAAAGCTGAAGTGTAAGAACAGGATAGAAAATGAACTGTGGACTGATAACCTGGGGCTCATTATGAAATAGCATGAAGGTGATGTCAGACATTCATAGAAAAGCAATAATCAAGTTGAACTGGAAGGGGTCAAAATTGACCATTAGTTGACTCAAAAATTGAATGGGTTCTGTTCAAGATTTGAAACACAGGATTTTATTTCAGAAGTAAGTAAGCAAAAGAACAGACTGGAGCCCGAAGTCAGCCATTCTTGAATGATGTCAGAAAGGTCCTTAAACAACCAAATATCAAAAAAAAAAAACCCTGGTCCAGACAGAATAAATGGCTGTCTGCTTCATTACTGTGCAGAGGAGCCCTCTCCAGTTTTCCACTCCATATTTTCAATGTCTTTGGATTTACAGCCTATAGAAGCAGGCAATGGTTATTCCATTGGTAAAAACTGCACACCCCAAATCATTAAGTGACTTCAGACCAGTGGCATTAACTTCTCATATCATTAAATATTTTGAGAAGTTAAATAAGAAACAACTACTTAATTAAACAGCATCACTTCTGAATTTACTGCATGAACACCTAAGTACATCTGTTGGTACTCCACAAGAATCGCTGCCTATCTCTTCTTTTGTTTTTTCTTAGATACAAATGACTGCAGAAGTTTACACAAGGATAGGCATATTCTGAAATTTGCAGACGACTCTGTTACTGTGAGTCTTATACAAAATAAGAAGGACAGCCATGGACCTATTGTTGATGAGTTTATACAATGGTGTGATCGCTCCTATTCACAATTAAATATTTCAATGACAAAAGATATGACTGTAGATTTCAGGTGCTCCCCATCATCCACCATGTCAACTTTAATTAAAAGGAAGATGGTGGAGATGGTAGAGCAATACAAATATCTGGGAATAATCATTGGTAACAAACTTAACTTTGATTTTATCACAGAGCAAATTTGTAAAAGAAAGGTCTAGTTACAACTTTTCTTTCGTAGGAAACTCAACCGTTTTAAAGTGGACAAAACTATAATAACACCTTTTTTATAAGTCATTTTTACATTTGCTTTTATCTGTTGGGTTGGCAACCTCAGCAATAAGAATATAAGCCATCTTAACAACATTGTAAAAAATTATCAGTAAAATTATTGGTTCACAGCAGACCTCCATCACTGAAATGTATTACAAACAGGTTAGAAAGAAAGCCATCTCAATTCCGTCAGATGGATGGAAGAGCAACAGGATAAGAACTCTTTTATTCCTGGAGCTATAAGCATTTTGAATTCTGTTACTTGCTGGGATGCTGCTAAATGTCAACTTCTGTGTCATTGTTTTGTGTACTGTTGAAAGTAATTATTCTTCCTTATAATAATCTTGAATGTGTGCTTATGCAATAACATTGGTCGTCAAATGTTGTGTCTTTGTTTATCTATTGGATCTCTGTAACAATGTCTTCTGCTGTTTGTTACTTTTCTGCTGCAAAAAAATTTCCCTCTGGGATTACAAAGTCTACCTAAGGTCCTGAAAATGTGTGAACATTTCTTCATTTATTGTGAAACAATCTGTATTATTTGGAAGGCATAATCATCTAACAGATCCTCCATAATGAATAAAGAAGGGAGATTAGGAAAATGTACCAAGTATTCAAAACTGTAACTTTCTGTGGTTTTTCTATAAGAAAAGACATGTTTTGCTGATAAATTATACTTATAATTAAGTTCTTTAAAAAGCAACTGATTTATCAGTGTAATAGCTTCTATGGGTCTCACTCCTTTGTATTTTACATATATTAAATATAGTGGGTTCTAAAGAAGTAGGGAAAGTATGATTAACCTATAACAATGCAATTTATTGTAGCAGCCCTAAGAGCTATAAGAAACGTAGCACTAAAAATAGTGACAAGACCAAGCACAATGAGCTTGCTTGAACCTTAAAAAAAATAACATCTGGAATAATTGGAGTCTGAAAAAAAGTATTGTTGCACTGCTTCATTATACTCAAGTATGTTTATGTTTTCATATGCTTTCATTTAAAAGAACAGCTTTAGCATTCAGTATACTGCAACAAAAAAACTATTGTATATAGTGACTTTAAATACCGAACACCATTTTAAGGGGGAAATTCAGAACTATTGAACATTTTTAACTATATATATACAGTATATATATTTATCCATCCATCCATTTTCCAACCCGCTGAATCCGAACACAGGGTCACGGGGGTCTGCTGGAGCCAATCCCAGCCAACACAGGGCACAAGGCAGGAAACAATCCTGGGCAGGGTGCCAACCCACCGCATATATATATTTATATATATATATATTAATTTGTTGTGCACATAGAGTAGTTTGCAGTTCAGCTATGCCATATTGCCTCTGTATTACTCGTCATTCCTTCTAAGAAATCTTATAATTGTATTAAGGTGGTTGGGGCTGTAGCCTATTCCAGTGTCATTAGGTACCAGTCAGAATCTAATCCTGATCGAAAAACATGTCCATCACAGAGTACATTCCTAAACACCCTCATAGTCACCAACACCAACCAAGAGTGTGCACAGTGTCATACATGTGCGTCAGACGATCTCTGCACAGGCTTTATCTAGGTATGTAATAACACTCCAGGATAAGAGGGGGTGCTATTGCTAACATTGTCATCTCCTTCTCTCGCCACAGTTCTGAGAGACTGCAGAGTGAGTGGAACTGACTCCGCCCCTTCCAGGTCCACACTCCATTAAAGGCTTCCAGGAAGGAGGCATCATTGTTGGCAGGAGCTACCCGCCGGATGAAGCTCCTAGAAAAAACTGACTTAATTCATGGCTTACAAGCCCAGATATATAAAGGGCAAATATGCCAAAGAGCATTTATTTTGTTATTTTCTTGGACATTAAACAGGATGACCCAATTGGTGGCCCAAATTTTCCCTTTTGTAGAAGTGTTATTCCTGCACCCAGCCACAACAGTTACAGACCTTAGGGGACTTGACCTAAGGCTTTTGCAGAGGAAGAATGCAGAATACTCAAGCAAAGTGCTTCTGCTGAATCCCCTCTTTTATTTACATTGCCCATTTCATCAGGTAACTACTACATAATTTTTCATAGGAACAGACACATATAGGTAAAGAGCAATGTATAGACAAACTGAGTGCTGTGATGTGAGATTTTGCATACAACTTGATAAATATTTCGTATGTCTTTATTTGTAATTTAGGCAAAGCAATGTAATTTAGTGTTACTTTGGTGAGAGGCATTCGTGTTTGCTCCCCTTTACGACTGAGATTCTTTGAATTTTACGACAGAGTTGGGGGGTGTGTGCTTTAAACCAGTTTGGTGAGTTTTTTCTGCTAAAGTCTTTCAACCCCCTCGCAAGGAAGCCAGGTTACTTTAACATATGGTCTTGGGAGGTGGCAGGTTTTAGGATGTTGTATTCCCCCATTGGTCTGCAGTATGGCTGTTTGGAATTGGCTTGGATCAGAAGCTTTTAAGTACCATGATGTCCTATTGGTTCTAGGGGTTGGACAGATAATCTACAAATCTGTTTGCTCAATCACATTCTTTCTCTTACTAACATCTGAAGGAAGCATCTCTTACTAACCTCTGATGATGAAGACAACACAATGAAGACCACAGCTTAGCAGCCATATTGGAACAGGCATACGGCCTGTTCTGAAGAAAGCTGAGCACCAATGATGCCTTAATTAGAGACATTTTAAATAACTACAAGTCTGTGTGCCACCTGAAACTACACATCACCATTTAATCAGGTTGTATGGTTGCCAATATTCAAATGTACTTTGCATATTGTTATTATTTATGAATATTATCAATAATACATTATTTTATGTGTAACTTAACTCCTGCTTGTCTTTTTACTACATCTAATTGCCTGAGGTTATAGATATAGGAGGGAAGGTGGGGATAAGTTATATACTATAATACCTTATAAACAGTGGTAAGTCTGTGATATGTGAGGCATTCTGACAAAGGCTACATATTAAGAATACAATAGGGGAAAGTAGAGCAATATATTACTCTACCAAGAGAAAACACTGAGTTTCTAGGAGTGGAGCATCCACTAGGCCAATAGAAACCTGCCAATTAAATTTATAGACATTGTGGGATATGGCCGGCTGTTCATCCTGGCCAATACCCCCAGGCCACCAGATGGAGCCCTCCCTGCAACATGGAGGTGCCCCGATTTCCAGCAGGGCTTCATGGACAGTGGAGTTTTAATGCACAGCCCTGCTGGATACCATGGGGGCCACCAGGAGTTGCTGCAGGGAGGCCCAGGGATTTATATTTTCCGTATAGCCCGGAAGTATTTCCAAGTCACGGGAACGGAAGAAATGATATACTTCCGGGCTGAAAAAAAAGAGAAGTTTTTACCTGACCCGGAAGTGCTGGATAATCACATGGACTGAGAGCTCAGAAGCACTTCTGAGTTTGAGGACTATAAAGGACTGGGAAATCCCAGACAGATTGAGCTGAGTTGGGAGGCAGGGTGGCTAAGCGTCTGGGAGTGGAGGATTGAGTATTGTTATTGTAGTGATTATTGATTTATTAAGTATTGTGGAGAGGAGGGTGCTTTGTGCACTTATTTATAATAATAAATATTATTATTGGACTTTTATGTGGTGTCTGACGTCTGGTCTGAGGGTTCAAGGGGTCACGGGGACCCTTAAACTGTCACAACATGAATTTGGAATGTGTGAGTAAATCTCAGAGAACCTTTGCAGGAACAAATGTATGGCAGGGTAGGATTTGAATCTACAATCATTGGAGCACCACAACTTATTTCACTCCACTATATCACCAGCCTTTATGATGATATGGTAAATAGAGTGAAGTATTTATTCCTGTAATGAGTTTGGAAATGATCAGCACTTTGGGATTTCTTCATGTCTGAGAGAATATGAAAGAACTGACTTTCTTTTTTTGGTTACCTGTTCCAAAATGTGGCTTATTAAAGCTTCAAAAGTGCTAATTACCTGCAAATAAAGCTTGTTTGGATTATTGCTGCAAAGCCATTCAGACCTTAGAGAGGTGCCAGAGGAAATGAACAAGGTTTAGATAATGGATGGCTTATTTCTCATGACCTTCATTCAGAGCAGTCATTACTGAAATTGAAGCATTATGAGCATTTTAATGTCTTAACAATAAAAAGGCTGCCATTATGGAAATTACAATCCTTAAATAAAACTGGCATGCTCCGAGTGCATTACCTGAATTCAGCAGACTGTTTTTTTTTTTGCCTTGTAAAGACTGGTACTAAAGTTAAGCATTATACCATAGTCATCAGGGACAACTGCCGAATTTGAAATCTAATCTAATTTTCTTTACAATAATATAGATTGATTTTAGCATTACAGATTATTATTGAGAACCAAAGATGTTTAGCAGCTTATTGTAAACACCTTTAACCTTTGACCCCTTTTGCATCCATACAGTATTTTGGAGAATTGTTCTTCTGTAATTTATAACTTTTCCTCAATGTGGCTATGTAATGTGTAAGTGGCTATGGAATCTTTTTCCCAAGCATAGGAAAATCAACTATTTTATTTCTTCTGGTTTTAAAGACATTTTGGAGGTGAGGTCACTTTCAGCTGTGGCCAGACGAATATGTGTCAAACTATTACTCCTCCAGATGGTGCTACAGGTCAAAATTTTGCTCTTCTGCTAAAGGGAACTGAAAGAACTCCATAAAGCTGGTGAGGTGATTTCTGTATTGTATTGTATGTCTGTCTGTGTTTTATCTCTGGATTGCACATGAACAAAATTTCAATCAAAGAAAGAAGTCGCACATTCTATTCAGCCAGCGTGCTAGACCAGATCCATATTGGCAGAAACATCTGGCAGTAAGCATTTCTCTCTTCAAGAATATCTAGGGTACAGTAGAAGTCCATGGCCAAATGTTGTTTTAAGAAGTTTACAGTGCTGTATCTGCATCATTTTTAAATAATTTACTTAAAGGATACATAGTCAGCATGCACCTTCTTACCATGCCCCAAATCATGGCCATTTGTTTCTCAGAATTCTTTCTGTTAAGAATGATACTTGTTAAGATGCAATTCAATGAGGTGGGCCATGAAACATCTCAAAATGAAGAATATGATGGGCTAAACAGAACCTTCATTGTTTTTCCAAAATAGATAATCATGTGAAATAAAACATCAAGGAAGGATGCATTACTCTTCTGGTTAGACTTGATGTCAATCAAGAATGTTTAATCAATACCTGGTCTTGTTGCCCCTTTCTGTCAATCTCACTTTTTACTTTGGTATTTTTTGTGATTCTTCTAAGAAAGCATAAATGTCAGATGGTACCTGGAGTTTTAACAAATATCCACATTGTGCTGATCATTTACTTTTCTGGCCTGTCTTTTTAGACATTTGTTATCTTCTACACGTGGGTCTTGTGCTAATTGTGCTGCACAGTTAATATATTTCTATCATCCTGCCCTAAGGGCTTATGCAGTAATCTCAGCATCATTACAGACAAAAAAGCTACAAGGATTAAGATTGAAGGTGGTTAGATGTGCAGCACTGAACACTTTTTTTATCATTTAGGTCATTGACTCATCTAGTTAATTGCCTGTTGCATTTGCTTTACTTTTGTTCATAATGCTTCTGGAAGCCTAGATTTATCCAGATCTCTACTTGAAGTGAGCGTAATGTTTCATTATCAACACAGCTCTCTGTACAGACAAGTATAAGTGTCTGATGTCCATCATTATCTGTTATCTTCATAGCCTTACTGTACTTACTGTAAAAGGTACAGTGAAGTATTTACTTTTTCCCATTTACTGATTTTCTTACTCCTTCCTTGCTGTAAACAATATATGACAATTTTGGCCCACACCAATAGATTCAGCAAAAGTTTCTATTCACAGGTTGTAAGGTTATTGAACAACCAATCACAATAACAAATATAACATAACACTATGCCGTTCTTGCAGGTAAAGTGCTCTCTCTGCACCTCTTCTTCCATTCTTTGCACCGGCTGCTTCATGAGTGGTTGCTAACCCCGATGCTTCTGCTATGTGGTGTTTATTTTCTTCAGCTTCTGCCACATTTAGAATCTGCATTTTAGGTTCTAAAGATACTGCTTTATGTTTTTGTGCCATACTAGGCAAATTATATTTATTACATACTTCATTGAAATGTTAAAATAAATAAAGTACATTACATGTGAAATGACAAAGCTCACACATATAATAACTTTAGGTTCTGCTGCATGCACAATATCAACGACAGACAATTACTGTTCCAAGTAGGGAGGTTGCAAAATGGCTTGTACAGCACTATAGCTTACATATAATAGTAATTGCATATATGCTATTACATGTTTTATGACATCTTTATTTTAATGGAGCTTAGTTCTCAGAGGATTCATAAACTAAGGCATATATATGCTTCTTGGCTGAGGTCAATGAAGGCAATCCCATCCAGTAAGAACCAAGAGAAAGACTACTTTGGCACAAATTGCCAATAATTTTAATGATGGTTATTGGAGTAATGTGTCATGACACACAGTACCTCAAACCCTGTTGCACATGGGGCTGCATGGCCACAGACCAGTCAAAGTTCCCATGATAACCCCTGTCCACAATCAAAAGCACCTACAATGGGTAATGCAAGCATTGGAACCGGACTTTAGTTAGATCAACAGTAGAAGGTTTCCCGATTTGATGAATCCTATTTTCTGTTGCATCATGTGGACAGCCAGGTAAGTGTGTGTCATTTTCCTGGGAAAGAGATTGCACCAGGATGCACTGTAGAATGAAAACAAGCCAACAGAGGGAGTATGATGCTTTGGGCAATGTTCTGCTGGGAAAATGTAGGTCTGGGCATTCATGTGGATATTAATCTGATGTATAAATCTTACCTAAACTTTGTTACAGACCTGGCAATCGCCCTCCCACCAAACCCACCCAGGGGCATTAGTATTCCTGAATTAAAGGTAACTTATTTCTGGTGGAAAAAGCACCCCAAGGAACATGATGAACAGTCAAGGTGTTGCCCTGGCTTCCAAATTCCCCATATCTAAATCCGATTGAGCATCCATGGGACATGTTGGAGCAATAAATCCAATCCGAGTTGGCTCCACTTTGTAACTTGCATGAATTAGAGGACCTGCTGCTTATGGTTTGGTGCTAGATACAAACGGCTTCCTTCAGTGGGCTTGTAGGGTTAGGTTTCTGTGGCTCAGAGCTGTTTTAGAGACAGACAAAGGAGCAACGGCGTATTAAGCCAGTGGTCATAATGTTTATGTGTACCTGTGTGGATGTGGGTGTGTGTGTGTTTGTGTCTTCGCTGATCTTAGATTATTGTCAGCTGTTTTGAAGTGACATGCAAGTAAGAACTTCATTGTACTATGTACATTATGCACTATGTGCACATGACAATAACCTTGAACTTTATATTTTATTGAAGTTTGAGTAATGAAAAAAATAAAAATGATATATATGTATTTTTAAATGTTATTTAGATTATTTAGTATGCAATGATGGCCAAGAAATTTTTTTTCTCATGTTTTCATCCAAAATGGAAATAGCAAAGCTTTAGATATAATTAACATCTATGTTGACCAACGCTGGACGCAAACAATATCAGACGTCCATGAAAAATATTCTCACTTGTGTTGCATAATCCACATGTCACATTAAAAAATTGTGTGCTCACAACATCTCAAATACATGTATATTTACTGAAATATTGCTATAAATAAACAACTTCTGGTAATGCTTTTGTTATAGATGTTTTTAGCTATTGTTTGCTGTTGTCCAGTGTTGGTGACTATACTGTAGATGCCTCTTCCAACAGGAAACTTATTTCCATTCTGCATGAAAACGTGACATTAAACTTTTTTCTCGGTCATCACTACAGACTACACAGGGTAACTAACATATCAAAAAATATCATTTTTAGGTAAAATATTAATTCAGTTCTAGTTTAAGAGAGACAGAGTGAAGTGAACAGCAGTGTGTATTCAACAACTTTTATAATTAAATGTTAGCTTTCTTAATCTCTGTCATGTGGGACTTTTTCTCTTTGTAGACTGAGTCACTGTTCTGTGCCACATTGGTGGGGTTCCTTCAGCCTTTCTGCCTTGCATTCTAACTGTGAAATTGATATACAATATGAGTCACAGAGCAAATATATTCATGCAAAATTAAATACTAAATAGAGTTGTTCTTTAAAACCTAAGCAAAGTTTAGGTTTCCTAAAACCAAGGATGAAACAATCTGTGACATGGAATCTGCTGACTAATTATTGTGACCAGCTTCAATAATTTGACTAAATAGGATTAGGCAAGAGGTGGATGAGTGTCTAGGTGGGCACAGTTGTCTTTATTATCAGTCATTTGTGTTTACTTGTATGAACATCCACTTTCATATATGAGACTGTTGGGCTTGTCTGCATTATCCTGGATGTGGAGAGTTGCCATCTACTTTGCAATCTCTTGTTCTGTTCTTTGCTATTAGTGTACAGTTTTCGCAATACTGATTTCTTTACTAGTTTTTCTTCGCTGAAATTGAAATTCAACTACTTTTCTATGCTGATTGCCACTTCTTTCTTCACTGTTACATGCCTCAAGAAACTGAATACATAATGTAAAGCTAATGTTTACATTTTAGTTAATTCTTTATTACTTTTTATTAGGAACAACAAGGACTACTCATTTCATAAGTAAAGGCTTACTTTTGTTTTATCTTGTTAACAGCAGCCAGGTCAGTCTTCTCTTCAGAGCTGCACTTGTTTACAGTGATTTCAATTTGTAGCTGCTTCTGTAAATTTTAATTCAGTCAATTTAATGTAATTTAAATGCACCTATATTATAGAAAAAGTTTAGACAAGCATACAAACTATAAACATTTCTAGAATGACCAAATAGTCTCCCATTCTGCCATTTCTGATGATTTCCACACAACTATTTTGCACACTCATACATATGCTGTTTTAATGGTTCATCCATATCCTATGTGTACTTGGAAAACACACAAATAAATAAATGATGTGAATAACGTGTATTAAATATTCATTCATTCTTTAGTTACACTTCATGTTCTCATAGGATGACGAATCGCTTATGCGTTCAATTTTCTTTAAAATTGTATTTATGGCCCTCGCCATTTCCCTTAGTACAGTATATTACACAGAAATCTATATGTATATTATTTCTTCAATAGGTGTTCTGGAAGGTGGTAGAATTCCCATGCTGTCCCTCCTAAAAAGAGAATTTCCAGTTATTTTTAAAAGTTGCTTTGATGTGGAAACATACAACCCCTTTAATGACATGTAACTCAATGACTGGTGTGACATTTTCAATGCCGCTGAAAGATAATCTTTTATGTTAGATACATAATTTATACTGAAATGGTGCAGGATCTGTTTTCACCCTAAAAGGAGAGAGTCAAATGCTGAGAACAGGCATCTGAGGATGTCTAAGAAAAGAAAATAAAGCGAAATGCAAATACAGTAGATACCATCCATTCACCTGTTTTATTTTACCACTTATCCAGGCCAGAACAGTCAGGCTCCAAAGTCTTCCAAAAGCTACCAATTTTCTGTAATGTATATTTAAAATTGAAAGAAGCCAAATAAAAATCTCTAGTATAACATTGACATCATGAAAAAAAACACAGAAGCAAAATTAAGTATGTGTTTCTCCAGCTTGGTCTTTCATGTTGCTGGACTTTTTTGCTTACTGAGTGTATTTTGTTTGTTTGCTAGATGCCTGTTTCCACAAGAACACAGAGAGTTTCACAAAGGAGAGGAGACCTTTCAGCCAATCAAGCACATTTAGTTAACTAATAGTGAAGTAATTCCAAACTCTTAAGCAAATATTTTTTTAAAGTTTTCAATAAGTCAATGCTTATGAATGGACACCCAGAAAGCCTGCAAAGATCTGGCTTCCAGCCATCATGCAATCTTTTCCTTCTACTGCATCTCTTCTATTCTTATT
This sequence comes from Erpetoichthys calabaricus, assembly GCF_900747795.2. Taxonomy (NCBI): domain Eukaryota; kingdom Metazoa; phylum Chordata; class Cladistia; order Polypteriformes; family Polypteridae; genus Erpetoichthys; species Erpetoichthys calabaricus. The sequence continues at coordinate 119,343,972 of NC_041404.2, forward strand.
TGTGCACTCACTTTCCAAATTGAAGTTGTAAGCTATTCAGAAATTCTCTTAGGACAGGGTGCAATCAATCAGTTCCATGGAAGTCCTACTGCTACTATTTTTACAGGTGCAATCTTTTCCCAATGTCAAATATCACTCTTACATGAAAAGCATAATAAAGCACTTTGCAAAGCAATAAACAATTCTGCAAAATATATTGAATGAGAAATTGAGTATACATTAAGCTACATAGAGGCAATATGATAAATTCAAAACAGGAATTGTAAAACATGCCTCTGATTAAACACATGAATGCCAGATTTAAAGTGCAATAGAAAAGAGTCACGCTTGATTTGAATGCTAGCACTGAAGGAGCTTTAAATTCTAGGATAGACTTCCAGATTGAGTGTGTTGTGTGGTTTTAAAATGCCAGCTGCAGAAGTTCTCTGACCTCTTACTGAAGTGAAGCAATTGGCTCTTGGAAATAATCAAAGGTGAAACACTCAGGAGCTCTTGGAGACTCCTAATTGGGCACAGAGGTCAGCCATCTTGGAGACTAAAGACTACAATGCCTTGCAGGACATAAAGCATTGTCAGGAAATAAATCCCCCTTTGATAGGGTTGCAGCTCCCAAGTCATTAATCAGGGCCATCAGCAGAGTATTCATGTGTGCGGTATCAAGTGATGCTCGTGTATAGTCTCCAAGGTCAGTCAAAGTGCCCAGATCTTCTAGTTGCCTTCATCGACAGTCACCTGAAACTTTCCACTGGGGCTATAAAAGGCTGCTGTCCACATTCCCACCATTTCTCTTCCTAGAATCTTTCAGCTCCATTTATGCCTGTCCTGAGCACATCAATATTCATAAAGACAGTACAATTATGGAGCAATAAACAAAAGCAAAAACATATAACGGAAATAAAATGGCACACTTCCATTATAGAAATTCACAGCTTGTGTTTGCTGTTGCTCACATGAAAGGATGCCAGAGTTTCAATCATAGCTTAAATATAATTTAAGTTATTGTATTTTTTGTTGTTATTCAAATATTTTTTATTGTGGATGTTTTTGTCCTTTATGAGTATTGTTTTGTTTATTCATTATTTATGTATGTATTTTTAGTTTTGAATAAATATGTTCGGTTATGTGCCCTGTCTCCTTAAAACAGAGTTCCACGGGGGAGGGCCATCATGACATCACAACTGAGGGACCGCCTTCTGTCTTTGTATTCAGGTGGAGGAGACGCAGTGCTGAGTTGAAGTCGGTATACATTATCATGAGTACTGTACTGGATTTTCTGTTTTTTGTGAATTGTTGTGACTGATTGATTTTTTTGAATTGGTTGACTGACTCAGAGTGAGATAATAAAGATATATTTAATGTATAGGACTGTGAAATAAATGTAAATGTCAAAAGAAGCTGAAATCAAAGCAGGATTTTAAACTAATCAGGACTAGCTAATAAGGACTAAATTAAAATCACAAATTAAAAAGCACAGACCCACAAATACAAGAAAAGACTCGAAATACAATGAGAAAAGAGAGAATTTTTTAAAGTCTATATCTGTCAAGCTCCGATATGGAATAAACATCGGTGCTGATCTAAATATGGAGACGTTGATGACATCACAAGCATCACAATTCTCAAAGAATTCTGGGAGGTGATCACCATGGGAACACAAGATGCTGAAGCTCCAGAAAGATGATGCCCAAAGCAAATTAAACTGAAAATTCCCTCAAATGGTAAAATAATGTAATTTGTAGAATCCTTGACCCTATAAACTACAAAACAGATGCACTTTTTTATACTGTACTTTCAAGGTAACCTACACAAAATTATTGAGAAAACACAAATCTTAACAATTGGTTTACATGTTTGGACTTTCTTGCTTTGGATTGTCTCTTTAGGCAAAACATTTTTGCCCATATTTTTTGGTCTCTTTTTGATTTCTGTGAATACATTCTTCATTTCTAACGATTCTTTATTGGCCTTGTCCTTTAAGCCAGAGATGTTTTGCTTTCTTCTTTCTCAAAGGCTTTTTTTGCGAATGTGGGCCATTTAAAGTATATTTTTGAACTTCAAAAGCCTAAGCTTCATTTTTGGCCTATGTAGGCCTTGATGCCTGTCTGTTGAGAGTGGGGTCAAACTGTCTGGGTAGTAACATGGTATTGGGTTCCAGACCAGTGGGCAGATTTATAAAACTTGCATATGCATTAATTGTGACATGAATGCATGTATGCAACTACTGGAGTTTATAAAAGAAAATTTGACAACAACATTTATTTATATAGTACATTTCATATAGGCAATGTAGCTCAAAGTGCTTTACAAAAATAAAGTTATATGAAATGAAAAACAAATAAGATTAAACAATAATATTAAAGAATAAGTAACAAAGGCAAAAGGTAAAGTGAGATGGCTAGGTGGACAGAAAAAAAATTAAAAAAATAAAATCTGCAGGGGTTCTAAGGCCAAAAAGACTGACCAACCCTACTGAGCATTCTACCTAACATAAAATTTCATAAATCGGTCCTCTTTGTTTTTAGGCTTCACATGATAGTAATTGATGATGCTGGTCTTGAGGACAGCTGGGACACCCACTGTCAATCCATCAATACTGTATGCTGCATGGTGCCTTGATCACGTGGTGGTGTCACAGGTCGCCACCACTGAAGAACTGGAAAAAAAGCAGAGAATAGTAGAGATTAATACAGATTGCGGAGCCCTGAATGATATGATAATTCTATTGCCATATAGTCTATCATGAAAAACAACTAAAATATAGCTACAAAAAATATTAAAATAATGGGTTTTTCGCAGTTTTTTAAAATGATCCACAGTACTAGCCTGCCAAATCTCTATCAGTAATGTATTGCGGATTGTTGGTGCATAACAGCAAAAGGCCTCCTCACAACTTGTTTTAAGTTTGGCTCATGGAATTATAAGCTGTCCTCCATTAGAAGATCTAAGGTTGCCACTTAAGGTGTAGTGGGATTAGGCATTCCAAAATATAGGACAGAGCCAGATTATATAAGGCTTTGTAAACCATTAGTGGTGTTTTAAAGTCAATTCTGAATGACACAGACAACCAATTTAACAACATTAATACTGGTGAGGTGTGCTTGAATGTTCTTTTTCTAGTTAAGATTCTGGCTGCTGCATTCTGCACTAAATGCAACCGATTGATCTCCTTCTTAGGTAATGGTGTTAGGAGTGCATTACAGTAATCTAGTTGACTAAACACATAAACGAGAACTGATTTTTCAATGTGTAATAGATTTATAAAGGTCTAGTGTTTGACATAGAACATGTGTGTATTATGGCAACTCTGACCCATGTGCGTGCCCAACATTTTAGAAAAAGTGGGAAATAGTGACACCTGCAGCCATACTACTGATGTAACAGATAACATTCATATCACTGATTAATTATTTTGTGTGTTGATGTGACAAACATATTTAATCTCAAACGAGATGATGTATAGACTCAGTTGTAGTTTCCTTTTAAGAGGGCCAGTGTTGAATATTTGCATTGAAGAATTAGGGTTTTCCAAAGTTTATACTGATTACCTGTTGTCACTTCTCAGGATTAGTAACCAATGCAATCACTAGTTGACAATACCTGCATTAGGCAAAAAGGGCATCTGTGATTCACTCCCTGCATACAGAAAGCTCTAAATTTCATGTCCTACATCCTATTCATAGAGTAATGGTTGGTCTCCACATGACTTGAAGACTATGTAAATGTAGTCATATACAAAGGGAAAGAGCTTTTAGGGGCTGACAGAATTATTTTTGTTAATGATGATGACTAGCTCATGAGCTGATTTAGGATCCCAAGAGCCATTTTTGACAGTTGGCTCCTTGCTCCCCCTTAGTTTTCTTTAGGGAGCCTCTTGAACACGATACAGTCGATAACGTAACAGGATGAGCTGAGCTGATGAGGAAAAAACACACCCAGCAAGAGGATGGAAAAAAGTGTAGGTGCTTTAATTAAAAAAAATCAAACAAAAACAAGTGTTCAAAAAAGTGCAGTGCTCAGAAAATAGTTCTGGTCGAGGTTAAAATCTGAATAAACACATCCATTAAAACAAGGTTAAAATTCAGATAGGAGTCTTTAAAATTCTCATCCCCGGTGCTTCCCTTTTAAAACCAATGCCTCTCTGGCTTACCCTACTCGTACCTTGCAGCATGGAGAGATGTCCACCAACAGGCGCAGACATCCTTCAAAATTGGCCCGTGTCCTATTGGGAGCCACCGGACCCTGCTCTTATGCCCACTGCTGCCAATCCAGGCTCCACCCAGTGAAAGCATGCCATCCTCCCATCGCTACCAGTCACAGGCTCCACCTGGCGAGAGGATCCTCTTGAGCATAATGAACACTCCTACTCCTGGCTGCTCAGCAGGAGTGGTCCTCATGCCTCCTCCCGAGTGCTGGCCACACGCTACCTCCTGGGGCCCCATTCCCATCTGCCTGCTACCACTCTAACCTCCGGCTCGCTGCTGCTCCTGCCTTTCTCTCTGTCCTTTAACCTACGTGCTCTTTTGTTCCTTTCCATTTCTCCTTCCTCCCTTCTTACACTCATACTTTCCTTTTAAACTGGGGATGTGACACAGCTGTGGTAATGAGCATCTCCTGTCATCAGTTAGGGTTGCGGCTGATCCTACACATGTGCACTAAGTGCAGGGCCATCCGCTCCCTTATTGCACACAGGTACCAGTCGCCACACTGCCACGCCCCCCTACACGAAGACACAAATACTGCGATTATTTATTAGATAGATAGATAGATAGATAGATAGATAGATAGATAGATAGATAGATAGATAGATAGATAGATAGATAGATAGATAGATAGATAGATAGATAGATAGATAGATAGATAGATAGATAGATAGATACTTTATTAATCCCAAGGGGAAATTCACATACTCCAGCAGCAGCATACTTATACAAAAAAACAATATTAAATTAAAGAGTAATAAAAATGTAGGTAAAAACAGACAATAACTTTGAATAATGTTAACGTTTACCCCCCCGGGTGGAATTGAAGAGTCGCATAGTTTGGGGGAGGAACGATCTCCTCAGTCTGTCAGTGGAGCAGGACAGTGACAGCAGTGTCGCTGAAGCTGCTCCTCTGTCTGGAGATGACACTGTTTAGTGGATGCAGTGGATTCTCCATAATTGATAGGAGCCTGCTGAGCGCCCGTCGCTCTGCCACGGATGTCAAACTGTCCAGCTCCATGCCTACAATAGAGCCTGCCTTCCTCACCAGTTTGTCCAGGCGTGAGGCGTCCTTCTTCTTTATGCTGCCTCCCCAGCACACCACTGCGTAGAAGAGGGCATTCGCCACAACCGTCTGATAGTACATCTGCAGCATCTTATTGCAGATGTTGAAGGACGCCAGTCTTCTAAGGAAGTATAGCCAGCTCTGTCCTCTCTTGCACTGAGAATCAGTATTGGCAGTCTAGTCCAATTTATCATCCAGCTGCACTCCCAGGTATTTATAGGTCTGTACCCTCTGCACACAGTCGCCTCTGATGATCACGGGGTCCAGGAGGGGCCTGGGCCTCCCAAAATCCACCACCAGCTCCTTGGTTTTGCTGGTGTTCAGGTGTAGATGGTTTGAGTCGCACCATTTAACAAAGTCCTTGATGAGGTTCCTATACTCCTCCTCCTTCCCACTTCTGATGCAGCCCACAATAGCAGTGTCTTCAGCGAACTTTTGCACGTGGCAGGACTCAGAGTTATATTGGAAGTCCGATGTATATAGGCTGAACAAGATTGGAGAAAGTACAGTCCCCTGCGGTGCTCCTATGTTGCTGACCACAATGTCAGACCTGCAGTTCCCGAGACGCACATACTGAGGACTGTCTGTAAGATAGTCTACGACACATGCCACCAGGTATGAATCTACTCCCATCTCTGTCAGCTTGTCACTAAGGAGCAGAGGTTGGGTGGTGTTGAAGGCGCTAGAGAAGTCTAGAAACATAATTCTTACAGCACCACTGCCTCTGTCCAAGTGGGAGAGTGATCGGTGTAGCATATAGATGATGGCATCCTCCGCTCCCACCTTCTCCTGGTATGCGAACTGCAGAGGGTCGAGGGCGTGACATACCTGTGGCCTCAGGTGGTGATGCAGCAGCCGCTCCATGGTCTTCATCACATGTGACGTCAGTACGACTGGCCGGATGTTGTTCAGCTCACTAGGACGTGATACCTTTGGGACTGGGGTGATACAAGATATTTTCCAAAGCCTCGGGACTCTCCCCTGTTGAAGATGCGCTGTAGAGGACTCCCCAGTTCCAACACACAGGCCTTCAACAGTCGTGGCGATATTCCATCTGGACCCGCTGCTTTGCTGGCACGAAGTCTCCTCAGCTCTTTGCTCACCTGCGCTGCTGTAATTGTGGGTGGGGTTGTCACTCCTATGCTGGTATCAGCAGAAGGATGGGTGGAGGGTGTAGTACTCCAAGGTGAGAGTGGGTTAGGGTGGTCAAACCTGTTAAAGAAGTTGTTCATTTGGTTTGCTCTCTTCACGTCTCTCTCGATGGTGGCACCCTGCTTCGAGCTGCAGCCAATGATGATCTTCATCCCATCTCACACTTCCTTCATGCTGTTATTCTGCAACTTCTGCTCCAGCTTTCTCCTGTACTGCTCCTTCACCGCCCTGAGCTGTACTCTGAGTTCCTTCTGCACGCGCTTGAGCTCATGCTGATCACCGCCTTTAAAAGCCCTTTTCTTCTGGTTCAAAAGGCCCTTGTTGTCACCTGTAATCCATGGCTTGTTGTTAGCATAGCAGCATACTATTCTTACTGGAACTACAATGTCCATACAGAAGTTGATGTAGTCAGTAGTGCAGTCAATAACCTTCTCAATGTTCTCACTATGTGATCCCTGCAGGATATCCCAGTCCATAGTTCCAAAGCAGTCCCTCAGAGCCTGCTCTGCTTCAGGGGTCCACTTCCTGAATGAGCGTGTGGTTGCAGGTAGGACCCTCACTCTTGGTTTGTAGTGAGGCTGAAGCAGAACCAGGTTATGATCTACTTTCCCAAGCGCAGGCAGCGGTGTGGCGCTGTATGCATCTTTAACATACAGTAAGTCAATAGTCTTATTTCCCCGTGTGTTACAGTCCACATACTGGGAGAAGGCAGGTAATGTTTTAATATTAAAATGCCAAACAGCTGAGGACCTGACTTTACCACACCAATCTCTTGCAACTAATTGGGCCTGGCATTAGAAACATGGACTGTCTGGGACTGGATTATTTCATAATAGTTGGCTGGCCAACAGGTCAGAAATATCTCAGCCAATCTTCACCTCCATCAAGCTTGCTGTACTGGAGGCCATAAACTGACCGAAAGAGTGTTAAATACAAAATAGTTACAATGGTGTCCATTTCAGTTTGCTCTCTATGTTATTGTCATATATTAGTACATTGATATTCTTAGTTACTATTTGCATTCATAATTATAATTTCTATTAAGTTAATAGTTACAATCTTTTTTTTCTGTAGTATAAAAGGAAACCAAACTCACACTATCATCACTATTCATCTTAACATACCTCATACATTTAATATTAAAAATTATTTTGTATCTTCTTAAATAACTTCCTAACTCTAATGGAATATTTGGTTCGTATTTTCAATAAATAATTACAGTTGGACATTCCTTCTGAATGTTCTTATCAGACATCTTGGGCAAGTTGCAAATTCATTAAAGAACTGTAACTAAGGGATCAAGTTTGGGCTTAATTATCCAACATCTTCAAAACAACTACAGATAATCCTGCATATGAGTGTGCCAAACGATGGACAGGCACCCTACAGGAACTGATGGCTGCCTTCAACTTGTTGTGACACCAAAAGGCTTGAGCTCCCAACGGATTCTGAAAATGGATAGCAATCTAGTGATATTTGCTAATGTTTACTCGGATCTTGAATTGCTTGACACCTTCAAGTTCCAAGTTTTATCCTTTATTCTAAGAAATTCTGCTACTGGACAATGAAGATTTTGCTCTAATAAACAGCACAGTACACACTACGGCGTAAACAGCCTTGGAGCACAGCCCATTAGCCACTCGGTCAGTGTAGACAGCTTGTCCTCTGTGTCAAACCAGCAAAGATTAACTTCTGTTGCTGTATGATAATCTTAACTTCAAATGAAACACAGCAAATGAAATGCACTTCAATCTCCTTTTCGATTGAAATGCGTTAATTAGACAAGATTGGATATGTTAATGCGTTGCTGCAGGACTGAAAAATCATTGAATTCCTGTAAAAGTTACCTTGAAAGCACACCAAGTGTTTGTCCTTAAAAAAGAGAAAGTTTTAATACCAGATGATACTTTTTAATACGATTATTAATACAATCTACATACACTATTCAAATATAGGGCAAAGCCAACCAGACCCCATTCTCTGGGACAACCATTGGACAAGGACATAATTCATAGTAGTGAACTTTCACAGAGAAAATATTTTTACTTAAAGGATCCGGAGATGAAACATGTTTAAAAATAACAAGTGAGAGCTGATACTAACAAGACAATCTTTTAGCAAGCCAGAAATGTAAGACAAGAATCATAAACCGCAGAACAAAAAGAAAATCAGAATACCAACATCAGAAAGACACAGAATTCCATACTTTTTTTTTTGTTTTGTATTTTTTAAATCCAAATACGGATAAATTAGAATTGCATGCACTGGAAGTTATAGGTGGTGCCAATGACATGTGTTGCACACTACTGGGGAAATTTGGTAGAGTTTTCTAGGCTATGGCTGATTCTCCTCCACAAAATAGTGTTGCCTATGAGCAATTTAAAATTACATCACTGGAAGGCAGATAGAGAGAAGCTAATTTCAAAATCAGATTGCCAGGGTATAAAAACCCTAGTTCACCCACACAGATCACCAAAAATTACAAAGGTAAAGGCACAATAAATTGATAACATGTACCAATAATAATACCTTTAAACTGAAATGTGTATCATTGCCTTGGACCATATTCTTCCACCTTTTGGCCTGGAGGTGTTCAGATCTCCTGCCTACATTTGCCAATTTTGCCAAATGTTTATGATAGGATTATGCACCCCTGGTGCCTGCTGGGCTACTTTAATTCTCATGTCCAGCAGGGATCACTGCAAGTTTCACAAACAGCTGTCACACTCCAAAGGTATGATCACATTTTTCAGTTCATTTTTAGTTTGTTTTTCATTCATTTACTGACTATTGTACAGTTCTTCAGGGTTGTGATAAATTGAGAGAATAAATTATTCTTGTGGCAACGAGTAGAGGGAGCAGTGAGACACAGTTAGTGCTGTTTGGGCTGCACTGTGTTCTTGGTTGCTGCACTGATGCCTCATTCAAATGAGCGCGGCTACATACAAAGGAGCACAGTTTCACTGTCTACAATATTACTGGTTGCAGGTGGGTAATATAAGGTTTTAACACACTAATCATCATGAGATCACAAGGTAACACTTCAGATTAAATGTATGAATAGTTATAGAGCAACAATGTCTATTTTGTATTATCTCCGCGTTACAATTTTACGGTTACGTCTTATTTTTTTAAAATGATGCCGACTTTCCAAACCAGTATTTTAATATGAACTGCTGTATGTATATTTGTATTACTGTTATGCACCCAAATCAAGACAGATTAATAATTTAATGGTTTTTAACCTTATTGTGTTCTGTATTTTACGTTTCATACAAGGGACGCTATTGGCAGATGGCTGAGAAGCTAGATTGCTTACTTTCCTCTCTCTCTTGCGCTGACTTTCTCTGATCCTGACGTATGGGGATTGAGCAGGGGGGCTGTTTGCACACCTAGACGATACGGACGCTCGTCTAAAAATGCTGAAAGATTATCTTCACGTTGCTATCTTTTGTGCAGCTGCTTCCTGAAACGACATGCTGCACGGTGCTTCGCATACTTAAAAGCTCGAAGGGCACGTATTGATTTTTGACTGAAAAACAAACTCTGTCTCTCTCTATCTCTCTCTCTCTCTCTCTCCCTGCTCCTGACGGAGGGGGTGTGAGCTGCCGCCTTCAACAGCTTTGTGCCGCGGTGCTTCGCATACTTAAAAGCCAAACAGCCCTACTGATTTGTTTGCTAGAGATTGTTTTCTCTATCTATGTGACATTCTGTGCTCCTGACACGCACTCCTTTGAAGAGGAAGATATGTTTGCATTCTTTTAATTGTGAGACAGAACTGTCATCTCTGTCTTGTCATGGAGCACAGTTTAAACTTTTGAAAAAGAGACAAATGTTTGTTTGCAGTGTTTGAATAACGTTCCTGTCTCTCTACAACCTCCTGTGTTTCTGCGCAAATCTGTGACCCAAGCATGACAATATAAAAATAACCATATAAACATATGGTTTCTATTTCGCGGATTTTCTTATTTCGCGGGTGGCTCTGGAACGCAACCCCCGCGATGGAGGAGGGATTACTGTACACATATATATATATACATATCTACATATATAGCTGATTATCCAGTGGATTCACTCACTGAGTGCAAGAGAAAAAAATAAAATGTAGTATGTATAAAATAAGTTTGTTAATTGCCAAATTTATTTTTCCACAAATAAAGAGCACTTACAATAACATAGAAATCAATATAAACAACATTAACATCATTATCATATGAGAATATGAAGTAATATATAAGAAGCACATTGCATATAAATATAAATTATTAAACAGTAAAATCTTCTTCTATAATACGGTACCGTGGCTATTCGTTTGTCTGTCCAGGATTTTAAATCACCTGTAGCTCGCAAACCGTTTTACCTATTGACTTGAAATTTGGTACACATATACTACATCATGTCTACTATTCGCTTTCGGGGTGATGATTTTATTACTCTTTTTATCTTTATTTTATTTTATTGTAGAATCAACTCACAGCTGCGCGCACCAGTGCGGCCGTGGCGGATGTGTACGGGTGCCGTTTTCATTCCCTACCACCTTCGCTAATCATTCTTGAGGCAAATTGAAGACTTAAGTGCCAGCTTAACTGAAAAATTAAAGAAAACATACTAAGTTATCGCAACACAAAAACTAACTTAATCAGTTTTAATGGGAAAAGTTGCCGACGAAAGAAGAGAAGCAGCGGGACGCTAGGGTGAAGAGCTGCTCATTAAGCAGCAAGAACATCAACCTCTGAGCAAACGAATGGTAAACGTACAGAGAAAGAGGATAAATAACATGAATGCTCATGTCAAGTGTATTCACTCCACGTTATCGTGCAGTGCGCTGTTACTGGTATTTTGATAAAAGAATTTGAACAACATATAAGAAGCGTATAAATTATTAAACAGTAAAACATTAACATTTAAGAAGTAAAGATACATTGAGTACTACTGCAGTGCTTTCGGGTATAGTACATTTTTTGTTTGCCCATTACCTGCATAAATGTATACATTTTTTGGTGTACCTACCCAAGAACACGCGACATGACCCGGCAGTTAAAACTTTCTCGCTCCAGCAATTTTAACTCTGTTACAAAGTCATCCAAACTGTTGTTTATACCTCGTGTCTTCTCATTAAACTTGTATCTCACAATCTGATTGTATGGGTGGTTAACTACCAGGTAACGCTTGTGGTTGGTCAGCAAGTCGGCTAACTTCTGGCACGGTGCCCTCTTTCAGTTGTTAGAAGCAGATCATAGAATGGTTGAAATAGTTTAATATATATAGCAAAATCCCCGCACTTCGCAGGGGCGAATATGGTATTGCAAACGGCAGCGGGAGCGTTTCTATAAACTCAATTTAAACTTACGGTTTACACCGTTCTTTGAAGATGCATAGTACGCGACACGTGTTTCGCCGTAATTGTGGGCTCATCAGGCGTACACACTCACTGCACTCCCTTACGGGAATCGAACCTCAGACGTCAGCGCTAGAGGCGAAGCTAGAAGGCATTCGTAGTCTGATTCACAATCTGATTGTATGGGTGGTTACCTACCAGGTAACGCTTGTGGTTGGTCAGCAAGTCGGCTAACTTCTGGCACGGTGCCCTCTTTCAGTTGTGAGAAGCAGATCATAGAATGGTTGAAATAGTTTAATATATATAGCAAAATCCCCACACTTCGCAGGGGCGAATATGGTATTGCAAACAGCAGCGGGAGCGTTTCTATAAACTTAATTTAAAGTTACGGTTTATACCGTGCTTTGTTTCATATTCTTTTCCTACCTTATCAATTGTGTAATGTGTTTTTTGATCAGGTTTGATTCATCGAAGTGATCACTCCTGCTGCGTTCAGTCACTTGACGTGAGCCGCTCTCTTGTGTGATGTTGCGATGTCCACGGGTTTATTTAATGTTAGCTAAGACCCGGCAGTTAAAAGTTTCTCGCTACAGCAATTTTAACTCTGTTACAAAGTGATCCAAACTGTTGTTTATTCCTCGTGTCTTCTCATTAAACTTGTATCTCGCGAATATGGCATTGCAAACGGCAGCGGGAGCGTTTGTATAAAGGTAATTTAAACTTACGGTTTACACTGTGCTTTTTTATACCTTGTGTCTTATGAAGATGCTTGTATGCGTCACTCACTCGCTTCTTATTGTTTCGCTGCCTTGTCAATTGTGTAATGAATGTTTTCTTCAGCGCTCTTTGGGGCTCCTCCTTCTTTTCTACGTACTGAGTTCACAGTCAGTTCACGTGATTACGTGGGAGGCGTGATGACGCGACACGCAACTCCGTCTTCTACGGCCATCTTGCTGCCTTCCATTACAGTATATGGACAAAAAAGAGGTTCCAGTTATGACCATTACACGTAGAATTTTGAAATGAAACCTGCCTAACTTTTGTAAGTAAGCTGTAAGGAATGAGCCTGCCAAATTTTAGCCTTCTACCTACACGGGAAGTTGGAGAATTAGTGATGAGTGAGTGAGTGAGTCAGTCAGTGAGGGCTTTGCCTTTTATTAGTATAGATTAGTTGTTATGCATAGGGCATGTGTGCATTGAATTACCATTTTATATTGGATGTTGCCAAAGAAAGAAATTAAAAGTAATTTAAAACTGAAGCTACAGTACATTTAACAAAGATTCCAATGAGTGCAGCTATACAGAAAGGCAGCACAGTTTCACTGTCTCCATTATTTTCCTGGTTGCAGCTTTCATTACTTTACTGCTAACACTGCCCCAAAGCCTGGGAGGTGTAACACAGGCTCCAATTTTCTTTTCTCTGTACTGAAACTTACTGCCCTCTAGAATGTACAGGACCACACTCACTACTACTGTGGTTGTCTTTCCTCTGAAGATCTCTTCCAAGACCACAAGTATCTTAGTACTGCTCTTGCCTTTGGCAAAATCTTGTTAGTGTCGTACGCCAAAATATTTACTGTAGAAAAATGTTTTCAGTCCTTCTTTTTTTTTGTAATAATAAAACTCTATATGGATTTCAACTTTGATTTCAAATCCCAACACTCTATGTTCTGTGAATATTTTTGTTGATCCCCAAGCCACTTACTTTAGCATTTCCAAGCTCCTTCCATATACAAAAGCCAACCGTATATATTAGAATGATTACTTAAAATAAATTAAGCCAGAAAAAAATGGTTGTAGGTAAGTGGAGTTAAGTGCCATGTGATAAACTGCCACCAGATGCTGTTGGACTGGGTTCACTGTAATAAAAAATTAAAGTTTCAGAAAGTAAATGACAATGTACTTGTATATTAGCAATTACAGTGGTGTGAAAAACTATTTGCCCCCTTCCTGATTTCTTATTCTTTTGCATGTTTGTCACACAAAATGTTTCTGATCATCAAACACATTTAACCATTAGTCAAATATAACACAAGTAAACACAAAATGCAGTTTGTAAATGGTGGTTTTTATTATTTAGGGAGAAAAAAAAAATCCAAACCTACATGGCCCTGTGTGAAAAAGTAATTGCCCCCTGAACCTAATAACTGGTTGGGCCACCCTTAGCAGCAATAACTGCAATCAAGCGTTTGCGATAACTTGCAATGAGTCTTTGACAGCGCTCTGGAGGAATTTTGGCCCACTCATCTTTGCAAAATTGTTGTAATTCAGCTTTATTTGAGGGTTTTCTAGCATGAACCGCCTTTTTAAGGTCATGCCATAGCATCTCAATTGGATTCAGGTCAGGACTTTGACTAGGCCACTCCAAAGTCTTCATTTTGTTTTTCTTCAGCCATTCAGAGGTGGATTTGCTGGTGTGTTTTGGGTCATTGTCCTGTTGCAGCACCCAAGATCGCTTCAGCTTGAGTTGACGAACAGATGGCCGGACATTCTCCTTCAGGATTTTTTGGTAGACAGTAGAATTCATGGTTCCATCTATCACAGCAAGCCTTCCAGGTCCTGAAGCAGCAAAACAACCCCAGACCATCACACTACCACCACCATATTTTACTGTTGGTATGATGTTCTTTTTCTGAAATGCGGTGTTCCTTTTACGCCAGATGTAACGGGACATTTGCCTTCCAAAAAGTTCAACTTTTGACTCATCAGTCCACAAGGTATTTTCCCAAAAGTCTTGGCAATCATTGAGATGTTTCTTAGCAAAATTGAGACGAGCCCTAATGTTCTTTTTGCTTAACAGTGGTTTGCGTCTTGGAAATCTGCCATGCAGGCCGTTTTTGCCCAGTCTATTTCTTATGGTGGAGTCGTGAACACTGACCTTAATTGAGGCAAGTGAGGCCTGCAGTTCTTTAGACGTTGTCCTGGGGTCTTTTGTGACATCTCGGATGAGTCGTCTCTGCGCTCTTGGGGTAATTTTGGTCGGCCGGCCACTCCTGGGAAGGTTCACCACTGTTCCATGTTTTTGCCATTTGTGGATAATGGCTCTCACTGTGGTTCGCTGGAGTCCCAAAGCTTTAGAAATGGCTTTATAACCTTTACCAGACTGATAAATCTCAATTACTTCTGTTCTCATTTGTTCCTGAATTTCTTTGGATCTTGGCATGATGTCTAGCTTTTGAGGTGCTTTTGGTCTGCTTCTCTGTGTCAGGCAGCTCCTATTTAAGTGATTTCTTGATTGAAACAGGTGTGGCAGTAATCAGGCCTGGGGGTGGCTACGGAAATTGAACTCCGGTGTGATACACCACAGTTAGGTTATTTTTTAACAAGGGGGCAATTACTTTTTCACACAGGGCCATGTAGGTTTGGATTTTTTTTTCTCCCTAAATAATAAACACCATCATTTAAAAACTGCATTTTGTGTTTACTTGTGTTATATTTGACTAATGGTTAAATGTGTTTGATGATCAGAAACATTTTGTGTGACAAACATGCAAAAGAATAAGAAATCAGGAAGGGGGCAAATAGTTTTTCACACCACTGTAATTTAGGCACTGGGGGGTGGTTTTGGCAAACAAACCCAACTTGGTGCCAGTCCCAAACCCAGATAAATAGAGACAGCCAATTTCTGGAAGGGCTTCTCACAGTAAAACTTTAGCTAAATGCTTAATGGTGGAATCAATCCAATCAGCTTCAGACATGTATATTAACCATTCTGCCATTTTTATATTTTTCAAAGGAATTACGGTTCTATTTTTTAATTCAATCTAGAATGGCCAGCAATGTGGTGTAAGATATATGTCACACTTGCAATAGTAGGCTTAGTAAGGACTGCACATGCAACAGTGTTCAGAGGAAAGGAGTCAGGGTACTGGATTCCTAAGTTACCTATATACTGGCAGCCTATTTAGTACCAGTGGAAATAAGCCACTTTCAACAGGAAATATGGCTTATGGAGCCACAGAAAAAGTGACTCCTACTTCACCAATGTAAGTCCTGGGCACTAAGGGATGATATGCGGCATGAAGCCCACCATGCCATTAGCTAGCATATGAGAGCCATTTTGAATTTATGTCATTTTGTTTTCCAGTATGATGTGTTAATGCCTGGTTGGTTGCCTAGCTCTGTATGAGAAGGATGGATACCAGGAATGCATGGGCACTTGGGGCCACTAGAGGGAGTTCTTTCAGAATGGTTTCCTGGCTCTTTTATGATGGTATAAGAGGTAGTTGACTTTCACCCGAAAGTAATTCCTCCTGACAACAGTACCAGTTGAATTTATAACTGGGAAGAGAATTGACAAGAGTTCGACTGTCAGAACATTCAAGAAAAAGAAAGGTGGAAGAAGTTGACAGATGGAGATGTAATAGCTTTTTATTTCACTTACTGATGTCATTTTTCTTCCAAAGCTCTGTACCTTTCTCAATTGCTAACTCTTGGTTTAATAAATATTTTCTTATCTTTCTATTTCTGGTTTCCTTGGGATTCTATAGGTTCAGAGGACAGTGAGATGCCATCTTCTGTCCAAAAACTATCCGTCCAGTCATCCCTTATCAAAGCTGCTTAATCCAGTTCAGGACCAGGAGGCTGGTACCTTACCCAGTAGTATCAGGCACAAGATGGAAACAACCTTTAGTGTTGCATAAAATCAACAGTATACCCCCAGACAGATACACTACTTTGTTTTATTGCAGAGCATGCAGATCACAGACATGAGGTTACACATCAAAACTCCAATTACTTTCATTCTGTGTATTGTGAAACCCAAATATTACTTTTGTTTAAAAGTTTTATTTAAAGTAAACCAGACTAATATTTGCTCTGAATTTCCCAAATAACTGGCAACAGTATATACAACCTCTGCACGCCTACTGTTTTCAAATGAGGATAATGCAAATTTAATGTAATATTCATGTAAACTAACTCAATCATGATTACTTTGTCAATTAAATATCTCTGCAGATTTTCCATTTAATCATTACTTGCTTTTTCAGTGTTGTGCCCTTGAATTTGACTTATAGTAAGGTGACCTAGATGAGAGCACAGAAAGTGGAAAATAACCAGTGCTGGAGTCCCTTTCAACAGTGTGAGCTGCTTTTCTGAGCTCCTTTCCAGCTCTGAGGAGCATCTGTTTTAACCTGTTTCAACCTTCCAGCTGAGCACATTTTCTAAAGACCACTTCGGACACAGACAAAGACACCCATTCTGTAAAAGGCAGCAGTTCATCCTGGAATTTGGAGAACACATCATCTGCTGTGAATTCTGGGAACTGTCTTTATTGGAGACATTGTGGGTTGGCACTACCAGGAGAAGATGTGCAATATGGCTGAAATCCTGAAATGCAAGCTATAGGTGATACACATTATATGATTTAATCAGATGATGTTTTAAACCGCCACATTTTTCTTTTTTACATATTTGAACAAGGAAATATATCCAGAGTTTTATTAAGACTCTATACAGAATGTACTTTCTTCACGAAAAAACAAAAAACTGTAATACTGGTGAGCTATCTTAACGAGGAATACATTTGTATGAATTAGTTATTCGTCCATTTAAAAGGGATCCAGGGAAGCTCATCGTGTTTTATGTTTTGGTCCGCATGTAATACCTTATTTCCCCTTTCCTTAGTGATACTAAATAAATCTTTGTGCAGTGGTGACAGATCAACAACCCCCCCCCCCCCCCCTCCAATCCAGTATGTCACACTATGTGTCAGTTGGATTAGGCAGAGTCGAGAGTGTATGGATGTGTGTATGTGTGCAAGTTTGTACATTTCTATTTCCTTAGATGTGCACTGACACACACAAACAACTCCAAAGACCCGAGCTCAAATCTGAGCATGATCCTTGTCTGTGGAGTTGTCCTTGTCTGAAATGTTCATACTTTCCCTGCATCCATATGAGTGTTCTCTCATTTCTTCAATTTCCCCTTCGATTCTCAACAATGCAGGCTAGACTACCTGGTGATTGTAACTTGCTTGGGTATGTGTGAGAGTAGATGGTAGTCTGTGAGTGTGTCCTACCACTGATTATTTATAGCAAACACATAGAAACAGTACTTGACAGTTTTTCTGGCCACTGGTGATTATTATCTTTTTGTGCTACTACAATTATATATCAAAGTACAATGCCTGTAAAAAATATTTACCCCTTGGAAATCTTCACATTTTACTGTTACTGCATACAACATTTAATTGCAGTGGATTTAATGTGACTTTTTTGACACTGATCAACAAAAAATGGCTTTTATTTTTGAAACAGATTTCTACAAAGTGATCTAAATTAATTACAAATATAAAACACAAAATATTTGATTGTAGAAGTATGTATGGAACGTCATCTTAATCATCACTGATGCAGGCAGCTGGTTTTAGATGTCAAACAATTAGTTCAATGGAGATCACCTGTCTGTAGTTCAGGAAGTTTCTATGGATTGTAATATCAATGCACTTTATCTGGAAGGTCCAACTTGTGCAGAATCAGTGTCATGGCCTAACCTACTGTTATGTGTGACAGCAGTACACATAAAGATAAAAGGATGGAAGGACTTCAAATAAGCTACCAGAATAGGCCATTATCTCCACTGGCATCTCCATAGTGGGCTCACCCCAAACCAACGAGCTCCCAAATATTACTTACAGACTAGGTTGACTTGGACAAAAATGGGAAATTGATTTAAAGTTTAACAAACTTTGAATTTCCAAAATGTATTAGGATGCCTTTCAAGGATGAGAAACTGAATAACTGGCTTGAATAAACAATTTGAAGCAAGAGCCTTATATAAATGAGAATATTTATTTGAAAATAGAAAATACAACAAATAAAGCTCAAATATAATAAAAATGAAGCTGCCTGAAAGGCAATTCAAAGCAAACAAGTCCCAAATCACAATCTGTAAGCAAAATCTAATAAACAGAGCAAACAATAATCAGTAATCCAGAAAATCCAAAAAAAAAAAAAAAAACAATACTCACAAAATATTTGTATGAACTCCAGCGAACTGCCACTGAGGCCTCTTCACTAGCAGAATACAGTTAGGTCCATAAATATTTGGACAGAGACAACGTTTTTCTAATTTTGGTTCTGTACATTACCACAATGTATTTTAAATTAAACAACTCAGATGCAGTTGAAGTGCAGACTTTCAGCTTTAATTCAGTGGGGTGAACAAAACGATTGCATAAAAATGTGAGGCAACTAAAGCAATTTTTTGAACACAATCCCTTCATTTCAGGGGCTCAAAAGTAATTGGACAATTGACTGAAAGGCTATTTCATGGGCAGGTGTGGGCAAGTCCGTCGTTATGTCATTATCAATTAAGCAGATAAAAGGCCTGGAGTTGATTTGAGGTGTGGTGCTTGTACAGTGGAACCTCGGTTCACGACCACAATTCGTTCCAAAACTCTGGTCTTAAACAGAGTTGGTCGTGAACCGAAGCAATTTCTCCCATAGGATTGTATGTAAATACAATTAATCCGTTCCAGACCGTACGAACTGTATGTAAATATATATATTTTTTAGTTTTTAAGCACAAATATAGTTAATTAAACCATTGAATGCACAGTGTAATGGTAAACTAAATGTAAAAACATTGAATAACACTGAGAAAACCTTGAACAACAGAGAAAACTAACACTGCAATAGTTCACGCTATAGTGCTAGGAACCGCTCCCTAAAAACACTTTTTTTTAATGAGTTTTAAGCACAGGGGAAAAAATGAACATTTGAAAAATCCGTAATTTAATAAACCACCAAGAAAAGTAACATTGCAACAATGCAGGCTACGAACTGATCACTGTGAATAGAACTGAAAACAAAAAACAAGCCTTCTCTATCTTATACTTCCCTTGCTCTCTCTCTCTCGCTTGCTCTCTCCCCCGCCTGTGTGTGTGTGTGCGTGCGTCTCTCTTTTGCGAGCCTGGAGCACCTGTGTGTGTGTCTCTCTAGCACGCTCCCGTGTGTGTGCGCACGCCTCTCTCTCCCACGCCTCTATGTGTGTGCGTGAGTCTCTCTTTTGCGAGCCTGGAGCGCCTGTGTGTCTCTGTAGCGCGCTCCTGTGTGTGTGCGCGCCTCTCTTTCCCCCGCAGTGTGTGTTTGCGTGCCTCTCTCTTTTGCGAGCCTGGAGCGCCTGTGTGTGTGTGTCTCTTTAGCGCTCCTATGTGTGTGCGTGCATCTCTCTTTTGCGAGCCTGGAGCGCCTGTGTGTGTTGTCACGCTTGGGTCACAGATTTGCACAGAGACACAGTAGGTTGTAGAAAAAAAGGAACTTTATTCAAAGCACTGCAAACAAACATTTGTCTCTTTTCAACAGTTTAAACGTGCTCCATGACAAGTCAGAGATGACAGCTCTGCCAGGAGCCGAGATTGTCTGAGAGAGAAAGAAGGAGTAGCAAGCAACCAATTTAACAAACTGAAAGAAGCCAGTGCAGGCTTTTTAAGAAGGCGGAGCACCGCGCGAGAGGCATATTATGCGACAGAGCCGGCCAGAAGGGAAAGGAGGAATGTGAAGGTAGTCTGTCCATGTTTCTTAGGGGTTTTCCCAGGGGCGTCTGTATTTCCTGGGGGTGTGATCAGCTTCACAGCTCACAGTGTGTCTCTCTAGAGCGCTCCTGTGTGTGTGCGCGCGCGCCTCTCTCATGCGTGCTCCTATGTGTGTACGCGGCTCTCTGTCTCACGCAGCCTGTGTGTGTGCCTCTGTCTCTCGCGCTGCCTCTGTGTGTGTGTGTTTCGCGTTCTCTCGCTCTCTCTCTTGCTTGCTGCACAGGAAATGCACAGGGAGAGACTGAACATGAACAAACCGAAAGGGAACCTGGCTTGTTCGTATACCGAGTATGTGGTCGTGAACCTAGGCAAAAGTTTGGCGAACTTTTTGGTCGTAAACCGAGTTGTACATGTACCGAGACGTTCGTGAACCGAGGTGTGGAAGATTTTGCTGTGAACAGACAACATGCGGTCAAAGGAGCTCTCCATGCAGGTGAAAGAAGCCATCATTAAGCTGCGAAAACAGAAAAAACCCATCCGAGAAATTGCTACAATATTACGAGTGGCAAAATCTACAGTTTGGTACATCCTGAGAAAGGAAGCAAGCACTGGTGAACTCAGCAATGCAAAAAGACCTGGACGTCCACGGAAGACAACAGTGGTGGATGATCGCAGAATCATTTCCATGGTGAAGAGAAACCCCTTCACAACAGCCAACCAAGTGAACAACACTCTCCGGGGGGTAGGCGTATCGATATCCAAGTCTACTGTAAAGAGAAGACTGCATGAAAGTAAATACAGAGGGTGCACTGCAAGGTGCAAGCCACTCATAAGCCTTAAGAATAGAAAGGCTAGATTGGACTTTGCTAAAGAACATCTAAAAATTTCAGCACAGTTCTGGAAAAACATTCTTTGGACAGATGAAACCAAGATCAACCTCTACCAGAATGATGGCAAAAAAAATGTATGGAGAAGGCGCAGAACAGCTCATTATCCAAAGCATATCACATCATCTGTAAAACACGGTGGAGGCAGTGTGATGGCTTGGGCGTGCATGGCTGCCAGAGGCA
Organism: Erpetoichthys calabaricus; assembly: GCF_900747795.2. NCBI lineage: Eukaryota > Metazoa > Chordata > Cladistia > Polypteriformes > Polypteridae > Erpetoichthys > Erpetoichthys calabaricus. Next base: position 119,365,276 of record NC_041404.2, read on the forward strand.
CTGGGACACTAGTGTTTATTGATGATGTGACACAGGACAGAAGCAGCCGAATGAATTCTGAGGTGTTCAGAGACATATTGTCTGCTCAAATCCAGCTAAATGCAGTCAAATTGATTGGGCGGCGTTTCATGATACAGATGGACTATGACCCAAAACATACAGCCAAAGCAACCCAGGAGTTTATTAAAGCAAAGAAGTGAAAAATTCTTGAATGGCCAAGTCAGTCACCTGATCTTAACCCAATTGAGCATGCAGTTCACTTATTGAAGACTAAACTTCAGACAGAAAGGCCCACAAACAAACAGCAACTGAAAGCCGCTGCAGTAAAGGCCTGGCAGAGCATTAAAAAGGAGGAAACCCAACATCTGGTGATGTCCATGAGTTCAAGACTTCAGGCTGTCATTGCCAGCAAAGGGTTTTCAACCAAGTATTAGAAATGAACATTTTATCCATCCATCCATCCATCCATCCATCCATTTTCCAACCTGCTGAATCCGAACACAGGGTCACGGGGGTCTGCTGGAGCCAATCCCAGCCAACACAGGGCACAAGGCAGGGAACCAATCCCGGGCAGGGTGCCAACCCACCGCAGAACATTTTATTTCCAGTTATTTAATTTGTCCAATTATTTTTGAGCCCCTGAAATGAAGGGATTGTGTTAAAAAAATGCTTTAGTTGCCTCAAATTTTTATGCAATCGTTTTGTTCACCCCACTGAATTAAAGCTGAAAGTCTGCACTTCAACTGCATCGGAGTTGTTTCATTTAAAATTCATTGTGGTAATGTACAGAACCAAAATTAGAAAAAAGTTGTCTCTGTCCAAATATTTTTGGACCTAACTGTATATGGCCAGGAAGACTCATCGGGGTGGCTCTGACACTTGGAAACTACCCACAAAGCACAAGGAACATAACTGAAAATTACATTAAAAATAGATACTAAACAAAACACAAATATAACAATATTATGCAAAATTAAATAAACCCATGGCAAGTGCTTTAAAATAAACCAAAAAGATTAAAAAAAAGAAAATAAACTTAAGCCCACAGAAAACACCCTGGTTAAAACGCAACACCTAAACAATGAAAACAAAAGAACTGACCCTCACCTATTCTGTTTCTCTTCTCGGTACTCAAGTGTGGCACTTGGTGCCACGGCCCACCTGCCAAGTTGTTTTGCCTGCCTAAGGTGTCATGTATTTGTAATGCAGTACACTATCGTAGCCTTTTTTACCTTTGATAAGAACGGATGAGCAGACAGCGTGTGCCTTTTCTTTTTTTGTCTTTATTGAACAACAACTAACAAAATGTGCAAGGCATTACTAATCATATCACTAGGTGTCAACCCACAATCAGACATCAATAGCTGAACTGAAATGTACACTTATGCTGATATATAACAATTCCTCCCCTCTAAAAGTAATTAACTTTTTCCTTTTTTTTATGAAGAAATCAAAATATTGAATTCTAACTATACATTTAATTTTCAATTAGTCAATGTGGAGGCTTGCGTATACAAATTGGGTAATGTCTCTCTTCACAGGGTAATTTTTCTTGATTTGTTACAACAGTGTTAGCCTCTGCAGAAGGTGATGGAAATAATGCACATGGGCTCTGTACTTGTGCTCTTTGAGGAGATGGTAAGTGCTCTGGACAGTTGATAGGAACAACAGCAGGGGAGTCAACAGGCAGTGTGGGTATCTTTTCAGCTATAACCCTGATTTTCTCAACTGGTTGACATGACGTCGCCATACGACACCTTGAGTAACCTCTACCTTATAGGACAAGGGACCAGTTTGCTCTTTGACTAGTGCAAGAACCCATTTCTGGTCTCCTCTGTAGCTCCTGGCAAGAACTGATTGTCCAATGGCAAAGCTACATGTAACCTTGTCAGTTGCTTTATGACCTTGATTGATTTGTCTGTCTTGCACAGTCTGCTTGAGGCTTGGTTGCAGCAGGTCTAATCTAGAGCGCAGAGGACACCCCAAGAACAACATAGCTGGAGTCTGGTTAGTTGTAGCATGGATGGAATTCCGATATGCAAATAAGAAGTTAGCCAATTTTTGCTGAAGGGTCAGCTTCTCATTTGTTATTGCTCGAAGGGCTCATTTCAAACTTTGCACAAACCTCTCTGCCAGGCCATTTGTGGCTGAATGCCATGGGGCAAATGTAATGTGCCTTATGCAATTTCTGCAGAGGAATACCTGGAAATCTGTTGCTGTGAACTGGGGTCCGTTGTCTCTCACTAGTTGTTGTTTGAACTCCAGTTCTAGCAAATAAATCCCTCAGTACTTCAATGGTGTGAGAAGAAGTGGTGGAGCTCACAGTGAAAACCTCTGGCCATTTAGAGCATGCGTCGACTACCAACAGGAAGGTTGTCCCCGTGAATGGTCCTGCAAAGTCGATATGAAGCTGCTGCCAAGGTATTGTAGGCCATTCCCATGGGTGAAGTGGTGCATGTTCTAGCTCATTCTGAACCATCTGGCAGCCACTACATTGCCTTGCTATTTTCTCGATGTCTTCATCAATACCTGGCCACCACACAAAACTTCTGGCAAGTGCCTTCATTTTCACCACACCTACAGTTAAGTCCATAAATATTTGGACAGAGACAACTTTTTTCTAATTTTGGTTCTGTACATTACCACGATGAATTTTAAATGAAACAACTCGTTTGCAGTTGAAGTGCAGACTTTCAGCTTTAATTCAGTGGGGTGAACAAAACGACTGCATAAAAATGTGAGGCAACTGAAGCATTTTTTTAACAAATTTTTTTAACACAATCCCTTCATTTCAGGGGCTCAAGAGTAATTGGACAAATTAAATAACTGGAAATAAAATGTTCATTTCTAATACTTGGTTGAAAACCCTTTGCTGGCAATGACAGCCTGAAGTCTTGAACTCATGGACATCACCAGATGTTGGGTTTCCTCCTTTTTAATGCTCTGCCAGGCCTTTACTGCAGCGGCTTTCAGTTGCTGTTTGTTTGTAGGCCTTTCTGTCTGAAGTTTAGTCTTCAATAAGTGAACTGCATGAAACGCCGCCCAATCAATTTGACTGCATTTAGCTGGATTTGAGCAGACAGTATGTCTCTGAACACCTTAGAATTCATTCGGCTGCTTCTGTCCTGTGTCACATCATCAATAAACACTAGTGTCCCAGTGCCACTGGCAGCCATGCACGCCCAAGCCATCACACTGCCTCCACCGTGTTTTACAGATGATGTGGTATGCTTTGGATAATGAGCTGTTCTACGCCTTCTCCATACTTTTTTCTTGCCATCATTCTGGTAGAGGTTGATCTTGGTTTCATCTGTCCAAAGAATGTTTTTCCAGAACTGTGCTGAAATTTTTAGATGTTCTTTAGCAAAGTCCAAGGTAGCCTTTCTATTCTTAAGGCTTATGAGTGGCTTGCACCTTGCAGTGCACCCTCTGTATTTACTTTCATGCAGTCTTCTCTTTACGGTAGACTTGGATATTGATACGCCTACCCCCCGGAGAGTGTTGTTCACTTGGTTGGCTGTTGTGAAGCGGTTTCTCTTCACCATGGAAATGATTCTGCGATCATCCACCACTGTTGTCTTCCGTGGACGTCCAGGTCTTTTTGCATTGCTGAGTTCACCAGTGCTTGCTTTCTTTCTCAGGATGTATCAAACTGTAGATTTTGCCACTCATAATATTGTAGCAATTTCTCGGATGGGTTTTTTCTGTTTTCGCAGCTTAAGGATGGCTTCTTTCACCTGCATGGAGAGCTCCTTTGACCGCATGTTGTCTGTTCACAGCAAACTCTTCCACATGCAAGCACCACACCTCAAATCAACTCCAGGCCTTTTATCTGCTTAATTGATAATGACATAACTACAGACTTGCCCACACCTGCCCATGAAATAGCTTTTGAGTCAATTGTCCAATTACTTTTGAGCCCCAGAAATGAAGGGATTGTGTTAAAAAAATGCTTTAGTTGCCTCACATTTTTATGCAATCGTTTTGTTCACCCCACTGAATTAAAGCTGAAAGTCTGCACTTCAACTGCATCTGAGTTGTTTAATTTAAAATTCATTGTGGTAATGTACAGAACCAAAATTAGAAAAAAGTTGTCTCTGTCCAAATATTTATGGACCTAACTGTAGATGGCCCTTGTGAAGCTCTTCTAATACTCTGTGTCTTAGTTTAGTGGGTACAATGGTTATTAACCCCCACATCACACATCCAGCATTTAAGGCAATTTCATCATGTCTCGAGTAATATTCAGCCAGCAGGAATTTGTGCTGGGCTGTCCAGCCATTCAGTGTGGCAGCATACACCTGAGACAGGATCTTGTCATGTTTTGTTTCCGTTTTTACCATGTCTGCCGTGACGGGCAGACTTTCAATCTGGCTGATGGCGATCATATCTATTGTTTCCTCATCTCCAAACTCATCTTTTTCATCCTCCAATGGCAGTCGTGACAACCCATCTGCATTTGCATGGCAGGCCGTACATTTGTACTCAGTCTTGTACCCACCTAAAAACAATACCCAGTGCTGCATTCGGGCAGCAGCTGTGGCAGGAACTCCTTTCTGCAGGCTGAAAATTGAGGTTAGTGGTTGGTGATCTGTGACAAGGGTGAATTCCCTACCAAAAAGATACTGGTTGAACCTTTTTACACCCCACACTAGACTCAATGCCTCCCTATCAATCTGAGCATAATTCTTCTCAGATGCAGACAATGAGCGTGATGCAAAAGCTATAGGCCTTATCTTCCATAACATGAGACATTACTGCTCCGATGCCATATGGAGAAGCATCACAAGCCAGCTTGATTGGAAGGGATGAATTAAAGTGGGTGAGGACTGTGTCAAATGTCACCAGTTTCTTTGATTCTTGAAATGACTGTTCACATTCTTTGGACCATTTTCACTGTTTGCCAACTTGTAATAGCTCATTGAGTGGATGTAGCACAGTTGCCAGGTTTGGAAGAAACTTATTATAATAATTCACAAACCCCAGGAAGGATCTTAGCTGTGAAACATTTTGTGGTTGCGGTGCCTTCAATACAGCCTGAATCTTGTCCTGACATTTGTGCAAACTTTGGGCATCTATAGTGTGCCCGCAGTACCTGACACTGGGCTTCAGGAACTCACATTTTCCTTACCTGGCTCTTAGTCCATACTCTTCTAACCTTTTCAGGACCTTTTTGAGGTTTTCTAAATGATCTTCATCTATCGCTCCAGTGACAATAATGTCGTCTAGATAGCACTGGACGCCTGGCACTGACTAAAGGATCTGATCCATTGCTCTTTGCCAAATAGCTGGGGCAGAGGCTACCCCAAACACCAATCTGTTGTAACGATAAAGACCCTTTATTGTATTAATGGTCAAGAACACTTTAGAGTCTACAAACTACTTCCATCTGGAGGTATGCATCCGCTAAATCTAACTTTGAAAAACGTTGCCCAGCCGACAGACTGGCAAAAATGTCCTAAATTTTCAGCAGAGGATACTGTTCAGCCTGCAGCACATGATTAATGGAGACCTTAAAGTCCCCACAGAGCCTAAATGTACCATTTCTCTTTACTGTTGGGACAATTGGGGTTGCCCAAGGACTCCAGTCTACTTTAGAAAGTATGCCGTCTGCCTCCAACCTATCCAATTCCTTTTCAACCAGGGGTTGGATGGCATAGGGTACTGGACATGCCTTGTGGATCCATGGGGTCACACCACTCTTAAGTACAATTTTAACTGTAATGTGCTGAAGAGTCCCAATGCCACTCTTAAATACAGTGGCGGCATTTCTTAATATCAGCTCTAGGTTCTTTTCTGTGATCTGTTGCACAACAGGCAAAGCACGAAGGCTTTTAATTATTTCTCCAGTCAACTCCCAGATTTCTTAACCAATCACGGCCCCATAATGGCGCACCTCCATTTTGTATTATGTGTAAATCAAGTACCTCTTTCCTTCCATTATACTCTACTGTCACATGCAGCACTCCAACAGGCATAACCTTTTCACCTGTGTATGTTCTGAGAAGAACAGAAGAGATGTTCAGCTTCTCCTTCTTGAAAAGCACCTTGTAATCTTTCAGTGACATAACTGAAACAGCTGAGCCAGTGTCCAATTCCATTTTTACCACCTGGCCATTTATCTTGGGGGTGAGCCAGATTGCCTGCTTGTCTTTTCCACTAAGGCTAAATAATTCCAGACTGACTAGTGCATCTTCACTATCAATGTCAGAGACTTCTGCAACATTATGCACATTTTTCTTTTCACTGTGATGCATTTTGTTTTCCGCACTCCACTTTGCCGTTCCACTATGACAAATTCTTTGAATATGGCCCATTTTGTGGCACTGTCTGCACTCCTCATTTTTAAATTGGCACTGTGAGGGAAGATGGGACTCGCGTCCACAGCGATAGCAGGGCCTTTTATGTATTTTGTTTATCTTGGCTGCTGCCATTTTATTCACACTGCTTGTATTCACTCCTCTTTGTAGTTCAAGTGCATCTTTAGCTGCAGTTTCCATTGAAATAGCAATTTCTACTGCCCCCTTAAATGTCAGATCTGCCTCAGTTAACAGCCTCTTCTGGGTTCCCTCTTGAAGGATTCCACAAACCAAACGATCACGCAATGCAGCGTTTAGCCCGTCACCAAACTGACAATATTCTGATAACTTTTTCAGTTCTGCTACATAAGCCACAATTGTCTGTCCCTCGTTCTGATTATGCTTATGGAATCTGAAACGTTCCGCGATCAGTAGGCTTTGGTGACAAATGATCCCGCATTATACGGACTGTCGTTAAAACTTTACTCAATGGGTTTGTCTGGGGCAGTTAAACTATGGAGGAGGCCATAAGCTTTCCCTCCCATGGCACTCAGTAGCACAGGAACGTGTTTTTCAGCTGGAATATTATTTGCAGTGAAATACTTTTGCAGCCTTTCAACATACATGTTCCAATCTTCCGTGGAATTATCAAAAACATCTATCTTTCCGATGTTTGCAACTTATCGTACACATAATAATAATATGTTGCGGCGGGTCCTTGCTTTTCCGCTTACTTGATGCGGTTCTCACTGCAGTTATTCAGTGTCACAGTGCTCAAAATTATCTTCTTGATCTCGTCGCCACTGTCATGTATTTGTAATGCAGTACACTATCGTAACCTTTTTTTCCTTTGATAAGAACAGACGAGCAGATAGCGTGTGCTTTTTCTTTTTTTGTCTTTATTGAACAACAACAACTAACAAAATGAAATGTGCAAGGCATTACTAATCATATCACTAGGTGTCAACCCACAATCAGACATCAATAGCTGAACTGAAATGCACACTTATACTGATATATACCATAAGGTAAAGTCATCCCTGATGGAGGATCACAGGAATCATTGGGTAGAGGGGTCCTTTCAGTGGATTGGCTGGCCCAGCGCTGTCTCAGCTGTGGAATGGCCAATTGGGGAAGGCAGCTTGATGGCTCTAGGACTCTAAACAAATCCAAAACATATTATGTGATATCATCTACTGTTAAATTCTGCTCTGTACTCAGTATTTTTATACTGTATTGAGGATTACTTGTGTTCTGTTCTGTGTATTGTATTGTATTGACCCCCTTCTTTTTGACACCCACTGCACACCCAACCTACCTGGAAAGGGGTCTTGTTTGAACTGTCTTTCCCAAGGTTTCTTCCATTTTTTCCCTACAAGGGTTTTTTTTTGGGAGTTTTTCCTTGTCTTCTTAGTGAGTCAAGGCTTAGGGGGGGATGCTGTCAAGAGGCAGAGCCTGTTAAAGCCCATTGCTGCACTTTGTGTGTGATTTTGGGCTATAGAAAAATAAATTGCATTGTGTATTGTAAAAGAACAATTCAAGCAGCTCTGTGAAAAGGTGATGGAAAAGCAAAAGTCAGGGGATGGAGACAAGAAAATATCCAAGACATGGAATATCCCAGGAAATCCAGTTAAATCAATCATTAAGCAATGGAAAGAGTATGGCATAGCTGTAAATCTGCCAGAGCAGGCTGCTCACAAAAACTGAGTGGTCATGCAAGAAGAGAACTAGAGAGGGGGCTCACCAGGAGACCTGTGAAAACTTTGAAGAAGTTACAAGTTACAATGATTCAGACTGGAGAGACTGTGCAGACAAAAACTGTTGCTCACTATTCAAGTTTTATTTATAATATTTACACTATTCAAGTATTCTTTAATTATTTTCATCTTTATGAGAGATTGACAAAGAGGAAGCCACTATTAGAAAACTAAATGTTCACCAGACTCTGATATCAGAAGGTTCTATGGTCTGATTAAAAGAAAAGGAGCTTTTTGGCCATCAGTCTGAAGAGTATGTTTGTCATAAACAGCACATCCACGCATACCTCCTCCACCATTATGCATGGTGATTCCACCATACAGAAAAATCCTGGGTGAACAGTCTGCAAGAAATCTGTGCCTTGGGAGAAGATTTGTTTTGCAGCCATCCAAGCATAAAAGCAAAGCTATACATGCATGGAAGAAAAACAATGTTAATGACCTGGAGTGGCCAAGTCGGAGTTCAGATCTCAATGCAACTGAGATCTTGGGGCTAGACTTGACAAAGGCTGTTCACTCATGATTCCGATGCAACCTGACAGAGCTTGAACAGTTTTGCAAAGACGAATGGACAAAAATACAGTGTCCAGATGTGCAAAGCTGGTAGAGACCTTTGCACACCGACTCAAGGCTATCATGGCTGTCAAAGGTACATTTACAAAATATTGAGTTCATACTGATACAATCAATTATTTTGTGTTTTATATTTGTAAGTAATTTAGATCACTTTGTAGAAATTTATTTCAACTTTGACATTAAAGAGTCTTTTTCTGTTGATCGGTATCAACATTTCAAGGTTGTATAATAAAATATGAAAACTTCCAAGTGAGAGAATATTTTTTATTGGTACTGTAAATGACATTTTCATGGCTTGAAAGGTTTATTGATTCAGAGTGGTAGCCCTTGAGGAGAAACATTTAGCTTTATGGTATAACATAACATAAATAAAAGTAAAAGTTTTATTGGTGAAATGGAAGAGAAGGGTGTCTGAAGTAAGGTAACAGGAATTTGAGAGCAGAGCAGCAACTGTATTAGCCACATTAAAATAAAGTATACCGTTGTTTTGAGTGTTCCATAAAATGAAGAAGAGAATCAAATGACAGACATTTATGGGCAAGCTGAAGAGAATAGTCAAATGTAAGCAGGTGTAAGGTAGAAACACTAAAATTCAGAGATTGGAAAGCAAGACCATGGAACATCGAAAAACAAAAGTCACAAAACAAGCAATGGAGCTCCTGCTAGATCTTGCCTTACTCTGTTTGGCCATCTTGACATTATTTGCCATTCCACATACAGCACAAAGCAGCATCCTAGCAACCATTTCAGACATTATTTACTCAGTATAGACAAATACATAAATAAACCTAAATGGTCTAATTGTCTCTTAAAAATGTGCAATGGTTGGCAGTCACGACTATGAATTTTTCTTGAGAAATATTGTACTTGGCCAAATTCAAAACTGGACATTAATCTGAAAAGACAAATTTGCAGGAATGTCTCATCCCCAGGCTGTCTAATAGGAATTATAAAAGTTCTTTTGAATATCAAAGTATTTTGTAAGGAACACATCTGACATATGTGGATTTTGTTTTGTCATGATTCATAATGTTAATATTTTTTTTCTTTTTTTAAATATTGAATTTTACCATTGTTGACTGTAATATTATTTTATCAGGTTTTTCATGAATTTAGCCATGTTGTTTTCTGGTAAAACATTATTTCTGGACATATGCTTCTGATATTTCTCAATGTTATGACTTTGCTTTTATAGAACAGGAGCAGCAGAACATTAAGACTTCTCTTTTGGCAAGGGCTCAGAATTAAAAACAATAATTACTCTAGGAATCTTTCTGGATATGAGTCTCATTTTGTCTTGTGTCTATGAATTCTGGTTAGCATTTTGGTTTTGACAAAAGATTGTGGGTGGCACGGTGGCGCAGTGGGTAGCGCTGCTGCCTCGCAGTTGGGAGACCTGGGGATCTGGGTTCGCTTCCCGGGTCCTCCCTGCGTGGAGTTTGCATGTTCTCCTCGTGTCTGCATGGGTTTCCTCCTGGCGCTCCGGTTTCCTCCCACAGTCCAAAGGTTAGGTGGATTGGCGATTCTAAATTGTCCCTAGTGTGTGGGTGTGTTTGTGTGTGTCCTGCGGTGGGTTGGCGCCCTGCCCAGGATTGGTTCCTGCCCTGTGTTGGCTGGGATTGGCTCCAGCAGACCCCCGTGACCCTGTGTTTGGATTCAGCGATTTGGAAAATGGATGGATGGACAAAAGATTGTTCTACGTATGTGAAACAGGCCATTGTTGGACTATTTCTTGTCTGTTTCACATGCAATGAATGTTGTTTTGATGGCCTTCTGGAACTGTTTTGGCAATTGTTTATTTTGTTAAAATGTTTTTTTTTTCACATGTAGTTAATTTCACATCATCATAGCATCATTTGTATGTGTTATATTTTTGGTACAGTCTATTAATTCCTGAGGGGAGATTGTCTTTTCGCATGACCTTTGGATCAATTGCTGGCATTTTGCTTTTTGTTTTTCTTGGAAGGGACCATGTTGTTTGTGAATAAGTCATCATTGTTAGTCACACTGCTGTTTACATAGCCACGCCTATCTTAGAGTACATATAGACATACTGTATACTGTATGTTATAGCGACTCTGGGATTCGCAACCACTTGTGCACCACTTTCTTCACGTTGTCATCTGTCTTGAATCGATGACCACCCGGATATTTTTTTAGCCATCCAAAAGGGTGGAAATCACACAGTGCCAAATCTGGCGAATAAGGAGGATGTGACAATACCTCAAACTTCAGTGTTCTTAGCAGTGTGTGTTCGGACTGAGATTGTCTTGCAGCAAAAGGACTTCTTGAGACAGAAGTCCAGACTGCTTGGATCAAATAGCAGGCCTCACATTGGTCTCCAGCAAGTCACAGTAACTTGCACTAGTGACTGCAGTACCCCTCGGCATGTAGATGTAGTGTTCAACAATAACTCGGGTGCCCGAGTGGTTGTGAGAACAAGACAAAAACTTTTATTCTGCTGGAATCCAGGCACTTCCAGGCAGGTGGTGCAAGTGCATTGAGAAGGGTGGAGACTACACTGAGAAATTACATTTAACTTGACTTAACTTTAACTTGACTCCCTCTCATACAACCCAAGGGGTTCTGGTTATCCCTACTCTTGGGTGGCTTTTGTTATGTTTTTGTATATTTCTAGTTGTTTTTCCAGCTCCTTGTTTTTGGGCCTGCTCCAGCAAAAGCCAACATGTAGTATTAGTAACCTGGACATGTTCAGGTGGGCCTCTGCTTGGCAGACCAGTCAGGATTCTGACCTTCTCCCTTTTTGCCTTGGTGAAGGCTGCATATAATGACAGTGGAAGGCACCTTTATCCCAGACCATGTGCTTCTACACCTGTTCGAGTTTTCTTCTTTCATACAGAAATCACCAGCAACTCAATGACCCATATACAGATACACACCAAAGCACTTCTCTTCTTCTGTAGAGGAAACTGAAACTTCATTAATTCTGGTTTCATTATTCATTTTCTCCCCCCTGAGTACACCTGACTCTTTACCTGTGAGACACTCATGAACCTCGCATGTAGGAAAAATATATATATTCACACACACACACACACACACACACACACGCACACACACACACACACACGCACACACACACGCACACACATACATTGATACCATTGGGAGGCATTCAGCCAATCAGATAACAAGTTCAAGGAACAAAGTTTCCATGTTAGATATAAAGTGTTTATTACAAACTAGATTCAGTTCAGATGATCTTTGAATTCATGCTTCAGTTACTGAATTAATTAGTTGTCAAGGCTATTTTAAATATTAGTCACTCTTCACAAAGGTTTATATAACAATATGTAGTTATAGCCTAAAGTCCATACCCTTAGTTTTGGTGGAGTTGCTTATATTATCACTGAAGAAATGAACCAAGGCTTTTACTTCCTTTAATCCTTGTCTTGCCCTGCTATGGACTGGTGCCCTCTCCAGGGTTTGTTCCCCACCTTGCACCCTATGCTAGCTGGGATATGCTCCAGAAGACAGCTGCGACCATGTTCAGGACAAAGCAGGTTCGAAAATGATTGACTAATCCCTGTCTCCAGAACTATATGACTGGAAAAGGTCCAGTTTTGTAATTTTTCTCTCTCTCAGTGGACAGTGCATTCCTCATGCTGTGTCTCCACTGGGTGTTCCCATCATATGCCAGTTTGTGTACTTCTAAGAAAAAGGAGGAACATGTCTTGATGTATCAGGAGTACTTCCTCTTTTCCATCAAATTTTCACTGTGCTTCCAACTTTGATTCATAAGAAGGAGGAGTGATATATTATGTGGATGTGTACCAGTATGTTAAATGTTTCATGTTACTGTGCAACAGCTTAGTTCATTATAAAAATACTGATACTTTTCTTATATTGAAGTATGAAACAAAAAAGACTTTTTTGGCTGATTGAAATTTTGCTTTGTATTTTAAACCAAACTAGAAGTTCTAAATGACGAACAGTTCTCAACATTGTCTGATATGTCCTTTCAATTTTTTTGAGATGCTGAGCCTCAACTATTCAAATGACTAAAGTTAAACTTTTTTAAATTTCTTTTTAGATATTGCTAAAAGTACAAAATGACTTAAAGTCTCATGCCTGGTTTGTTTTAATCACTATAGTGGTCATAATTACTTACCATGCATTATCTACATTAAAGAAATATTTGACAAGAGCAGGTCATTCATCTCAATATAGCTGATCGATTCCTACTCATCCATTGCATCCAAAATGATGTCAAGTTGATTTAGTCATTCCCAAGGTGCTACTTTATATTAATAGCGTTCAAGTTTAATGCAACTGCAGTTCTCTGCCTGAAGGAATACTGTATTTCTTAATATTTATGCACCAATTTTTAAACCAATTTAATCCAGGTCAGGGTCATTTGGGCTATCATGGCAGCAGGTGCAACTCAGGAACCAACCATTGACAGGCATCCATTATCACTCGTAAAGCCAGTTTAGTTTTGGCAATTAACATGTACGACTTTGGAACATGGGACAAACACCAGAATGCTCAGAGAAAAACCCATGCAGACATGATGAGAAGTGCAAACTCCATACTGTCAGTGACTGAGGAAGGATTTGAACAGAAGAACATAGAGATGTGAGATAGCAGTACAAAGTACTGTTCCATCGTGTCACCAAAAATTAATGTTACCCGGCTTCAAAACTATCCTGACACAAAAGATTTCATTAGTCTTATTTATTCCTATCATTGTTTGGTCATTTCTTGCTTCTATTGGTATCAATTTATTTTAATCACTTTGCTGTGATCTTTTCTAGTACTATTATGTCCTTTCTAATCATGAAAAATTCCAAATATGGCCTGAAAAAAGTATTGTACAGCTCAGTCCTTACCTTAATAGACTCATGCTGGGCCCAGCACACTATGTAAAAAAGCTAGAGGGACTTTTGGTTGTGTTGGCAGCATATTTTAAGTAATTGTCTTGCAACATATTGAAGCATGTAGGCATTTCTGTGCATAGCCAGTGTGGAACATAGATGGCGCTATAACGCGCTAACCCGACACAAACAAACGCTAGAGTCACAAGTCCAAAAAGCACATGTGAATTTTATTTTGCAGTGTCCCCAACAGTCCAAACACATGCCTTCTTTTCAAACATCTTCATTAAAGAAGCTTTGATTCTTGCTAAATCATCCATCACTTGCTTGTGGACACCCAATTTACTGTTGCTCTCCTCACACACCTCCCTGCAACAAAACAAGACAAGTACGGGGAGGTACTGCCCTGACACCATCTCCCGGTGTCTACTGCCATTTTAAATGGACATCTCCTCCAGACGTGGCCCCAATTCCAACAGTTATAACAGCGCCGCCCCCCCCGTCTCGCTCCTATGCCTTGCGGGCATGAAAACAGGACGGGAAATCCCGCTTTACCTCGCACCCAGCCGACATGGGCATTTCTCTCTGCCTCCACGCAGCAAAGCCCTCTGCTCTACATAAGAGGACAGGCTCTCGCTCAGTGTGGTTAGGACACCCGGTTTTCCCTTTCCAGGTCCTCTTCTTGCTCTTGGGTGTGTCAGAGGGGGATATTTTTTGTGCACTGGGTGGTTCCATTAGGCACCCATTGTTGGGACTGGGGGGTGAAAAGTTAAAAGGCTGTCTGCAGGATGTAGGTATTTGCTGTATTGCAAAGGAGTCACTTTGGCTGGTTGAGATTACAAACAATACCAAGTTGTGATAACAGAACTGCTCCTTCCTTGGAGGATGTCTGTATCTACCTGAAATTAACATGTTTGACAATATTGGTTTCTAATCAGCAGATCTGTACTCATTAATGGTTGGTAACAATACATTTTGTTAACTTGTGTTTTCATTAATTGTTAAACCCAGGAAATTTAGATGTGCCATTGATTAAACTGATTGTCCAGGACTGATAATGGCAGGGACTAAAGGAGATTTAAACTCCTGGGCAGGAGAAGGCAGAGTAGGGTAGTCCACTGATAATGCTGCCAAGACACTCGGACAGAGCACAGGGGCTCGTAGGCAGATGAGGGTACCTGGCTGGCACGACGTGAGGCACAAGGACGGCAACACTTACTTCCAGGGAGGAAGAGACAGCTCCACAAGGAGATGCTAGTTGTGGGTCCAGCGAGAGAGGGAAGCTGCATGAAAGGACCAAGCAAAGCTGGCAGACGAGAAATGAGGTGTGCCTAGGTCACAGCAACACAAGGAGCCCAGAGTGGAAAAAAAAGGAACGACGAAGAGATGCTGATAAGCATTCAATGATTTGACAAAACTTCTGTTGGGAAACGAGTGTCCGGTGAACAGAGTGCATCCGTGGACAGTTGAACAATTAAGTGTTGGCGTAACACAGTGTGCAAACTGGACTCTGCACCACTAAAGGTTGTATCCTCCAATTCTTGTTTTTAATGGACTTTTAGAGTGTGAACTGTGTGTTTTCCTTTTTAAAAAAGGAAATTCGTTTAGATATTGTTATGTTCATTTATCTTTTTAATGTACTTTATATTGTCTTGTGTAACAGAACTTACTGTTGCTTTTTTCTGAAATTATTGTTGTGTCTTTCATTGTATGTTTACTCACCACCCAATTTAAAGAAACCTGTGTGCTATTATCAGTAAATTTCAAGAGTTCCCAGTCTCTTAATAAAACTGGGTGGCGTAGTCAGATATTTTAATGGTGACTAAGTTAGATTACCTGTAAGTGTGACCAGACACCTGTCACAGTCTGGGTCTCTCTATGGGAACAGAAGACAACCCCACGCTGTCTGTATCCGTTTGGACTTGCGCGAGATCTCCACTGGCATTTGGGGTAGAGCACTCTGGCTGCCGGCACTTACAAGCCGGCGCCTTACCCGCACCTCTGCCGTATCTGCCCCCACAGCACGATCGATCATCGCACCTGCATCTTCTGTCGGAGCTCTAGCTACTCTCCTTCCCCAGGTTTTTCATCAGAAGGCAATTTGCTCAGAGCTCTCTCTTTATTTATGGTACAGGAAGTACTCACCTGTACCGCCACATCATGTTGGCTAGAGATTCCAGCATCACACCACCCCAAGCACTCTTTCAATTCCTTCAGGGGCACCTCTGCCATCCTCTCCAGCCGCTCAGTGGTCTGCTTCATCAAAACCTGGCACCTGTAAAAAGGCCTGCACAGGATGGAGCAGGTCCTCCAGCTCATGTACAGTCAAAAACTTGTTAGCTCTTTTAGGGCAGATGTCGACTTTTGTCGACAGGAGGGGTGGAGGGCGAATGTCAACAAAAGTCGACATCCAGCGATAGAGGGCGACAATCAGCTGTTAATGGTGACAAAACTCACTGTCACATCGCAGGCATTCCCTCTGTGCTTGGAGGGATGCTAGACTCGTTGACTCGGCAACTAATCCTTGCGTGTGCGTGAGTTGCGAAATGTAAACAAAGGCAAGATGGCATCGACATGTCACAAGGGAGCGAAGCGAGTGCAGAAAAGAAAACACTCGGCAGACAATGTTTTGCCCATTATCGCTGAGTCGGACTCTGATTTTTCAGAATCGGATTTTATTGACAGTGATCAGGAAATCGAGCAAGAGAGTGAGAAGCTGGTATCAGCTGATCGGACACCAGCCGATGCCGCGCCAGCTGATCGGCTGCCAGCTGAATGAATTTGCGCAGCTGATGCACCTACAGCAAGGTTCGCGTGGGAGGAATACCCAGACATTGATCCGTGGGAGCCGAACTGGCTACCGGACTTCACAAGACAGCAAGGCTTGCTGTTGGACACGACAGATCACCAGCTGCTGGACTACTTCAGGCTGCTTTCTCCTGTTGCTGCTTTTCAGCTACTGTCAGATGAGACAAACAGGTAGGCAGAGAAATTTTTTGAATCGCAGGCTGCGCTTGCATCGCATTCTCGTTTTTCAAAGTAGAAACCCACAACAAAAGATGAGATGAAGGGCGCGGTGGCATTACAAATAGAGATGGGACAGAACTGGTGATATAACTTCAGGGAGCATTGGTCCAAACGTGCTTTGCCCCCTGGTGGCTTTGGATAGGTTATGCAGCGTGATGATAGGTACGTGATGCTGCAAAGTTTTATTCACTTCTGTGATAACCAGAAGTAAATCCCATGGGGTGAGCCAGGCTATAACGCCATGCATAAAGTTCAGCCCCTGCTTGACATTGTGGAACCAACATAGAAACAATTTTATCAGTCTGGCCGTGATTTGTCTGTGTATGAATCTATGATAAAATAAAACGGGTGCTTTTTTTTCTGCAAATATATGCCAGACAAGCCCACAAAGTATGGCATAAAGGATTTTGTACTGGCAGAAGCAAACACTGGTTTCTGCCTGAAAGTAATTACATATACGGGAAAGTATTTCTTTCAAAGAGAGAACTGTCCCTTGACAAGTCAGGATGTGCTGGAGCTGCTTCAGGACTATGAACAATTGGGTCATGTTGTGTAAATCTGGACAATTTTTATACATGACCAGAATTGTTCATGGAGCTACAGTGCAGAGGAATTGGAGCTTGTGGCACTGTGAGGGTGAACAGGAGACACATGGCTTCACAGTTGAAGCCAGACAGGCTGAAGAGGAAAAGAGGTGACAATACAGTTTTCATGCGGGCAGTGGCATGGCACAATGGCAAACGGGTGTCTTGTCTCTGTACAGTACACACTAACAATATACAGTATGTGAGAAAGTACAGCAACAGACAATTGAAAAGTAGGCACAAAAGCAACACATATTGTAAGCAGTGCAATGTGGCAATGACTGAAATTGGCTACTTTGAGCGAGATCATACTTTGCAGGACTTTGCTGTGTAAAATGTATGTGATATGTATGTGAAATCATATAGTATGCAGGCTCATACAACATGCAAGACAGTAACATTTGTCAAAAGGAAATATTTTTTGTTGATTTGATATGTTAAACAATTGCTTTGTGTTCTTTTTTAAAAAATGTTAGTTTTTGGAAAAATATTCAGCCCTGGGAGAAAAGAAACAAAAAAAAAATTAGCCCTAAAAGAGTTAGTATATCCGGCCGGCAGTGGACTCGGACTTCCCTCCTCCATGTCGGTCGGCCAAGAGCCATTGATGCCATGCGGTTCCTGAGCAGGCACCTTCGGGTGTCCTCAGAATTCAGTTAGGAGGTTCACATCCCCATCACTACGTATTTTGCAGCAGGATCCTGGCACACACCCTCCTCCCTATTATTTGTTTCTTGGAGGGTTTCCTGGCCTTCCACCACCTCCTCCTCCGTTGTAATGACATCAACAAGGTGAGATTCCATGCGCTCATTCTACAACCGCTGTTTCTCTGTGTGTATTAGGCTCAGGTCAAAGTTGCTCTATCTCTTGCAATCGCTTGCCCTGCTGTCGTTCCCATGGATCGACGTGCTTAGGCCAACAATGCAGATCCAATACTTCGCCATCTAGAAAGTAGGCATACAACAACGTGGAATAACCCCAGGGCCAATCACCCCTGGATCTGGCACCTACCTCCTTACGGATCCCGTCTCCCAGAGTTTCTGTCTTCCGGGTGGCCTCACTCCACAGTACACCAATCTGGGCTTCCTTTGCAACGGCATGCGAGTCAGCACCCACTGCTTTAGGAGCCCTCCTGGATCACTTCTCACCCATGGATGGCACGGTGTCCTCGAAGGCCCTTTTTTTTAAAGCGGCTTCGGCATGTGCTTCATAACGCAGTGTGTGCGTGCATGCCTGCCACTGTGCCCTTTTGTGTGCATGCCTCTGCTCTGGTTCGTGTGTACCCTTCGTGCTGCTGTGTCAGGTTGTCACACAAAAGAATTTTTCAGGTCCCTGCCTTTTTTTTTTACTAGGGCCAGGAATCCTGCTGACTACACCACTTGTGGCCCACCAGGCTAGCACCATCAGCTGAACACAGACAAGTGTGAGACACAAGTTTAAGGCATACACGGTTTTTATTTTCTTTTTCCTCTTTGTTTTCTCTTTTCTCCTTTCTCCTCCACTCCTCGGGTCAAGCTTCGTCGATCCTCCTCCTGACTCTGGCTCCTCAAGTAGGTGGCTGCTGGCTAAATATCTCTCACAGGCTTCTCCAAACAACAACATCATTTATTTAAATAGCACATTTTGCTTTACAAGATGAGGAAAGAAAGTTTATAAAAAACAAAAATAAGATTAGGTAAGTAACAAAGAATAAATTAAGGTCAGATGGCCATGAGTACAGAAAAAACAACAACAACAACAAAAAAACTCTAGATGTACTGGAGAAAAAAAACCAAAATCTGCATGGGCTGCAAGGCCATGAGACCAACCAGCCCCCACTGAGCATTCTAACTAATATAAATGATCTAAATGAGTCCTCATGGCTTTCAGGCTTCACGTGAAAGAATTTGATGATGATGGTCATGTGAACATCTGGGGTACTGCCTTCAATCCATCAACATAGGGCCTGCAAGGTTGCCCAAGCACAATTACTTGCAAAAGTCTTCTTCCTTCTCTCTGTCTCTTCCCTTTCCTCCACTCCTCTTCAGCAAGCTTCGTTGTTTTCCACCCGACTCTGACTCATTGAGTGAGGACAGGTGGCTTCCTTTACACCGGACCCAGGAGTCCTTCTGGTGCCACCACATTGAATCCAGGCAGCATTTCTGGGCCAGGTGGAACCTCCCTAAAATGATGAAACCTCCCCCCTACAGCTCCCCTGGAGGCTCACATGAGACCCAGCAGGGCTGCCCATTAGAACTCCAATTCCCCTGCAGTCCTGCAGGTATGTATATGAATGCTGAAAGCTGCTGCCACCTGTTGTACTGGGGAGCACATGGCCCTGGAAGGTGATCACCTTCTACCCTTCCATCATCAGTCTGATCGGGATGCCTGCCAACCCTTGTCTTCTATGACAAGTTATAAAAAACACTTTTGAAAGTATGAACCAGTGTCTGATGTAGTTACACAGATCTAGAGACCCTACCCCTAACCCTAATTAACCAACAACTAATCTAATATTTTCATGCAGAATGGAAATAGCAGAGCTTCTGATATTGTAGATGTCTGTGGTGACCGACGTTGGACAACAGCAAAAAATATCAAAATGTCTATGAAACAATGTTACTGTTGTCACATAATTGACATGTCAAGTCATCCAGTTTTAGGCTCAATATATCCCAAACACATATTTTTACTAAAATATTGTTAAATAAACCACTTTTAGAAAACACTCCTATGGACCACAGTTGAATTCAATCACACATAAATAACCTTCTGATTTGTAGACCTGCCTCCCATTATTTCATTTATGTTCATATCCACAACTACAGTACCTCGGGATTAATTAACAGGAGGCTTTGAAACTGCATGGATAAACTTAATAGTAATGCATTTAAGATATACAAGGGTATGAGGTATATTCTCTTCCTGGTAATGTTTTCACTTGCTTTCTTTAACTTTTAATCTTTAGTTGTACTGTCAATATTACATGAAAGCAATGTTAGCCAATGAATATGTCTTCCTAGGCTGGACTCGCAATCAGTGAATGAGGGAGAGTAGAGGAGGATCTTAAATTCAAATACTTCGAGCAGGTTCCGTTTTATATCACAAGAGCATTTTCAGAAAATGATTTACTTAATTATACTGTAGTAAAAATGCAAGTGTTTGACATTTTGAGCCTATGACTAAATGAGTTGACATCTGGACTATGCAACGTAGGCAGTGTGAAATTTTTCATTGATGTTTTGATATTGTATGCTGTTGTCCAACATCAGTCCCCATAGACCTTTATTCTATCAGAAAATGTGTTATCTAAATTCTGCATGAAATCATTAAAATTATAAATTTTCACGACCATCAATACAAACTACATGGGCTGAAAAGCATCAAAAAACTCCCCTTTTTGGAGTATAGCGTATTCCTTTAAAATGATAGATGACTATGGAACATCTCTGTTGACTTAGTGTGATTGCGTGGCTTAGGAAAGGTTTTGTGCTTGACGCAAGCAGGATGGACTCCAGCTTATTGTAGTTCAAAACATTTTGAGTGTTGGAATGATTACAAAGATCAAGAACAAAAGGTACATGATTAAACCAGAATTAAAAGTATTGTAGTTTAGAGAATCTGCACATGTTATGCAATAGAAACCAATAAGTTTAAGGTACACACTTATCAAGATGCCCTAGCACAGACCTGCCCACTTACACTTCCAGTGCCTGGTTGAGATGAAGCCATTTCTAGGGGCAGATTAGACTGGTCATGTGACAATATTTTCTGCAAGGCTTAGTTAAGTTCAACGTAATAGACTTGGAAATTCAAAGCATCTGAATTCCAAGCAAGTTATTCCCACTTGCAATACTGGAGTTTGAATTTAAAGAAAGAAGTGTGGATTGAGAGCTAGCTGCAGGTTGTATTATTGAGAGAGAGTTTGTTTCTTCCTGGACCTTATGAGAAAAACTATGGTGTTGCCGCAAGTACGCCTCTAATGTTTTTTTATTTTGTGTCCAAACTTAGGGCTGAATTTTGATCTTGTTTATTTTATTTGAGGATTAATTTTTTATTTGCCCGAAAGTCTTCTTTTATTAATAAATGTTCTGCTGCAATGGTTTTGGTTTCAGTCCGAAGCCCACAGCTATGATCTGTCACTTTCCACCATACTAGAATAAAATGAATAACTGATCCCACCTACTATGAAAAAAATCTCTGTGTGTAAGAGGAGAGCAAAACTAAATGAATAAATAGCTGATTTATAATTAAAAAGGGAATGAATTAAACTAAACATTGTTAAATCAGCAAAAACTGATTTAACATTTTTTTTTACAATTTTGCGGATGCTTTCCTTTCTTGAACATCCTCATTTTCTAGGTGTACTATTATATCAGCATGTTTTATTGTGAATGAAGCAGAATTTTTCTAAGCTAATTCGAACATTTGAGGTTGTAAAGTGTGTAGGAAACCCTGATTTCTAGAAGAGCACGGAGGTTGCCACCAGATTTGTGTAGCAAAGAAGCTGCTTCACTTTTAAAATGAGGGACAGATAGAATCAGTCACACCCCCAAACCCTACAGTATCTCCACCCTGACACCCGAATATTAACAACACATCAGAAAAAAATGTCCAAATAGATTAAATATGTTCAGCAACAAATATGTATATTCCTTATTTGCTACAATAAGTAATTACAAACATGACAAAGAAATGTGAGGACTAAAAGTACAAAATGGACACCACGAATAAACCCCCTCGACAATATTTACAGTCCTGGAAAAGTATTTATGGTAGGTGATGAAGGTGGATCTTGAAGTGCAATCACCGGTTAACGTACGGAAAGATATGGCAGAATACTCCCCTTTAGTAAACTGCTTCTCAGAACATGAATAGAGAACACAGTCCTGCCAGAGTCCAGAAGATAAATAGTCTTTGAGATGTGCCTCTTCACAAAAGTTTGGAGGAAAAAAAGAACCCACCACCATCCCTAATTCTGATGGCCATGCACAATCCTACTCTGCTATGAACGTCCAGTTAATAAAAAGGTTTAGCTGCTGCTGAAGATGAAGTCAATCAAAAAATGAACAAATCAAAAAGTCCTGTCTCATCCTTCTCTTTTGGTTTATGTGTACAGTGCCTACAAACCCCAAACTACAAATCCCACAAGCCACTCCGTAGTCCACATACCTGGAATCTGCGTGACCAGTGTTGTTATTAACATTCAACAAATGGCAAACAGAACATACTTATAAACAAATAAAACCCCTTTTGTGGCACCGCTACAGTGTATCTTACATTATAAAGATACAAATAAATAAACAGTGTGACATGCAGGGAGACACTGATGAACTTGGACAGGATAGGAAGAATTAGCGCTACTTCAGTTGGTGTGGCTTGAAGAGGGGATCTTGACTTGCAAAGGGCAAACTCACTTCTTAGTGGAAGGGTGACAAAGAGAAGGCATAATCAGAAGGAGAAACTCAAGATTCAAGGAGTTGGAAGTCAGGAGACTGGAAACAGCAGGCAAAAGTTAAGAGTAGTTGCAGTAAAAACGAGAAAGTGAGACAATCAGGACAAGTCAATAGGAAGCTGATCTTTTAATTGTTTGGAAAGTTTGCTCTGAAAGCTAGATTATGGCGATTATGCTTGAGCACCAATTGTTAGGGAAGACATAATAACAGCAAAGCATTGCAGCTCTCCTTTGTTCAACTCTTTCAGGGCTGATGTCGACTTTCATCAAAATTCAGGAGTAGAGGACGGTAATCAGCTGTAAACTGCAACAAAACTCACCCTTACGTTTTAGTTTGATTCTCTTTGCTAGAAAGAAAGTTACATAGCTTTATTGATTTAACCTCGATTCCCTATGCATGCTTTAGTAGCGAAGAGTAAACAACCTCTAAAATGGCACTGACATCTGGCGAGAGACTAAAGCGAATGTGCAAAGCAAAATATTCTATGGACGTTTTACGTTATTTTGTTGAATAGGACTGACTCGTCAGTCTCCGAGATGGAAGCAAGTGATCTGGAGATGGATATCAAAAATGAAAGTGAGGTACCAGCATAATCTGATCGGTCCCCAGCTGATCGTGGTGCTGAACACTTTCATGTAGCTGATGCACCTACAGCAGTGTTTGCCTGGGAGGACCACCACTTACGATGACAAGAGGTTCAAACCATATTGCTTCACACTGCAACCCACACCACCACTCACCTGCTGTGCAAAGACAGCCACTGTGCATTCCTGCTGACCATCGAGGTGCCCCAACACAGCCACTGCCGCCAGAGATGCCGAACATACGCCAACAGCAGCCACAGCACATAGCAACAGACGTTTTATGTTGACTTATGTCATTGAGTTTTTTGAAAAAAATATTCAGCCCTCAAAGAGTTGCCCCGTGAAACCCACCAGACAGACGTCCAGGACACACTTGTAAAAAAGCACCAAGAAGAATTTTAATAATTTTCTTCAAATAAGGTGCACAAAACACCACACTCGCCACAATTCTACAATAACAATAATAATAAACAATAATCAATAATCACAATCCTCCACTCCTCCCAACAGTTCCGTCACTCTACCACCCAACTCCGGCTCCCTTTGCTGGGTCTTCACCAGTCCTTTAAATAGTCCATGACCTGGAAGTATTCCTCCCGGGTTAAACGCTACATCATCCATTCTCAGGTATCCCAGAAGTACTGCGGGCTTCCATCCTTGTGACTCCGAAGTATTTCTGGGTTATAGTAACAGTAGGATTCCCCAGGTTCTTGTGCACCCACGGCCCCCAACAGGGCTGAGGAAATGGACTTCATGTCCCAGGATGCCCTGAGGGAATCCAAGGAACCATTGCCGTCCAGGGGAGCTGCCACCTAGTGTCCCGGGGGATGCAATGCCCCGAAAAGGCTGCCTTCCTCCATTCTTCTTTTTCAGGGACATCCCAACCGGACTGAACTTTCGGCCAAACCTCAGAACATATTATTTAATAGTAATTATTATTTTACTTAGTGACTGATTATCTATGCGTCTTGGTGAAGGATATGGTAGTAAAAGGTTAAGCTGCACTGACCAGACATTCTGGACCAAGATCAATGACATGGAGCAGGAGACCAGCATTATACAGTATACTCAAATCTTAAAGGAAAAGTTTGGCAAACAAGGTCACTGGTGAACCAAGCAAATTTGCTGCAAAAATTGCTTTGGAAATTTTGCCACTCAATGATAACAATCTAATCTGAAGGCACATGACTGTCCAGAAAAAAAAACAAAAAAAACTTTGGTATAATTTCAGGAATAACAGAAACCTATCAGATCTATAACAACTAGAACTGTTTTTGCATCTTGTTCACATTGTTGTGTTTGTCTTCAGAGGGTACGATGGGACAGCGCCACAGCCCCTTACATTTCCAGTCTTTGGTTTCTTCTTGTTTGTTCTTGTAGCGCAGTTTACTATTTAAAACTTCATATGCAGTAAGAAAGGCATAATTTGTTCATGCAGGTCTCGTTAATAAGAAAGTTATGGAAAAAGTGTTTAATAGTTGACTCATTAAAATCAGCTATTGTAAGTAAGATTAGTTGCTTGCTAATTTTCTGCCGCACCCTCCAAAGACCTTCTGATCATAAAGTCTCACAAAAGGGCAGTGTGCATTTATTTGGAGCTAACTTTTGAAAAGGTCACAATGCATAATATGCCTGAAGGCTGATGAGAGGCTATCATGAAACACAGGCTTAAGAACGGTGAGAGGGCTGAACACTTGTCTCTAACAAGCTGCACCGTTTATTATGCTTCTTGTTATCCTGTCTAAGTGAACGGCTGTCTAATTTCTCTGCTAACTTCTGCAATGACAAATTATGCTGACCTCCTAACCTGCAGGGTATTATGCACATGATAGCTCATAATTTCTTTCTCTCTTTCCGCATACCCAAAACTCGCCTCCTAAAACATAACCTGTCACTTCCCCTGAAATTAATTACCTCAATTAAAAAAAATGAGAGAGTAAGTGAGCAAGACAGAAAAGTAGTTTGCTTCAACAAATAAATGGAGCAAGCATAGCACAGTGTTAAAAATACATAATGAATTACTTGGGCATTTCTTTCTCTGGCTGCTGATGGGCTTCTAAATTTAAGTCCTTGACTCCAGTCTTTGGAAAGTACTTTTTCTCTAAAAAATTTGCTCTGTCTCTTTTTAACCCTTTCACTATCGTTCAATTACTCTTTCTCGCACACTGTTTTTCTCAAACTGTCACTCTCTGAGCTCTCAGTCTGTGTTTTAACATTACAGCCTTTGGGGGGAAAGCGGACACCACAAACAGATCATAGAGCAGCCCTACATGCTAGATGGGACCACTCACAGGGCACCAGATAAATCCAACCACTTCCCTGGGCTGAAGTGGGCTGTTATTTATTAAATTGCTCTAGATAGGCCCCAGTATGAAGCTTACTTCATCCAATTTCCTAATATTATTATGGCAGTCCAGAAGTTCATTCAGTGTTTGTTTAACATATACATTATGCTTCTTGTACATTCCGATTAACTTCTGTTTCAGCTTTAACTTATCACTTTGATATTATTACTTTGCATCTTAAAAAGAGGTGAATTTAGACATTGTAAGGGCACAACGAAAAGCTGAAGTCATCTCAAAGATGTGAAGATTCAGCAGTGTAGCCCTACAATGGACAGGCAGGTTTTCCAGGGTTGGTTCCTGCCCTGTGGCTGATGCTGTTGGAGTTAGTCCTATGCAACCCCCAGGTTAACTAAGCAGGTTGTAAAACTGACTACTTGATGGACACATTTGAAGCCTGAATGTAGAAAATCAAATTTTCTTACATGAAAAATGAAAAAAGAGGCACTAACCTAAATTAAAATGTGCACTCTATTGATTGTTGTTAAAAATCTGGTGTGTGCAGCACAAAACTTTCCCTCATAAAGATGTCAATATAGCAGTAAAGTAATGTAGGATAGTACTTTACTGTGTGGAAAGGAAATGGAAAAATCTTACCTTGATGACAAATGTATGTACTCCTTCCTAATTATTTTGCATTGTGGGCACAGGAGTGTGTAAAAAAACAAACAAACAATATAGAAAAAATCATTATATCTGTAGAGCATGTAAGCAATTTTTCTCAAAATTAATAGGCTTCTAGCATTTTACAACACTAATATCTTTCTCAAGTTTCTTTCAGACTCAGTAAATTGTTTTTCAGTTAACATAACTTGAAGCAAGGATACAGACACACAAGGACAGACACAAAGTGGTATATTTGTCTTTAGGGATGCTTAAAATATCTAAATCTGTGCAAAGTTGAAGGTCAAAATTTTGATCTGGTCACACTGTTTATGTATGGCCCGGCAAATGATCATTTAAAGACATTTTTAAAGAAATCAGTCTATGTGACTGGGATGTACTTCCGGGTTGTAGGTGAAAATAGATGTCCTTGTGTCTCCCTGCAGCGACTCCTGGAGGTCCCCATGGTAGCCAGCAGGGCTGTTCATAAAAATTTCGTTGTCCATAATTCCCTGCTGGCATTCGGGGCACCTCCATGCTGCAAGGAGGGCTCCATCTAGCGGCCTGGGGGTATTGGCCGAGATGAATGACCGGCCATATCTCACTATATATATATATATATATATATATATATATATATATATATATATATATATTTGCAGCTGGAGATCCACAAAGGGAGAAAATGAATCACGTATCATAAAGTAGTTTTTATTCCTGAGCTTTCAGCCTCTACCAGGGGCCTTCATCAGAGGATAATGCTTAGACTTACAAGAATCAAAGGCAATATATAGCAAAAATTATGCAGTGGAGAGGGGGCGGCGAGGTGGGAGAGGCTAAGTCAGTGTGAAGGGGGAGGGGATTATTGGTTGCCTGATACAACTATGGAGGAAGAAGAGTTTTTCATAGCTGTGTGCTTCACGTATTGCCGAAGTTTCCCATCGTCTATTACATTCGGCAATACACTACACATAATAATTTTGTGGAATAATTTTTAAATATTTGCTATCTTTTGTCCTATATGTACCTTCAGTTTCTTTCTCCTGTTTTTATGTGTATCTAAATTTCCCTTCACTGTCACTCCTTCTATCTAGCACGTTTCCATAAAGCCTGCTCTTTGTCCTGACATCTTTCTTGTCTCCTGTCCAGTTTTGTACTTTCTGTGTTTGAAGGCAACTCTCTCAGTATTCCTCCTAAGCCTGTACTACTGTCTATTCAATGGTGCTACTTAAGTTGAACACTAGATAAAGGGCTTTTTGCCATGCTAATGTTAAATATAAGTTTGAACATCATATGTTAAATTATAGCTCAGATAGACATTACACTGAATTTTTAGAATGTAGAAGACTATAAGATAGATAGATAGATAGATAGATAGATAGATAGATAGATAGATAGATAGATAGATAGATAGATAGATAGATAGATAGATAGATAGATAGATAGATAGATAGATAGATAGATAGATAGATAGATTATTAATCCCAAGGGGCAATTCACATTCACATAAAGCCACTATACAATTTTTTCAGTGAACAAAATTTATCATTGAGCAGCTTTGATAGGCAAGTTTAGGATGTTATTTACCAAAGCATAAATCACAAATGGTAAAGGAGCACCATGACATGTGGCATCCTAAAAGTAGAGTGTAGCTGCATTTGTCGAAGCTGTCCAAAACAGTTCCAAATGCTGATCCTGGAAAGGTACCAGCATTAAGCATAATGAGATATCAAAAACATTGTAGAGGGGCATCTGCACATGTTGGAACACAGCATCCTAAACGTGGAGTGCTGCTGTGTTTGTTGAGGATTTCCAAAATAGTTCCAAACAAGGCTACTAGAAAGGTTGGAGCATAAAGTATAATCAGTATACAAAAAAATCCATAGTCTACTATAAGTGACCTCAGTTTCAAAGTTTTTATTGAAATTTGCTTTGAGAAAGTTTGCTTTGAGAAAAGCTGTTTGCTGTTAATAAAACACATAACAAATAAAAAACATCTTGTTGATAATCCACATAAAGATAAAAAACTTCTTGTCTATAATTTTTCTAATTAAGGCTTGTGTATCTTAGTTACATTTCATAAGGTTTCTTTGTTATCGAAAACACTATGCCATAGGTCAGAAAACCATATGCTTCCATGTTTTTCCATTTACAGGCACACAACCTAATCTAAGTAATATTTCATATTTCAGTCTAACTGTCAAGCAATTTGAGATGATTCTATTGTCATGCCAGAAATATAGCAGAGTAGTAAGAACATTCTATTAACAAGTTACCTTAGAGGTTATATCTATACAGCTGTATGAAACTTACAGTACATTGTGTTCAGATTAAGCAAACACTTTTGTGAATTTACCATTAACTTTAATTTTCTAAGATTAGCTGTAACATATAATATTTCTTTGTTTCAAACTTTTTCAGATATGGTGATACTATATGTGCTATACTTGTGTTTTAAATGCTGTTGCCAGGTGCAGTAATGACAGCCTCGAAAACAGTGAAGAAATTTTGGGGCGCCAATCAGGTTGTCTTCTTTATTCTCTGGAGACAGCAATTCAAAATAAAATTCAAAAGAAAAAAAAAATGCTTGTAAATGTTTATCCCTTCAAAAGAACAAAGGGTTGTCACTTCTAGCAGAGCTCCATCTGGTAGGTTGCTCTGGCCAGTAAATTACACCTCTTTCGTGGACGCCTGGGGATTTATGGCGGCTAGACCGGAAGGGGTGAGGTTAAGTTTCTTCATCGGGCGGCATTTCGGCACTGTGGAGAAGGAAGGAGAAGACAGTGTTAGTGGCAGCATCCCCTTTTGTCTCAGCGGGTTTTACATAACACAAATTAGCCTGTGAGGAGGTCCTCCGACACTCCTACGTTACAATGCACAAAATTTCATTTCACTCTGTAATGATAATTAAAAATGCTCAAAGAATATACAAAGAAGATATAAACTGATTTAAGGACAGCACAAAATGCACTTGTTTTAATGTTCTTTTGCTGTTGTGTATTTGTAGTGTTTAGCATAGTTATATGTATTATGTCTTTTAAGAATAGGTTTGTATTAGTGACTTAAAGAAAGAAGCCATTGTAATTTCCTTTCCTCATAGTTTTAGAAAAGCCTTTGTAATTTCCTCCCCCCAAGTCTTTAGGAGATAGTATTAAACACTTACTCAGGAGGTGACATTTATGGTGGGGGGTTTCTGGGGGGATGTGAGCATACATCAAACTGCTTTAGCAAGAGTGACTGTGTTTGGACCTACATGAGCTTACAAGCCAGAAAGCCATAAACTGCCTAGCTAGCAGGGACATGCTATAAGTAAAGAAAGCAACTGGGGGATGGATTTCACCTGTGCTTTTCATTGGTAAATGGCCCAGGAAGGGACAGATAAACTTTTTCTAATGGTGATTGAAATCATTTTGTGGGTAAAATAGGACTGGATGAACTCAAGGATTTGCCTACCCCCAATAGTGTGGGATTTGGATAGGAATGGTATAAATGGTATTACCTCTATCTTTCTCTCTCTCTCACCATCTGTCCATTGAGTGAAGACCACGATGAAGACAACTCTGTTTCGGAGCCACATTGAGACAGGTGTGATAAGCTGCCCAGACACAAACAGACGGACACCATTGTACAGTCCACCACACGTTTATTATACATATTTTACATTGTCCATAAGTGCACAACCCAGTGTCTCAAGCACCAAACTCCCCCAAAGTCCAGTCCTCTCTCACTCTCTGCCTGCTCTTCAGGCCGCCTCCTCTCTCCTGCCTCCAAATTTTGTCCACTCCTCACCTGACTCCAGTTCTCGTCTGCAGGGAGGCGGCCCTTTTTATAATTACCTGGATGGGCTCCAGGTGATTCCCGACATTCCGTAGACACTCCCCTGTGTGGCGGAAGTGCCGGCTATGCTCCCGGAAGCCCTCCGGGTGTTCCCAGTCTTCTTCCCCTCAGCACTTCCTGGTGTAGCGGAAGTGTTGGGGTTCCGGGTCTTTCAGGCATAGGGGTGCCCCCTGGCGGAGACCATGGGCCCCTACAGGGTTGGGCTTCCAAGCCCTGCACCCGTGGCCCCCAAAGGAACCAGGGCGGTCGCCCCCTCGTGGTCTGGAGGAGGCATGAGCCCTCCTCCTGTCCTCCTGGGCATCCCGGCTGGGTGCCACCCCCAGCCGCGTGCCACACAGGCTTGCCTGTCTCAATACTCCATTCAAAGGTCATGTGGTAGCAAAGCAAGCTAGACTGAAAATAAATCAAGAGCCACCTATGGACGCAAGATGTATTGCTGCTTAAGCTGTAAGGGTATAGTTTGCCAACGATTACATTGTATGCAGCCACCTTAATATTTTTGGGCATATTATCAAAATGTGTAACTTAACCATTGCATGTCCCTTTACTTTAACCAATTACCTCCTTCTTCTTTTGGCTGCTCCCATTAGGGGTTGCTACAGCAAATCATCTTTTTCAGATCTTCCTGTCCTCTGTATCTTGCTAAGTTACGCCCACAACCTGTATGTCCTCTCTCACCACATCCATAAACCTCCTCTTATCTGGCAGCTCCATCCTTAACATCTTTTTTCCAACATACCCAGTGCCACATTCTCCAACCCATATAACATAGCTGGTTTCACTACCATCTTGTAGACCTTCCCTTTCACTCTTGCTGGTACCCGGCTGTCACAAATCACTCCTGACACTCTTCCCCACCCACTCCACCTTGCCTGCACTCTCTTCTTCTCCTCTCTTCCACACTTCCCAAGTATTTAAACTCATCCACCTTCACCAACTCTACTACCTGCATCCTCAGCATTCCCCTGAACTCCCCCTCATTCACACACATGTGTTCTGTCTTGGTTCTAATGACCTTCATTCCTCTCTGCTCTAAGGCATATCTCCATCTCTCCAGGATCTCCTCAACCTCCTCCCTACTCTCGTAACAGATCATAATGCCATGCACAAAAATCATTGTCCACGGGAACTCCTGTCAAATCTCATCTATCTATCTATCTATCTATCTATCTATCTATCTATCTATCTATCTATCTATCTATCTATCTATCTATCTATCTATCTATCTATCTATCTATCTATCTATCTATCTATCTATCTATCTATCTATCTATCTATCTATCCAATTACCTGATGTTAAAAATAAAGAATGGAGGGTGGAAGTGCTAAAGTACAGTACCTAACCACAGCGTAGTAAGTGTATGTGATTTGAGGCGTTTTGGTAAGATCTACACAATAAAGAGTATAAAAAAGAAAATATAGACATCATAGAACCCTTTAAGATAAAGCACACTCATAGTTAAAATCTTTGAGAAAATGTTGTCACTCCTCAGCTTTAGAACTAATGAAAGAACAGTCTTCAGTCCATGTTGCATATTTGGCTTGTGGGAAGAAGTTTTAGCTTTATAACTACAGCAGGGTGGATAATAAACACCCTTTATGGGACTTTTCTGTACATAAAACAATTTCCCTGGAGATTTTTTGTTTGCTGTTAGGCTAATTTTAGTATGGCTTTATGGATAGACTGGGGTGAGTAGTTTCAAAGCAAAAATAGGTTACAAACAAGCCAGTCATTATTGATTATATCTTCAAATTTTGTTGTAGTGAGAACAGAGGAGCACATTAACCTTCCACCCCATTACTTTTCCCTATTTTTATGTAGTCCACTTGAAAATGGACCAATTGTGACATTTATGACAAAAGGAACAGATGCAATACAGCGGGCACTTTCATTATATAACTGTTTATTAAACTGAATTTGTGAAAATGTGTTATTTGATCAGACATTCTGATAGGGTTTAAAAAACAGTATCTTCTTTAAGTGGCTGATTTAAGAATCTTAATTGTGAATTTGATTATCACAATATTCTCAGATTAGAGAGAATGGGTGTAAAGGAATCAAAATCAGAACTTCTGAACATTTCAACTCAGTATTAACACAATTTAATTTTATTGTTACAACTGTTCTCATTCGTCAACAGAGAAAACTATGTTGAAGGGTCTGGACCTATGAGGGACACACTCGTCAGGTGGCCCCAGACTGCCCGAGGGACATGTAAATACCTGGAGAGGCCAGCTATAAAACAGCAGGTAAGTGGGGTCACAAACATAGCATTTATGGAGAACTTTGGACACGTCTCCTAGATGATAAAGTCCATGCATTGACAATGGTGAGCCTTGGATTGGGATCCTGGGTTTAAGTCAGTTCACAGAGAGTCTGGGGAATAGTATGACATACAAGGTCCCTGAGGTCTCAAGTGAGCGGAGTGAGGCGGAGCTGAGTACCGTGTGTGAGCAGATAAAGGGACAAAGCAGCCAATAGTGTGTTGCGCTGCTGAAGACCTGAACGGCATAGTGTAATAGGAGTCAAAGATGCCAACAGTCCTTTTTAGGGCCACTTACACGCAATCCACATAAAGAGGCTAATTTAATTTCTCTGTGACTCGCACCCCTTGGGTCATTACAATATTTACAAATATAATCAAAATATTAATAGTCTGCGGTGAGCTGGCGCCCTGCCCAGGGTTTGTTTCCTGCCTTGTGCCCTGTGTTGGCTGGGATTGGCTCCAGCAGACCCCCGTGACCCTGTAGTTAGGATATAGCAGGTTGGATAATGGATGGATGGATGGATATTAATACTCTACAATCCAGATTCATTATTACCTCAGCATCAAAAGCCTAACTACTAGATTGACCTGTCATGTTGGATCATGACATGCTTGTAAAGTGCAAAAAGATTTATAAACTTTAAGAACTAAATTTAAAAATCTAATGACTGCTAAGTTTATGGTAATAATCTATATATAGACTTCCGGAAGAATTCTCAGAGCCACTTTCACACTTTACACACATTTGATATAAGACCTATTTGTGATCCAGCAAAGGGAAAAATTGAGAATAAAGCTGTATCCACACACATCAGAACATGTCACACATAGGAGCAGTTGCAGATTTTGTGCCCTCTCAGAGCAATATCACTTCATAATGTGCACACAACATGGCCTCCTTCACGTACCCCCAGAAAATGAAGTCACACTGTATCAGGTTTTATAAACTGAGTAAGCCATCTCAAAAAATACAGCGAAACAAGATGCTCAGCCATTTGATAACTTCTTTTAACCTTTTTCCTTAAAGTTATTTTTAAAATATGATTAACTTTTTCAGTCATTTTTCTATGTCAGTGAAAATTGTATTAGCTATGGTTTCTCACTATATCTGTAGCAAATTTCCAAGTATTTCAGCAATTATTCTACCAATTTTCTTACCATGCAGTATACAAACATTTCATTTTAGAGTTGCGTTGGTGAAGCTTGCCTATTTGGAACTTGCTTTACTGAACTGTGCGCTCCAATTAACTCAAATCTGTAATCCTATCAGATATTGTGACAAAATGCAAATCCTTGGGCATATGAAACTAGATAGAATTACCTTACACATGAGGTGCTATAGAATCTTCTGACTCGATTTTCAGATTTCATGTATTATTTTCTTAACTATGCACTTTGGTTTCTGATTGGGATTTGGCAAAGGATAGGACTGACTTTAGTTACACTCTTCATTTGGTTTCTCACTGTGTTTCATCTCCTGGGGCCTCATTTATAAAGTTTGCATACACATAAAAAGAGGCTTGAAATATGCGTAAACAAATTTCTACACAAATGTCTGGATTTTTAAAGGAATACTTGACGGGGGAACATGCATGTATTTATGGCAGCTCCAAGCCATGCGTACAAAATATTTCAGACAAACTGGCAAGTGATCAAGTAGGGAAATGCAGCCAACCCGTCTAAATTACAACTCAGATGTATAGTAATTCATATCACTAAGCCATTATTATTATTGTGTGTTGACATGAAAAATATTACACCTCAAAAACAATGAAGATATTGCACAGACTGTATTTTAGGTCCATTTTAAGTGGGCCAATACTACGTATTTGCACTGAAGAGCTTTTTTGTTCTGCAGCTTAGACTGTCTACTGCCACTTTCCAGATAACTGGGTGATAGTTTAGGAATCTCAGTCAAGCTTCACTCCATCATGCCTCCTGTGCTGGAAGCCATTAGCTGAATGAAGAGGCGATACATCCAGTTTAATAAATATACAAAAGTGCTTTAAGTGGAGAAGAACAAACAAACTGTAATTGCCTTTACTTCACTATTAGCACATAGATTTATCTTGCTCAACTGGAAGAATCCTAACTCACCTCTTTTAAGTCAGTGGGTAACTGATGTCATATACTCAAATTCTTACTTAGAGGATCTGTGCAAAACTTTTTTAAAACCTGGCAGGATCTAATCAATAACATTTAAGAATAAGCATTTAAATCGAGGAAGTGGATTTTCTTCCCTTATTTATTTTAATTATTTTTATTTATTTACTTTTCCTCCTATTAACGTTTTACTGTGTTAGCCTAGCTCTCTTTCTCATGGCTGAGGGTTGATTTGATTTGAAGTTTTGTAAAATTTGACTTGCTTGTATGGAATGTTATTTGCTTTTAATAAATTCAATTTACTGCACTCATATGCAATAAGGGCACCTAGTGAGAATGAAGCTGCTTTTGTTAACCATAAGCAATAAAGTTCTATTAATGCACAACTCATCCAAGATGACTGGCAAATGATCATGTCTCAGTTGCTTGGGTCAAATTGTGATTTGTTTATTTTGAAGCAAAGTAGCATTGACGGGCATGATGGTGCTGTTTGGCTGCATTGTTGGTAAGGTAATTAGCTGAACCCTCAGCATTTCATGTTGTCTGCACTATCCATTGTAACAGTAATCACGTCATTAAATGTGTAAGGTGATAGTGGTTACCTGCTTAGACAGCTTTTCCCAGAAGTCCACATTGCAGAGAAGAGGTGCTATAATGCTGCACATGACCTTGTGCTCTCGGTTATGGAGCACAGCCAGATACTCTTGAATGCAGGTGATGGAATCTTGACGCATCAGCCAATGAAGTTCTGTAGCATCGTGACTGCATACATATCATTAGCATGCTACATTCATGTACTCTTATTTACAAGGTGATTGGGATTTATAAAGAATAAATTGTATTGAAATGTGAGTACGACAGGTTTTTAGCGATCTTTTTTTTTTTTTGGGTGTATGCACATGTTCATGCTTAAATCCACATATTTATAAATGAGGCCCCTGATCCTTATTTAAAATCTTCCTGCCCTTTTCCTTTAAAGCATAACAAATTCAAAGCTCGTTTTGTGCTGTTTTTCTGACTAATTAGCATCATTTTCTGGTAGGTTTCAGATGTTACTTCTTTTGTATACCTCTCAGATAGGTCCACATGATTGAAAGTCATTTAAGTGGTGTTTCTTATCACACTTAACCTAATCTGGCTCTTTTGCTGGCTAGAGATTTGCCTTACTGGCAGGCTGAAAGACCAAGCCCTCAAATGTTAAACAGTAATCACACATCTTTCCCTGATGTCAAAATACTCCTTGATAAATAAAAATAACTCTATGTAATGTCATCTTGAAACAAATATAGATTGCAAATATAAAGATAGTTTTAAATGACTAATTTCAATTGCCCATAAAATATAAAAATACTGCACCTTTCTTTTTAAACCTACCAATATGCAATTTAACAAATGAAAAGAATAATCTGCATTTTATACCAATTCCACCACATTTTCCAATGTTAACAGAAATAATATAACAGGAAGTTAATTTTATTTTCAAAGCTTAAATTTAGAGATACCATATTCTTTTGGTTAAATCCTCACTCCTTAAAGTATTAAAGACAGACATTGGCTCCCTGTAGTAATTGAAATGCACAGTGAAAAATAAAGTATTCCAACAATCAAGAAATACCATGTACTTAAATCTGTAACACACTAAACACATTTTAGACATTTCATTTCATACCAGGAATCCAAGAATAGCATTATTTCATTTAGTATATCGTAACTGTTATGTGCGTTTCATATGAACTCCATCACAATCGGTAACATAAAGAAAAAAAAGGCAGTTAACTGTACTTGGAAAAATAAAAATAAATTCAGAACATAGTTTTGCCCTAAGGGTACTTACTGCTTTACTGTAGATATTTTTCATTGTGGATGCTGCATTTTCAATGTAAAATTTCTGTCTTAAAAAAATGAACTTCAGTGCCTTGTAGAACTCAAAGGAATTGAAAATAAATGGCAAAAAATAAAGAATATGAAAGAATCAGTGAGCGGCAACAAGCATTACACATCAGTCAAGAGCTGCATGCAGATTTAGAAGGTGTTTTATTTCAAAGCAGACATCCAATACTTGCATTGATTTAATGACAATTAATGTTAAGAAAATGAAAAATAATTTCATTACATGCTGAAAAATAAAAAGAAAGGATTAGTTTCTTTTTTACTTTAGATAAACAATTAACAGCCCTGCGGTGGGCTGGTGCCTGCCTGGGATTTGTTCCTGCCTTGTGCCCTGTGCTGGCTGGGATTGGCTCCAGCAGACCCTGTGACCCTCTGTTAGGATATAGCGGGTTGGACAATGACTGACTGCCTGACTAAACAATTAACATTAAGTTATTTTTATCAGTATTAAGTAAAATTGACAGTTCACACCCTGCATAATATGGAAATTCACGTTCATAATGATTTAGACCCCAATTCCTGGGTTTATGAGCTGCACTTTCTGTCTGTTTGTCTGTCATAATTGATTTGATGCACAGTTAATAAAGCAAACCAGACAAGTCTTAAGAGCCAATCAGTGGACAGTGACCAGAACGGATTTGTACTTGTGATGGCTCATTGGATTAGCATGTCAGTATTCCCTTAGTCACTAGGTGGCAGTATTTGGTCAATGTCGCATTCCTAACAATTCTGCAGCAGAAGGAATGCCTACAGGATTGCTCAGTGAAAGGTGAGACTCTGCTGATAGAAGAAGAGTAATGCTTGACATTACCGTCTTTAAGATGAAAAAAGAGAAGTTGGACTGTCAGACCTATAAACCAACAGAGACAAAGAGAGGACGAACATAATATTCTGGTTAAGCAGATACATGTCAGATTTTCTCACTTATCTTCCTTATACTTTGATGTTGTGTCGAGTAGTATTTAGTCTCACTTCGGCCACCAGATTGTCTTTGAAGTTTTCCATTTTTTCCACATTTGCATCTCTAACCCGATTTCTTTTTCTTCGATTATACTCTTGAATAAAAGCGCATTTGTTTTTTTATACGTATACCTTTTGTGAAAGTGTTTATTTGATATTTGGACAGTTTTCACACATTATACACTTCATGTCAAAATTTTGTCATTAGTACTATAACATGAAAACAGTTTCTCTTTTAGGCATGTGTACATTTCTTGCATTTCTCACATTTCCTGTCATCCTACATTTACCCAAATCATTGCAGACACGAAACACACATGAAATGCATGTGTTCCAAATAACAATATAATGTATTATTTACCCTATACATCTCCATGCACATCACACACAGATAAGGATCCTTGGCTTGAGCTGGGAGAACGTTTTGCCCAAGTTGAGCTGCAGCAGTGGGAGGATGGGATAGCAGGATGCTTGATGCTTGTGCTGATCGACACATTTACAAGACAAAAGACACTAATGGGGAGGTGCAAAGGAATTTAAAATGGCCCACGATTACGAGTTTTTTCGTAGGCTTCAGGGATTCTAGTGTTAATGTGAACCTCCAGGTACGTGTAGCTCTTGCTTCTCAGGTGCATACAAACCACAGGTTGCTCTCATGCTAGTATTCTACCTTCATTTGGTTACAAATAGTTCAGTATATCTGAGGTTAATTTTTCATGCACAGCAGCTTGTTGTAAGAGTTCTTCCCTTATCAGCAAATATTAACTTGTGACTACAAAAAAATGTTCATATTTTTCTTCTGAGTGTATTCTTGTTGTTATCAGCAAATAAATAAATTCATACTGCTTTTTTCATATTTTTGTCATACAATTGTTATTGATTTTTATTTAAATAATATATAATACACCAATCAGCCACAACTGACAGGTGAAGTGAATGACTTTGATTATCTCATCACAGTGGCGCATGTCAAGGGATGGGATATATTAGGCAGCATGTGAACAGTGAGATCTTGAAGGTGATGTGTTGGAAGCAGGAAAAATGGGCAAGCATAAGGATCTGATCAGCTTTGACAAGCACCAAATTCTGATGGCTAGATGACTAGATCTCCAAAGAGCTGATCTTGTGGGGAGTTCCCAGTTTACAGTGTTTAATGTTTACAAAAAGTGGTTCAAGGAAGGACAACTGGCGAACCGGGCGACAGGGTCATGGGTGCCCAAAGCTCTTTGATGTGCCAGGAAAGCGAAGGCTAACCTATCAGGTCTGATTCCACAGAACAGCGACTGTTGGACAAATTGCTAAAAATCCTAATGCTTTCCATGAGAGAAAGTTGTCAGAACACACAATACATTGCAACTTGAGTAGCTGCAGAATGGTCAGAGTGCTCATGCTGACTCACAGTCCACTACCGAAAGCTCATACAATGGGTACATGATCATCAGTGGAACAACGGAAGAAGAGTAACTGGTCTAATGAATCATGTGTTCTTTCAGATCATGTGGACAGTCGGGTGCATGTGTGTGTCATTTACCTGGGGAACAGGTGGCTCCAATATGTGCTATATGAAAAAGGCAAGCCAGTAAAAGAAGTGTGATGCTCTGGGCAATGTTCTGCTGGAAAACTTGGTCCTAGCATTCATATCAATGTTATTTTGATCTAATCCAACTACCTAAAGACTGTTGCAGACTACGTACACCCCTTCATGGCAATTGAATCTCTTAATAGCAGCAGCCTCTTTCAGCGGGATAATGCTCCCTGCCATACTACAAAAATAGTTCAGGAATGGTTTGAGAAACATGACAAAGGGTTTAAGGGGATGACTTGGCCTCCAAATTCCACAGATCTCAATCCGATCTAGCATCTGTGGGATATCCTAGAAAATGAAGTGTGATCCATGGAAGGCCCACATCACAACTTATAGGACTTAAAGAATCTGTTTCTAACGTCTTGGTGCCAGATGCTACAAAACACCTTCAGAGGTCTTGTAGAATGCATGCCTCTGTGGGTCAGAGTTGATTTGGCTGTACAAGAGGGACCTACACAATATTAGACAAATGTTTTTAATGTTTTGGTTGATGGGGACATATAATCTAATCTAATCTAAATATAATATAATATAATATAATATAATATAATATAATATAATATAATATAATATAATATAATATAATTCAGACCACATCACTTTCTGCACACTTTGTTGTGTTATAGATTTAATTTAAACAATTTAAAAAATAAATTTCCAGTTTTTACCCATTAATCTATGCTCAATATCCCATAACGACAAAGTGAATGCAAATTTTCAGAACAGTTTTTAAATTTATGAAACAAAGAAAAACTGAACTTGCACACCATTTGTTGTAGCACTCCAGGTGCATCCTGTTTCTTGTGTCTAGAACTTGATTGGAGTCCACTTGTGGCAAATTGATTTGATTGGACATCATTTAGAAGGATACACATCTGTGTATGTAAGGTCCCACAATTCACACTGCATGTCAGGACCAAAAACAAGCCAGGAAGTCCAACGAACGCTCTAAAGACCTCTGCGATCAAATTATGTCCAGGCATGAATAGGGCAATGTATAAAGTCATTTATAAAAATTTGATTGTTCCCAGAAGCACAGTGCTCTAAATA
Organism: Erpetoichthys calabaricus; assembly: GCF_900747795.2. Classification (NCBI taxonomy): domain Eukaryota; kingdom Metazoa; phylum Chordata; class Cladistia; order Polypteriformes; family Polypteridae; genus Erpetoichthys; species Erpetoichthys calabaricus. Next base: position 119,405,010 of record NC_041404.2, read on the forward strand.
ATTGTGAAATGGAAGAAGTTTCAAACTACCATTACTATTCCTAGAGTTAGCTATACAGTCAAAACAAAGTAACTGAGCAAGAAGGGACCTGGTCAGAGAGGTGACCAAGAACCCAATGGTCAATCTAACAGACCTTCAGAAGTCATGTACTTAGATGGAAGAACCTGTTTTAAGAACCAACATCTCAGCAGCACTTCATCAGGAGTTAATGGTGCAGTGGCTAGAAAGAAGTCAGTCAAATAATATTTAAAGGACTCAAAGAGCAAGAAGAGAAAGACTCTGCGGTTTTGGGCAGAACTCTAAGTACGATGTTTGGTGAAGACCAGGCACTGCTCATTGCCAGCCTAATACCATCCCTATGGTGAAGCATGGTGGTGGCAGCATCATGCTGTGGGGTGGGGATTCTTCTCATTGGCAGGAATTGGAAGACCAGTTAAAATTGAGGAAAGGATAAATACAAAAAGGACCTTTAAGAAAATCTGCTCCAGAGTATATGTAACCTCAGACTAGGTCATAGGTCATTTTTCAGCACAATAATGACCCAAACCATACAGCAAGGACAACAACGGAGTAACTATGAGACAAGTTTCTGACTGTCATTGAGTGGTCCACCAAAGCTTGGACTTAAACCTCATAGAATGTCCATGGACAGACCTGAAGATGACAGTTTACAGAAGCTTCCAGCCAATCTAAAAGAGTTTGAGAGGATCTTCTGAGAAGAATGGGATAAACTTCCAAAATGGAGATGTGCAAAGCCTGCTGAGGCTTACCTAAGAAGACTCAATGCTGTCAGAGGGGGTTGGCAGGGGTTATTGAGTAGAGACTGATGGGCAAAAATGGCAGATTTATCAATTTAAAATTAAATCTACAAAACAATAAAGTGTGTAAAAAGTGAAGGGGTCGGAATAATTTCTTAATTCATTGTATATCCATGCACCTAAAAATAATTACATAGGTTTGAGAAGGCCGTTTTATGTAGTGCTTGCTATATACATAAACAAAAACAGTATAGTGAGAAATATTGTCTCATAAATTTAAGCATTAGCTAAATTTATAAAGGTGTACAGTGCTCTTGAATGCACAAAAGGCTGCCTGCATACTTTGTTATCTACCTTTTTTTAAAATACCAGTTTTAACATGAATCCCAGCACTGTTTCCAATTAGTGAATGAACAAGAAAATGACTCCCATAATATTACTCACTTTCCTGCAAATCGGTTTTTATCTTTTTTGACTTGCGCTGCTGAATGCATTTTTTTTTCTACAGCTTCAAAGACAAACATGACCTTTTTGCATTTCCTGCCGTCACGGGAAAAGTCAAGAATAATGAAATAATTGTGAAGTAAATTGAAGCTCATAAAATGACTACATTACTCTCCACTGATAACAGCGCTAATTATCATAACACATACATAGAAATTAAAGCTCTGTTTTTTAAGAGTGATGATTGGGGATTAATAGTTAAGACAGCTAAATAAATGGGGCCTGTTTGAGTAATATGCCTATCTCTCTTGCACTGCAGCTTAGTTTACTGTTGCTAATTAACATTTTTCAAATATCGCAATCACCTCTGGGTTAATTTTATTTATTGTTTTAATATTAACAACATCCTCTACACATCTAGATGTAATTAGTACGCAATTATATTTTCTCTACTGTAGAAAAAAAATCACATTTTTATATTATATTTGCATCTTTCACAATAACTAACACAAGGTGCATAATAAAGCAAATAAAAATACAATACAAAGCTGAGAAAGAATCCCGTCTTAACAGTATGTAACGTATTTAATACTGTTGGTATTATACAGCGCCTACAGTACTCCACCCTCTGGCACAACCCAGCAAGTGAAATAAAAAAGTGCAATTTTTTTTTTCCTGATTGTTTTTTACTTCATCTAGCTCTATTTGCAGATGATCTGCATCAAGATAACAAAATGATATAATTTAAGGGGCACAATTTGCAATATATTACTGAATTATTAATTATATTCTGTTTAACTGGAGTTCATGATGGAATAGTGGTGAGTGCTGCACAACTCCACAGTCCTCAGTTTGAATCACCATCTGTGTGGAGATTGCTCCTTCTCCCTGTGGGCTTTTCTCTGGATACTTTGTTTTTCCTGTCATAAGCCTTAGATGTGCATGTTATCTTAATGGGGGACTCATGCGAGTCTGTGTGCATAAATGTGCTCTATGATAGACTGTCACCAGATGCTGCCAGGACAGGGTTTTACTCCTTTCACAGAATTCAGCATCTCAAAATACTTTTTTATTGTTCCACAGCAAAAGGAATCTGTTTAGCACCTCTGTGTACAGTCAGAATAATGATTAAAATATGAAGAAGGCTGTACAGTGCCCTCCATAATGTTTTGGACAAAGACACATTTTTCTTTCATTAACCCCTCTGCTTCATAGTTTCAAATTACACATCAGACAATTCAGACATGATTAAAGTCAACATTGCAGACTTTCATTTAAGGGTATTTACATACATTTTCTACATGGTCCCTCTTTTCAGAGCAGCATAATGTTTGGGGCATAGCAATGGGAGGTCTATTAAAGCAGTCATATTTAGAACCTTGCTGCATACCCCATGCATGCAATGACTGCTTGAGGTCATAGACGTCATGAGGTGCTGAGGATCTTCTCTGGCGATGCCCTGCCAAGCCTTTAATGCAGCCATCTTCAACTCCTGCTTGTTTTGGGGGCTTGTCCCCTTATGTTTACTCTTCAGCATATGGATGGCATGTTCAATTGGATTTAAATAGGGTGATTGGCTTAGCCATTCAAGGATTTTCTATTTTTTAGCTTAAAAAAAAACAACGTAACAGTATGTTTGGAATCATTATATTGTTGTAAGGTGAAGCACCATCCAATGAGTTTGGAGGCATTTACTGGAACATGAGCAGATCAGATGTTTCTAAACACATCAGAATTCATTGTGCAACTGCTAACAGCAGTTACACCATTAATGAAGATAAGTGTACCAGTACCTGTGGCAGCCATACATGCCCAAGGTATAACGCCCCCATCGTCATGTTTAACAGATGAGTAGTATACTTTGGATCTCCACAATTCGCTCTTGCCATCACTCTGATACAGGTTCATCTTTGTCTCGTCTGTCCAGAGGACCTTTTTCCAGAATTGTGCAGACTCTTTTAAGTACTTAAGTACAAACTAACTTTGCCATCCTGTTTTTGTGACTAACTAGTGGTTTGCATCTTGCAGTGTGGCCTCTGTATTTCTGTTCATGAAGTTTTCTGTGGATAGTAGTCTGACAAATCCATATCTGCTCCCTTAAGGCTGTTTGGAACTTTTTCTTCACCATAGTGAGGATTCTTCTGTCATCAGCAGTAGAGGTCTTCCTTGGCCTACTAGTCAATTTGCAATTACTGAGTTCATCAAAGAGGGTTCTGGATAATAGACTGTCTGTAGGGAAAAACACAGTTTGTGAGATTCAAGGACTGTGTTTCTGATACAGATATGAGCAACACAGAGGAACTATATAACAAAGGGCACAGCAGGCTCTTTTCCCTTAGGGGGCTGTGTTCCTTTAATGTGGAAAGCTGACATCCTTCACATCTTTTACAACTCTGTGATGGCCAGTGCGATTTTCTATGCTTTGTGTGCTTGGATAGTAACATCGCTTCAAGAGAGATTCACCAAACCAACAAGTTGATTAAAAGCACGGCATCAGCTTTGGGGCACACTCTGGACCCCCTGGAAGTATTGGAAAGGAGATAATGATAACAAAACTGAGTGCCATTATAAACAATGCTGCACGTTCCTCTCTATGACACAGTATATTTAATACTTTAAAGCCAATGTATTATTCAGTAGAAGTGTGTCAAGAAACGCTAGTGGGGCTCCTTATACCAACAGCAATACGCCTCCATAATGCATCACTGGGACTTCTTCTTTCGTTTTTACCCTCGTTGGCGCAGGGTCCACTTTTCTGCATGTCGATCTTCACTTCATTCGATCGAGGGTGTCATTGGGGACAATGTTGGCGAGTCGCATGTCTTCTTTAAGTCGATTAAGCCACTGTTTTCTGGGTCATCCACAGGATCAATGTCCATCTGGGCTGAGGCGGAGGGCTGTCTTGGCCACTGCCTGCTTGCTGCTGCACATGACGTGGCCATACCAGTGCAGGCGGGCCTCCTGCATTTTCTCTGGTATTGGCGCAACACCTGTTATTTTTCTCACATCTTTTTTCATGATATGGTTGAGCCGCATGAGGCCAAGCACCCACCGAAGCATGCGTATATCCATGACATGCAAGGTTTGCTTGTGCTTGGTGGTGGCCAGCAAGCTTTCAGATCCATTGAGGATGACTTGGAGTACGACGCTCTTGCAGAACTTGGCCTTCAGGTGGACAGGTATCTTGCAGTCGCAGAGGACTCCAGTGACCTGTCCCCACTTCAGCCAGGCCACATTGTCATGAGTGGGGTGTCGGGCAGGGTCTCAGATGAGGGAGCTGAGGTATTTAAACTGGCCATCGATTTGGATGGTTCCACCCATCTGCATTCCACACTCTATGTACTCCGTCTTCTTGACATTCAGCCGCAGCCCATGTTCTGCCAGCCTGGCGGCCCACTGATGCATTTGCTTTTGGAGATTTTGGCCTTCCTCCTCGGCTAAGATGCAGAGGATGAAGAGCAGGGTGATGTGGATGCCGTCCGCAATGTTGTCCCAGAGGGCATCTACTGGTTGGCTGGTGTCGAAGGAGAGTGTGTCTAGTGCAGCTGCCAGCTCCCTCCTGTGCTCAGGGAGTTTCCACCACTTGATGCATTCAAGTTCAGTCATGCGTGGTCTCCCTTGCCATCCGAGATTGAGCTGGAAGTTGAAGAGAAGAAGGTGGTGGTGCGGGGTGATGTTGTCCGACGGGATGACTTTAGCGTCTATCATCAGCTTGAGATCGTTTTGTCGGAGCAGCCAGTAGTCAATTTAGGATATCCATCCACTGCTATTGTAGGTGATCAGATGGGTTGGCCATTTCCTGAAGTAGGTGTTGGCGATTATGAGGTCATGTACCTCGGAGCAGTCGAAGATGCGGTAGCTGTTGTCATTGCGGGTGCCATAGCCTTACTCACCGTGACACTGAGGGTAACTGTCCATCAATGATCCTTCATTGCCATTGAGGTTGACGCTGATAAATATGTGCCCATCTGGAGCAATTGAGACTACTCAAAACATGGCGCTGTTGGAGTTGATCTTGATGAGGAGGAGCTGGTCGGCGATGCGGCTGACTTCGACAACGTTATCTCAACATCCCTCGGTTACAGCCACCACAACCCCATTTTTATTAGACTTTCGCCACGGTAGTATATCTTGAAGGTGATGGGGTTTTGCCACCCAACGCCTCACTGTAACTATGACTCCCAAATCAGAAGTTTTCTTTCTTTTAAATTTTCTTCCTTTTAGTCATTCTGGTGTGTGTTCAGAACATATTGTGTGTGTATATTTATTTATTTAAAAAGCCTCTGTAAAAAGCCAAATTTCCCCCTGGCAACACGTAAAGTTCTATATTTTATAATCAGGTACTTAATATAATTCCCATTTTCTTCCTGTGCTCTCAAATTAAATTCCTGAAGCATGCAAACCTTGATAACAAATTAAGTGTCACAATTGTTTTGAATTAAATGTCCTTAACCTTTAGTGACACATCTGGACGTAGCATTGAGTAACTCTGTGCTTTCATGCAAAAAAGGTCTTGCAGTTTAAATAAAGTGTCATACGATTACCTTAGTAACAACAGAGATTGCCATTTCTTATTTTACTTCTTACCAGAAGTGCAGTACTTTGTTTTGCTGTATGCATGCATACAAATGTCTCAGAGAACAGGTTAGATGGTTAGCCTCCCTCTGCACACCATTCTTATCAATGAATTCCAAGAGGAACATGAGCTTTGGTATTTGGCTGTCACTGAATTAGGTTTGCATGTTTTGTTAGAGAGCAAATTTTCTCAGGGTATATCCCTGGCCTTAGTTTTACTTATTTTTGCTTATTTCTTTTCTTACTTTTTATAAATTGAATTGTTGGTTTTGTGTCAATTACTTTAATTGGTTTTCACTTTTCTGTTAATTATTTGTAATGGGTTTTGTAATTGCCCTATGTTGTTTCATTGCTCTCTTTTGCCTCTTTATGTTGAACTGAAGGGGATGGAACTGGCCTATATAACGGTTTTAAACCCTCACTGCTGTATTGTGTTCTTCTCTGTCTGTGGCTCCCCTTTATCTCCCCTCCTTTGAATTATTTCACTAAGGATGGTCTTTCCTTTTGAGCTTTGTTTGGCTTTTTCTATTTTGACTTTTTGTAATTCTGTGTTTAGGTACTTTGGCCTTTATGTTCAATGTTGTATATTTGATTATTGATGTTATTTTTATTTTTGTACTTTGTTTATACTTGAATCTCTTGGCCTTTTCCTCGTTATTGATTTGCAGTTTGTATTTTAGGATAACCAGTTAATAAACCAATTAAAGCCATACATTTCTGTTTATTTTGGGGGCTCATTGAAGTGTTCTGAAGTAGAGACACACTCAGAATAACGTTTCGAATGCTGTTTATTTTCTAACCCTGTTCAACCAACTTTCCATACAGCGTTTTTGAAAACCACACACTTCCCTCAAGATGTCATATGTTCCAAAAGACACAGACCATAGTAAGCAATACCTAAATATAAAATAATTGACAAAAGTATCATTGAACAATAATATGCAACATTTTCCCCCTCCCCAACCAAATGAATTAGGTGTGGAAAGATATCAGAAAGTCTTGGAAGCAAGCAGGCCTTGAACGTACAGTAGTCTTGCTGCTGGAGATATTGGGGTTCCACTGCAGGCAATGGGTTGAGGATCAGTACTCTGGGGAAGAAGAAGGGGGGCCTGGGACATCCAAGTTGTGCCATGTGTGTTAGGGTTGCCCTTGATGATGTTATCACACCCTGAAGGGGCTGGCACCCTGCAGGTTCAAATTGGCTCTTAATCTGAAGGGGTGACGACCAGAAGGAGTGAAGCTTGTCAGAGTGACATGGGCAGCAGACCCTGACCCAGTCCATTACCTTGAAACTAGTAATCCGTATTCTCCTCTTCCTGTTGAACCCATGCTGGGACTTTGCTTGTTGTTTTTGCACTATTGACTCAACTGACTTGGTGGGTGAAAAAGTTGTAGCGGTACAAAGCTTGTGCAAGGGTAGTTCCAGCTCACAGCCTAGTATAAGTTTGGCTGGGGAAATGCCAGTTGTAGCATGCTGATCAGCTCTATAATGCAGCAGGATCTGTGATAGTGCTTCATTAAAAGAGAAACCCTATGACAGGTGGGCCCTGAGGCCATTTTTTAGGCTCTGATTAAAACATTCAACCCCTCCATTAGCCCGAGGGTAATAAAAGGATATTCTGATGTGGCGTATACCCCGGTTTTGGACAAAATCAGTGAACACGGCAAACGTGAACTGTGGACCATTATCTGTTGAAATGCATTTTGGTAAACCCAAGCGAGCAAACAGTGTGTCCAGGAAACCAATGAGGGACTCTGCTGAGACTCAGCCCATAGAAATGACCTCTGGCCACTTTGTATGGAGGTCGTATGCTACTGCCAAAAAGCGCTGGTAATATGGCACACCTTTTAATTCGCCACAGATATCTACCTGAATGTGTTACCAAGGCTGATAAAGCCAGGCCAAGGGTTGGACAGGAGGCATTGGTGGGGGCCCAGTCTTACCACTTATTAAACATGGTGAACAGTTATGCACCAGTTCCTCTAAGTTTCGGATCAATGCCAGGCCACCAAACTAGGTCTCTCCAGCATTGCTTTAGCTTTACAATTCTGAGGTGGCCCTGATGAGCCATGGCCAGGACCTGACCCCTGAGGCTGCTGGGCACAACCGTGCGATGTCCACAAGCTAGACAAGTCTCATTCTAACATGAAAGCTCATCTTTAAATCAGATGTAAGACTGGAAGTCAGGGGGCACTTCCAATGGCCAGCCATTAGCAATATACTGTCGTAGAACTGTGAAAACTGGATCCAAGGCAGATTCTTTTGAATGTTTCTGAAGTCATACTAAATCTTGGAGTGGAGAGTGCAGCAAGTGAGTCAGATCCTCCTCATGATCAGTTTGCATAGTGGTAGGGGGATGAAAAATAGAACGCGACAACAAATCAGCCACTACATTGTCCCATCCTGTGGCAAACTGAAACTTAAAATTGTACCTCTGGAGATGCTCACCCCAGCTGTGCATGCGCAGCAGCCTGTGACCTGTACCGGCAGAAGACATCAAAGATGTTAGGGCCTGGTGGTCAGTTCATAATGTAAATGGATGCCCATACAGGTAGGTATGCCACTTTTCACAAGCCCATACACATGCAAGTGCCTCCCTCTCCCCTGCTGAGTATTTGTGTTCGGCAGAGCTCAATGCATGGGAGGCAAAAGCCACAGGCTTCTTCACTCCAAGAGACGCAATTGCCACAGAACTGAGCTACTGTATATGAGACCTCATCTGCTGTACTGATGCTTGAGACTGACAGTCAGATGCACAGTTACACTATGTGCCATGTGGCTCATTCACTGAACAACAGTTCAGTGATTCGAAGGAGGCATCTGTGTTTCAGCTATTTTATGTGCACATTCAGAAGCAGATTCTATTTGGCAAGCAACAGTCAAAGCTGTAGAGAGTGTCAAGTCATCATCCTCCAAAAGAAGCCTCTTACGCACCAGTGGAAGAGTAGTTTTTTCAATCAGTTGGTCTCTAATTATTTCATCAAGAAGGCCAAATTTACAAGACTTGGCTAAATCCTTTAAAACAGCCACGTACTGCGAAATAGACTCACCAGCACGTTGTGTCCGCTGATGGAACTGTAGCTGTTTCGAAAGGATGCTCTGCTTTTTTGTAAAGTGCTCGTCAAGGAGCCCAACAGCGGCTTCGTACGTGTCAGCGTTGCCGAGAGTCTGGAAAACGCGTAGTCCTTCTGAGCCGAGGCAATGCAGGAGAATAGCTCTTTTTCTGGCACTGGCAACTGCGTCCAAACCCATGGCAAGAAGGTACGTTTGAAATGAAGACTTCCATCTATTCCAAGGGATGGGCGGTTCACCCAGCTGAGGCAAGAAAGGCTCAGGAGGTGGCAGCAAAACAAACAGAACATTTTCAGCCAACCTCATTCGCCAATTGTAGTGTTCTTTAGGCTGAAGTAGAGACACATTTCGAATGATGTTTATTTTCTAACCCTGTTCAACCAACTCTCCATACAGCGTTTTTGAAAACCACACACTTCCCTCCAGATGTCATACATCCCAAAAGACGCAGACCATAGTAATTAATACCTGAACATAAAATAATCAACAAAAATATCATTGAACAATCATATACAACACTCACGGTCTCCTTTTCTCTTGTAAAACTGGAATTGTAATAATTGTGAGCTGCTTTCAAAAGCCTATTGAAAGTGCCATGGAGCACGGACGGTGGTGGAGAATGATTTCTTTCTCGGCCAGGAGACCATAATGGAGGAGCGGCAGGAAGCAGGAGTAGAGACACAACCGTTCTGGAATGCCTTGCAGTCTTCAATGAGAACAATGAATAAAGGATGGACTCGCCAAAAGTTTATACCGGGAACAGTTTAATCGCCCACCAAGATGGTGGCAGTGTTCCTTTAGGCTGATCCCAGTCAGAACACCTGCCGTGTTGCATGGGAATTAGGGTGCATAAGTGCAGCCCTATTGGGGTCCCAGGGTGCTGCCAGATGGGTTAGTTTGCTGTTTATTTGCTGTTTCATATGTATGAACAATTCAGAGCGGGCAGCTATCTCTATGGGCTATGCTGTTGGGCCATTAACTGTGAAACAAAACAAGCAAATAGGCAAATGAAAACAACAGAGGGAGAGACACAGCCTGAGTAGTCCACTTTACACCTGTTCAATCACATGATCGTGCTAACCCCTGGGCTATCTCCACCTCCCTAACCTAATTTTGAGATACAGATGAGAGGAGAAATAAAGAAATGAAAGAAAAAACACACATTCAAGAAACAAGGGGGAAAATGTAAACCACTTCAACAAGGGGCAATAACAGCTAAGAAATTAGCATTTTATGAAAGATGGACTGCAGCAAGCTTAATTTGTTGAAGCGGTCATCAGAGCAGCCTGTTTATTAGTCTGCTTATGATGGCATGCAAACCAAGACAGTTCATCAGAACACTTAAATCAATAGGAATTTTCAGTAATTTAATGTGTACACATGTTAGACCCTCACAGTTTCTTAATCTTTTGTCAAGATTCAACGAAGTGCAGCATCAACAGAGTAGCAAGGCGTAGTAGATGACCAGTAGAAGGACTATGTAGCTGTAGGAGTATTTGCACTCAGTCACAGAGGATCAGGGGAGAATACAGCATCTGTACAGCCTGTCCTTTACAGTAAGGCAGTCACTTATAAACAGTTAGGATTGTTATGTGAACATATCCTGAAGGGGAGGTCAAGAACGGTTGGTGACTACCTGGTTGTGGTGAATGAGTTAATGTAGCCAATTTTTCATCCCAGTCCATAAATGTAACATATTTATGTTGACAGAGTAAAGGAAAGTGTACTCAGATCCTTCCAGAATATTTTTATCTGTTATGGAAGGATTCAGGATTTAGACCTGGCCTGACATCATTTAGTGAGAAATGTTCAGTTGCTTTCATGCAAGTTGCTTGAACTGTTATATCTCATGGCGAGCTCGGGTACTGTGATATTTTGTGTGCTCTGGAGAATCGGCTGACATCTCTTATTTCAGACGATATTTAATGTTGGAAAGGATTCATCAGACTGAGTGGAAAAGGCAGGAATAGGCCTAGAGATTTTTGTGAATGTGCAATGATGAAAAAGAGAGCACAGTACAATTAAAGCTAAAATGTGTGATCAAGACATTGAAATGTGGACTGAATTCAAGCAGGTTACATGACTCCACAACAGAAATGACTCACTCTGCACCAATATCTTATTGATGATGCATTTTGAATACTGGTGATTTCAAACAAGGAATCAAATGTCTATTAGGTGTGTTCCATTTGTGGAAACTGCAAGCTAGGCCTGCTCTATCCAAATAATTAGTGAGTTTAAATATAAAGCTGTGGTAAAATCTAAGCAGGTCTGACCTCATCTTAATGCCACTTACAAGTCTGTTACTGACATCAGCAGCTCTCTGTTATCCAAGGCAGAAGGTTTTATGTGCGTTTAGGAGGGGTTGTTGTTTGTTTTTATTTTTGGAGAGCCCAATTTCCCATTGGGGACTATAAAGAATAATCTATCTATCTATCTATCTATCTATCTATCTATCTATCTATCTATCTATCTATCTATCTATCTATCTATCTATCTATCTATCTATCTATCTATCTATCTATCTATCTATCTATTTTGTACAGTTTAGATGACTTCAGTCTGATACAGACAAGTAAAGATTTTAAGACAGGAAAAATGAAAGATGAAGGTGTGCTCACTTTCAACAAGAAATACTACAAACCAAATGCAGGTTGTGAGAATTACTTCTTCACTTTTTAAATGCATGGCTTTTATTTAGGACAAACAGGTGAATGTTGTGTTCAGCAAAGGTATTGAAAATGTGTAAAAGACATGAATGAAGATGTGTTTTCCATTCGGTAAGTTAAATTTGTTTTAAGGCATGGTAAACAACATTTTTTAAATATTTTAAGTTATTTTCTGTGTTTCTGTTATAATGACATCATAAGCAAAGTTTGAAGTGATAAAGAAAGTTACTGCAATTTGTGCATATACCCTCCCTGCTCTACACCCTCCATTTTATATTTTTAAACTAAAGTCACTAGAAAACCTGAATCAATCATGTAGGTTATGTAGGTATGTCAAAGGTGTGAGGTTTCGCTTTTGGGACCCCCCCTCTAAAGGGATGACACTCTGAATCGCGATTGCCATATCTGTGCAGGGCTGCTTGTCCATTGCCAAGGCAACTGCAGGTTCTCAGCACAGCAGAATTGTGACACGGAGGCAACTATGAGCCGACCACAGATGCGCTATAAGTGCCTGTTGTTGATGGGTCATGCAAGGAACATTATAAATGCAGGGAGCAGTATTACTTGGCCACTAACCTGGCCATGACCCTGTCTGTTTGCTGTGTATATGTATCAGAGAGAGTGGTAGATCCTGCTACAATAAATAACTGTGCTGTTTCTGTTTCAAGCTGAATAAAGTTGGTTTTGCTAAAGTACTGAGACTCATCCTCATGTTTTGGGGTGCAAGACAGTGACTCACGTGTCACAAAAGTATGAGAAAAACACACAGAGAATAATCAGACATAACTTGTTTTTCCATGTTTTCTGTAATGGAGAACTCTTAACACTTTTTTATCGATTTATCACCTTTTCTGGTGATTTAGTAACTAGCTGCGCCTGCACACTCACTCTCCTCAGTAATCTGACTCACGGATGGGCCAAGTGAATTTGGTGACTTACATACTGTATGTTGCATCCCAGTTTACCATTATGAACTAGTATCCAGTTGTATGTTTTTTGGAATAATCAAACTGCTTCTTTGTCCAGAATTCCAAATGATCATCTCACTCAGACACAGTATTGTTTTTGTTGTGGCTATCTGAATATTCTGTGTCTGTACATGTACTGGTATAAAAATAATCCATATGAAGATAATAATATTCAAAGCTCAAAATTGCTGAACAGTTCTTTAATTATTATATAAAATGAGAGAATTGACTGAAAAAAATAACTCAAAATGCGAACTGTGTGAACTAACACTGATTAACCTGCCAGCAATAAGTACACCTGAGCAAACAGCCAGCAATTAGAAAACCTGCACTTTTTAACTTTATTTGAATGGAGTCTTCTCAGACTTTTTAACTCTGGATTATTTAATATCATTCTAAACACTCTATGTGTATATTTTAAAAACTGCTATAGATTGATTTTATATTCTGTAACTTCTGATTTAAACCTTGTATCGTTTAGATCAGTGGTTCCTAAACTCGATCCTGGGGACCCACTGTGGCTGCAGGTTTTTGTTCCAACCAGATTCACAATCATTGATAATAATCGATAACAACTGATCTCATTTAATTAGCTGGTCTTTTTTACTCTTCTCTTATTCTGCATTCAGAAAAACACAACAGTATGTTTTTTACATTTATAAGACATTTAGAAATATTGTATTTTTTTCTAAACCTATAAATGCTTAAATCTCTTTTTTTGTTTTCCTATTATTTTCCCCTTTTCCTGTGTAGTTTGCTCCCTTCAGTTAACCCTAATAGTGACAATTAAAAACCACCATAACAGAATGATGAAAGCTGCAACGACTTCAGTGTCAGACTCACTAATTCGCGAATAATCAATTAAATAATCAGAACACCTGGAAAAGCAAAATGAAAATTAGGTTGAAATACTGAACCTGACTTAAAAAAAAAACTACATATTCCCCATATAACTACAACTTCTCCATATAACTGCTTATTACATTTTAATACAAATCTACCAAATTTAGTTTGTAATTTCTACATTGGCTCCAAAACACAGAACCTGGGAAATAATGACTCACTTAGTTAGGCTAAGAGTCCAATGAGAAATGGAAGTTGGTTAGAACAAAAACCTGCAGCCACAGTGGATCCCCAGGAACGAGTTTGGGAACCACTGGTTTAGATCATTTGTTTAAAAAATAAACAGAGTATTAATTTATTAGACCTAGAATAATTAGGATCAGACTGGACAAACAGCCTGAGAAAGGTAAAACTGATTGATTATTATGGTAATCATTGTTAATGCGATGTGAAGTTGGGTCTTGAAGTTTGGGTGGCATTCTGGGGAAGATCGGGAAGAAAGGAAGGCAGGAAGAGCAAAACAGGAGAGTGAAAAGCATGGAGAGCTAAGAAGGCAAACAACCCGAAGAAACTGACAAGGACCTCTGCAGATTGAACACCAATCTGAGAAAACTCTGCACCCAGACTTTAAAATATTCATCTTCTATCACCTTAATTTTCTGGATAAATATTTTCAATAAGACTTTTTGAATACATTTGTTAACCTTTAAAACCTATTTTTAAATATATGTCCTACTTTTGCTACTAATGGTTTTTCTGTGGTTTTATTTATATTGTTTTATCAAAATATTAATTTTATACTGTTTGACTAGGTCAAGCTATATTGCTAAGATCACCTGGGGAGGGTGATTGCCATCTTCCTACAGGGGTTTTCAGTTAAGAAGAAACATCCTCAATACGAAGCAGCGCAGTGAGCGGGCACGTGCTCTGATGATTGGCACAATTGTAGCTCAGGTCTGAAGACAATCATTTGGTCTGCTTGTGCAGAGCTAGTAAGTCTCTTTACTTCAAGCAGCTGTCCACATGCAGGTAAGGCTGTACATCTGGGGTGATACAAAGCAGATACCTAATACTCATATAAACAATACAGTCAACAGCAACTGTAGTGTAGGCAAACCAAAATAACGAACACAGGAATTTTTTATAATAATATATTCAAAGTATAATGATAAGAGCACCTGGAGTGGGTGACTGCCATATCCCCACAGGGTAGCTAAGTAAAAGACCTTTTTCAATAGTAGCAATGTGGTGAGCAGACACCTGCTTTGGTGACTGGCACAGGTATAACTTAACCATTTGCTCTACTTATGCTAAGCTAGTAAGTCTCTTTGCTTAAAGCAGCTGTCCATGTTTAAATAAGACTGCACATGTGGAATGCAATAAAGCAGCTATATAAAGGCACAATTCCATGATAGTACAGTATCATTAAGAATTGAGAGAAGGTTTTGTAAGGGATGTCTGGGGTCTGAGGTAATATTGTAGCTGGCTCTGCCTCCACCTTCTTTAATTTCTTCAAACATGAAAGGTTGATTTTGTATGAAGTTTACAGTATTGTCTGCTACATGCATATCAAACAGTTCTACTCAGTGAACAATGAACCCCTCCCGTATATTAAATATGGCCAATCTGGATCTCTCGGGATTCCACATTATCAAAATCTTCCAATTTGTGAATTAGTATGGTGCTTTAATGGTTGATTGTTTCAAAGTGTATTCCATGGATTTGACACCCAAGGAAAAAGTAGCTTTCAATCTTAAAACATCATGGTGCGTGACAGCACTGAGTGTACTATTGAGGGTTAGAAAGTGAAAGGATTGTATGAGAAGTGGAAAAATGCGAGCAGAACTGCATGTCTGACTGTTTCCACCCACTTCAGACAATGATCTTGAGGGCTTCACTGTGTATTGTACTACTGCTAAGTACACCACAGTGTGACATCATAACAAGCAGGCCATTTAAGTGTTCTTTTCAATAGCATGGTTAAACAATTCAAAACAGAACATTTCTTGACCACAAATAAATAAGAACACTTAAAGATTTAATGCTAACATTAAAATCCTTAAGCAAACCTTAATCTTGTGTTCTTGATTTCAAACTCTGCATGCTCTGTACACAATTGTTCTACAGCTTGCACTGAATAATCTTTGACATTTTAAACCAATCTTTTTAATCCAAAAATTATTGCATTTTTAGATTGATCTCTTAGGTATTGCCAGCTAGTGAAATTTTGGTAGTTTATGAAACTTGAGTACACCTTGTTTATTAATAAATGTGTCTTTAAAATTGTGTCTTATTTCTGTAGTTTTTGTACTAGCCTGCTTGTATTCATCCTTCCAGCTTAATATAATTCCCATACATGGTGACATTGTTGATGTGACATACTAATAACTGAGCACACTCCCTCTCTCTCTTAATCACTATCAGGAATCACGGTGATTCTCCATCGTCTCTGGAGAAACCAGAAGAGAACTACCTGGAGTGACTCCTGGTGTTCCTGTTTCTTAAAAAGTTAGGTTTCCAAGTGTCTCGGCCAGATTCTTTGTCTATCAGTTATAGTGGACACATTTGCCACATTGGTTTCTGTATCAATTGACAGTGGGAAGGAAGGACTCGAGGCAGGATCTTAACGAATTTGTTTGTTTCCACCTTAGGGACTTTTATGGTGACTAGGAAGAATAAGGCAGAGCCATAGCTTTACACCATCTACTAGGCCACCAATAAAATGTGTCCCAGCCCAGAAAATGGCAGTCTGAAGATTTAAGAAGTAGTAGGGACAGACTCCATGATAGGGAGAGAGCACTCTACAATATAAGGTCGTCAACCAATAATCAGGAATTTCTCGTTAGACATGCAGTCTATTTACAAATTTTATATTTACAAAAACTCCTCATCATTTCGTATGTAAAGGTTATAGTATTTAAACTACTGTATTATATTAGGATATAAATGGGAAAAAAAATTGTTATCAATCTACAATTTTGTATCAATTTTTAACATGAAACACAGAATTTAAATGTAAATATAATCACCTAGAATTTTATCTATTCTTATAATAAGTCTGAGTTCTGCATGAATTTTACTTTTCTTAGAACTGGTAGTACAATTTTAAACATCAAGTACATAGACTGACAGATTGACAGACACATTCTAGATTTAACTACCAAAATCACTCCATGGAGTGGGTTTAAAAGTCTGATATTTAATGCTTTAGACAATGTGCCTCAACTTGAACATTTATAAAGAAATGTTGGGAAGGAGTAAGAATTTAAAAGGCTCTTAAGTTGCTGTAATGATGATCTTTGTCTTGAAACACTGTTGAACAGCATTGCTGATAACATGGTTTAAAATGAGAAGTCATTGAAGTAATAAACCTCCATCTCCATCCATACCCAGTACTGCAATGAAATGTCCTTCATGGAATCACTGATGCACTGCAGGAACAGTAACGGTTTGTATGTGCACTTCGTACTTAAAATCAACATGTAGAAGACATTCAAACTGCATGTAAGAAAAAGGGCGTCTTTGCAGTATGTAGCTGAACATGCATGTGTAACCTGATCTTCAGTGACCTAATATATATAAAACAAAATTAGGCTACACCAAAGAAGTTATCAAAGATTTTTTATATTATTTTCTTATTCATTGAAAAAGCAGTCACAAGACATGACATTCTGTGTATACAGTACTGGACTATAACAAACAAATCTCCACAAGCATAAGATTATCCCACTTTACAGCAGTGCACATGTCAAAATGGCACCACATTAGATTAGAAAAAGATTAGGATCCCCTGCTTTGAAGTTCAATGCTCTTTGATAGGTTTCAGTCTGCCTTCAACTCTTTCATTCCTCCTGTAGTACTATGGTACACCATCATCAGTCATATTCCGTTTGCTCAGGTCCTGTAAACTGTGGTGTCCATGAGAACGACAATATCCATGCAGAATGTGTTCAGTCCAGGTTTTTCTGTTTTATCCAAAATTGTATGTAATTTCTTTCTTTTTTCAAATTCTTCAGCATTTCCTTGTATATGTATGGTATCGCTATTCACTGCTATATCCACTTTAGTCATTTATTCCTATTTTCCTCATTGTCCATGTTTCCTACACATAAAATGTTACTGTACACTCTGCAATAGTGTCTTGATCATCCTTTTCTGCTGATTCTTACTTAGATAACCTCACAGCAGCGCCTTTCTTTTGTACAAGTAGGATGCCTCTTTCCCAAATTGTCTTTTTCTTGTTTGGAGGCATTTAGAGTTCTTTTAGATGACTTGTAAGTACACGTCAGTGCTCGACCTGTTCTGTATTTTCTCCCTACATGATTGTTTGTGCTTTGATCTTCCCCATATTGTACAATGCCATCAACACAAAACAAAAAGGAAAAAAAATCTTAACAGAAATTTTGCACAAAAGAAACTTTTTTTTAAAGTATGTCATTCAAAAGAAGAACAAATGCAAAAAATTATGGTCATTTTTCATGTAGCCCTCTCACACTTTTTCTTACTTTTTCCAACACTTAAGTGAATTCACAGTTAGTCTGTGTACAATAAATATGTTTTAAAGAATTAAATCTGTGAAACAGTCAACACTTTTTGATATTTTTGTAAAAGAGTCAAACAGACCAGAGTTGTAATCCACAACCAAAAATGTAATCGGTACCATCCTATCATTTTTTGTGGTATGGTATTCCCAACTTTTAACAATATAATTCCATATGTCTCTGTAACTCACTGTAAGTGCACAGTAGTCATCCATCACCATTATCTCTGCTCAAGCTGCCATCCTAAGCATGCTCAAGAATATTCCGGGAGTAAGTAAAACACAATCAGTTGGTGACAGCATGTTCGAGCAACACTTAGCAGGGCAAAAGAAAATATATGAAAATGTATAAAGTCAGAGCTGCATCCAAGTGGTTCAATTATGACATACCCAGATTTTTCTTCATAAGAGACTAGGGGGCTCTGCCCCCTGCTCGCCAACCCCCAGGTGGGCGCTATGCACCAGCCACTTCACAGCTCTGCTGCTTGAGTATGGGGAAGCGGATGTACAATTTAAACAGACTGTTATTTTCATGGGAATTGTTACATATACATAACAGAAGTATTTTACATTACAGCGAGTAAATTAACCATAGTAAAAAATAGGAAACATAATAAATTGAAAGAAAATTATGTTTAGGTATGTGTTGCATTATACGTTTTTCTTCTGTTGGCTTTTGAAATTAACACACAAATACTTTTTAAACTTACACTTTTACTGTAAAACTTAAGTAAAAACAATATTTGGACTTAACTTTTCTGAATTTTGATTCCGTGTTTGGACTTACATCGTGACAACAGAACGTATAATTGCCCATGAGTGAATATCATTTCTTTCTCTCTAATAAAAAAACTGACTTTTTCAAATGTTTGTCCTTGTGATTGGCATAGCAAAATCTATTCTAACAGGAAACTATAAACGTTTTAATACGAATGGTTTATCTAGATCTCCTTTGGTGTTTAATGTTATCCGCGGAATATATACTACATGACCTTTCTGGTCGCCTGTTAAAATTTTACATGTTAGAATTGTTCGACCAATTTTCAATACAACTAATCTTATCCAATTGCAGAGCCCATCATTCATATGTAAATTACGCAATAACATTACGATACATCCTTCTTTCAGCAGTAATTCAACCGGTGGAAGACTGGGCGGTGTTAATGGTTGTAGATATTCTACGGGATATTGTAAGTTGATGTTTTCATCTTCTGCACCATCACCACCAACATTTTCGGCATAGTCTATTGATACGGATTTAACCAATTTGCCCTGTAACCAATCGACAATTTTCGTGTTAATTTGTTTGACTTCATCATTTCTCGGTGCTAGGATTGCTCATGTACTCATTTCTTCTGTTGATAACCCTTGGGATACAATTCTTCAATAAGATTTGGACATAATAAGTCTTCTTTTATTGGGAACTTAAAATGAGGAAAATGTAAAAATTTATAAGAGCTAAGAGAGCCAAGAACTGTGTCTGACAAAAGCATTCACACGAATGAGAGGTGAGAGGACCGTGGCCGTGGGCCATGAACCGGAAATGGTTTGAATGGAGGGCAGGACCCCCTTTACCAACTTGAAAAAATCTCTTGGCAATAGTCTCATCTTGTCTCAAGATTTTCCTTTATAATAGAGAATTATACAGTGGCTATACAAAATATTCACTCCTTGGTAGTCTTTACATTTTACTGTTATACAATATTGAATCGCAATGCATTTAATTTGGCTTTTCTGACATTGATCAGCATAAAAAGACTTTTTAACATCAAAGTAGTAAAAACAGATCTCTGCAAAGTGATTTAAATGAATTACAAATATAAAGCGAAAAATAATTGACTGCATAAGTATTTACTTCCTTTAATATGACCCGCCTAAGTCATTGCTGGGGCAGCCAATTGGTTAAGAAGTTCCTGTCTGTTACTAAAGTATTTCCATGGCTTATAGTATAACTGTACCTTATCTGAAAAGTCCAACTTGTGGTGCATCAGTACAGGGTTCTAAACTACACAATGAAGGTAAAAGAACATCCTAAGCAACTCTGTGACATTTAACTAGACGTTGACAATTCTTCTTTCTTAACGTAGTACCCCAAGATGCTGTTTGTAGACTATGGCTGCCAACTTCCAAGAAAGCAACACCTAAAACACAGCGCATATTCCTTGATTATATAACAATACTTTTTGCAACCTGAATGGCAATGCAAGAACAAACTAAAGAAAAAATACTTAGCAAAATTAATATAACCATTTTTCTAAACCTTTTTCAAAATGTAGCATGGTTTGATAATGTAAATATGTCTTCAGAGAAAGTTTTTGAGGTATTTTCATTAAACTATAAGATTAGTTAGATGCACAGTTCTCTTGATATTACTGTACATATTTAGTATAAGAGCTGAGAATTCTTCATATTAACAAGTCATTTTACCATCATGACAATATGCCACACTGCACAGAGATCAAAAACCTGTCCACTGATGTTTATTAAGTGGTATGATGACCAAAGAAAGCCTTTGTTAAGGTCTTGGTACATAAATGTAAATGAGTAATAAGAGGTAAAGTGTTACCAGAAATTCAGCTACTGGGAAAAGACAGACATGCAAATGGCAGACAAAAATATGAAGTGTATTGCTGCACAATCCATCACACACGATCACCACAGTAAAACTCAGCTCTCCATCTAAATGCTACTGGAAAAGTCTGAGAACATAAATTAGCTTCCATTAATTTTGAGGGTAAAATGTAAAAATAATTTGTTCACTTTTGACTAAAACCAAAGACAAGCTGAAATTAAAGACTATTTCCAGCTGAACCAATAAAAACTGAGGAGAGGTTTCCTATTTATTCTATCATTTTAGCATTACTGGTGATTTAAGTGCAGCTACTTTAATGTGGTACCGTATATGGATAGAATCATACAACATGCAGTTTAAGAATTAAAAAATAACATAAAATAAATGTAGAAATAATGGGCTCAGTCTTTAGAGTGTTTTAAACTGATTTTAGGGCATTATGGTGGTGCAGTGATTAGCACTTCTATAGTACAATTCCATTAGACGTCTGCAGAGTGCCTCTAATAATGAAACATAGCATGTATGTAACTTATTATTTAATGAAATTACACCATATATACAGTGTTGTTCATGGTGTTGGTTTAAAGAGATTCGCTATTACCACACAAAAATTTCAGTCCCAGATTTAGCATACAGTCATGCAGCTTGACACTAAAGTAACTGAAAACGAGTTACGAATATGCTGTATAGACTCCATGAAATGCATGCCTATACAGCATGTAGTTTCCTGATGTCAACATAGTAGTTATTTTAATTTGGTAATTTTAATAATAATAATAATACATTTTATTTATGTAGCACCTTATGCACCAAACTATACATGAAGCCTTCAAAAATTGCAAGGATAACTGAAAGCCACTCCTGAATTTGAGAATTTAACACTTAGAACTTCAGACTTTATTAAAGTGAAAATAGACTTTGTAAGACTGGATGCTGTATAGCGCTAGACCCGACACAGATTGGACATGGGAGGCACGTGTAAAATAAAACAAATAAAGATTTATTTTTCTCCACCTGTGGGTGCACGTCTTCACCGTGACCCACAGGCAATACACAACCCCAAATAAAGCACACCAGTACAGCAAGCACTATTCTTCTCCTTGGCACCACCACTCCTCCCAAGCAACCTTGTCCTCCTCCACCCGACTCTGGCCACTGAATGGTGGTCGCTGGCTCCTCTTATAGTTCACCCGGAAATGTTCCTGGTGTTTGATCACCGAGTTCCGGCTGCACACACTGCCCATACGGGCTCAGGTGTCCCAAACACAGTACCCCCTGGCGATGCCTGCGGGACCCAACAGGGCTGCACCCAACTTCAATTGCCAGGGATCACTGTGGGAAATCGAGGCACTGGTCCATCCAAGGGGGGCAGCCATCTAGTTTCCAGGGGGAGGTATTGCAGTGTCCAGGGCTGCTCCCCCTGAAGATAGTGTGCAGGGGCATCCCGGCTGGGCATGGACGCCAGCTGCCTGCCATAACTTACAATATGTTCATGTTTTGGCACTATGTCTTCTTAAGCAATTTTCCATCATGCGCTCAATGTAATTTCTTATTTTGATATTGCTTTTTGTAGTATTTCAGACTACCTTTGTGCCAGGTGCTGCAAGCCTGTTTCTAGCTTATAGCTCTAGATCCATTGCCTTTGCAGTTTTCTAGGTTTACATTTGGGTTTGTGTGCATGTGCAATTTGAGTTTTACAGTTTAGCAAAGTGGTTTGAAGGTGACAGTCACTTATTCTTGGCCTTAAAAATGAGGGCCACCTTTTTGTTTTTTAATGTTGCAGTCGCACTGATTGTTTGAGCTTTTCCCAGTCATGGCTATGCAACTCAAGTCTAGTACCTTAAAGTTAGGCACAATAATCCATCCATCCATTTTCCAACCCGCTGAATCCAAACACAGGGTCACGGGGGTCTGCTGGAGCCAATCCCAGCCAACACAGGGCACAAGGCAGGAACCAATCCTGGGCAGGGTGCCAACCCACCGCAGGACACACACAAACACACCCACACACCAAGCACATACTAGGGCCAATTTAGAATCGCCAATCCACCTAACTTGCATGTCTTTGGACTGTGGGAGGAAACCGGAGTGTCCGGAGGAAACCCACGCAGACACGGGGAGAACATGCAAACTCCACACAGGGAGGACCCGGGAAGCGAACCCAGGTCCCAAGATCTTCCAACTGCGAGGCAGCAGCGCTACCCACTGCGCCACCGTGCTGCCCGGCACAATAATTAAAAAAAAATTAATAAATAAAATAAAGTGGATTCATTTCAGGAATGCTCCAAAAACAAAACATTATGCTGATCAGAATGAGGCCGAGTGGCTGTCTTGATCTTCACCCATCACTAAGGAACACTGTCTGATGATACTAAATGTTTATAAAAGCCACCAAGGAATCCTTATGTGTTATGATCCTTGCACTTTGTGGAAGTGAGTGGTATGTTGTCTCAGTCCCAAAGAAGTGTAGAGTCCTGGTGCGGAAAGAAAAGGTATGTAGAAGATTATATTTTTAATTGTTTGAATGCCTCACTCTGTCCAGAAAACACCAGGCCACATAGCGGTTAGTTGTGCTAATGCACAGCGCCATAGTTTTGTGTTTGAGTTGTGCAGTGTGTGTAGTCTGTGTGTTCTTTCCATGTTATTGCGGATTGTACTTTTTAAATTAAAGTTGTTTGATTATAAACTTGAAGTTTTACAGTTTTAAGTTATCAAGTTAAAATGAAGAGTGTTTCCTGGGCAGTAGGTGTTATAAAACTTAAATTTATATTTCTGTATTTTGTTCGACATGATGATTTCAAAGGGCATCACAATGATCTGAGGCCAAATTCTTATCCTAGTCAGATTTGTAGATGAAATTCCTAGGAGTAATTCTGAGATGTTTGATAAATAAAAGGCACAGGAGATAAAATGGTCTAAAGGGAGAAGGCAGAGTCATGAAAGAGGGAGAGATCAAAGTTTAAAAATACCAGAAGAGATAAAATTCATGATCAACTATCCCAAATTCAAGGCATCAAAATCAAAAACTAAAAAAGTCAGTACCTAACTAATTGAATCTTTAGCAATAACCAAATTAATAAGCAAAAATGTCAAGTGTTATTTTGAAAATTCCAAAGACAGGATAACTGTGTAACATTTTATACTAGCAAGCCCGCGATTCTTGAAAGAATCGCAAATCCAAGAATGGCAATCACTTTCTGTTTGTGGAGCTGTGACATCTTTGCTTCTGGTGTGTCTGAAGCGCGTTGTAGGAGCCTCCGTGTATTGTTTTTATCCATGCGGTCTCGTCTTTGTTGTCTGGAGCCGTGACTTCTTTGTGTGTGGTGTTTTTGAAGCACGTCGTAGGAGCCTCCGTTTATTGTTTTTATCTATGCGGTCTCATCTTTGTTGTTCTGTGGCTGTGTCGTTAGGTAATTGAATTTACTTTTAATACTGAATTACCATCATGTGATCCAAATATGCCACACTGACTGCAGGCACAGTGGATTAGAGCAAGTTTAGTTTACAGGTTGTGTTGTTTGGGCGCCACCTACTGACTCTGGGAAGCCACTGGGTTTGACTCTGGGGCGCCGAGTTGTTGTGCGCATGCGCCTCGGTGCGTCCGCCGTGCATAAATTAAACTGTCGTTTAGTAATATAGATAGTTAGGCCGTGATGAAATAAAAATACATCACATGACTTATATCATGTGACTGGCCATGCCCATGAAAAACAAATACAAAATGGTAGCATCCATGAAGGGAAAATGATCTAGAATGTCATCATGTAAACATCATCATTAAAAAGATAAAAATAATTTATATCTAGAAATATAGCAAAATTAATATGCTTAAAGGTGCAGAGATACAATCATGACAGGTAGTAGAATATTAAACAGAGAGAATGTGGCTTCTCCAAAAACATCAGAAAACTTGATCTAATAATGCTGCAGGTCTACTCCATGATACAAGTCTGAACCTGACATGGTACGTACTCTCATGCCATATGACCACCACGTGACCATGCAAAGCATCTGTGAGGTTACAGTGTGCTGCTGCATCTGTGATAAATGGAACCAACGGGAGATTCCCAGAAAACAAAAGGATTAAGAATTGAAAATACCAAACAGCCCAAAAAAAAACCAGCATCAAACAGCTGAAGGCCCTGACAGCAGAATTTGCCATTTTGGTAGAGCGCGTCTTAAGAATTATGGTTATAGATTAACTCACAAAATGTTGCATAAAAGGTTATAGTGTGCTCTGTTTCACAGAGATCCATCAAGAAACAGGAAGCATATGCTTCAGCACCACTTAGTTTATAGTTCATTCCAAGAATCACCCAAAAAGCAAACAAAGTATTTCAGGCCTTATGATCAATAATTGTTATTATTTGGACATTGATTCCCTTCCTAAATTGCACTCACCTATGCCATTTCATGAGTAGATTTTCCAAGAAAATGTTCCCCCATTACTATGAGAGTTGTGTACATGTAGCCACTAGCTACATTGAAGCAGCTCTGAATGATCTTTACAGTGGCATCAGTAATCATGATAACATGCGCCTAGAAGCTGAATCATCATGGTAATGGCCTTCAGGCTTTGCAATTAAAAAAAATAGGAATCAATACATTAATTTCAGTATGTTTTCCTTCCTGTCAAGAGGATCACCTCCCTGAATCACTATTATTTGTTCATTAAAAAAGTGTACTGCTTACAAATGTCTGATAACAAATATTGCTTCAGCTTTCTATTTATACTGTGAAAACTGCACATCACTGTGTATATGTTGATGAGTAGCACAGACAAGTACTTTAGATTTAAAGATTCTTTTAACGATCTTACTAAGTATGCAGAGTCCGTCATATTCAGCATGAACATTTCAGCTGGAAGTTATGAGTCAATGTTCATGAAGGGGTCAAGACCTTAAAAGAAGCAGTTCAGTATTTTTCAAGTCGAGTTATTTCTTCAAAATTATGACATACTGAATATTAATTTACCACATGAAACTGTATACTAAAGTGAAGCATTTTTTTTAATTTTAAAACAAACATACCTAGCCTTCTCATGTACCTGATGTACTTGATAAATGAGGCAAAGGGCACTGAGGTCCAAAAACATAAGCATTAAAAATGACCAAGTATGTATTATTACTTATTATTTGACTGCCACCTTTATCCAAAGCGACTTACAACATTTCAGATACAATTAATGATAATAATATTAATTAATTTTATTTAAAGATACCTTTTATGGCACTCAAGAACCCCTTACAATAGCAAAAGAAAACAATGCAATAAAAACAATTAAAATAACAGTGTGTAAATATAATAATAAAAGTGCAAAAACCATACAGTCAAGAAGCAAAATTAGGGAAGTAAGGAAGTCTAAAAAGACAAAGTTTTAAGACTGAATTTGAAATTGGGAAGTGAATCAATGCTGCAGATATCCTGAAGGAGGGAGTTCCAAAGACGAGGAGCAGCAAAGCTAAAGGATCTGAAACTCATGGTGGATAAACAAAGAGAAGGTATAACAAGTAGGTTTGTATAAGAAGATCTAAAAGTACAAGCAGTGTAACAGGTCCAAGATATATCAGTGGGCCAGATTGTGAAGAGCTCTGAATGATAATAACAAAATCTTGAAATCAATACAATATTTAAGAAGAAGCCAGTGGAGTTCACACAGTATCTGAGTAATATGTTCTGTGGAGGTGGCTCTAGTAATTACATGAGCAGCAGAATTCTGAACCAGCTGAAGCCTACGCAAAAGCTTGTGAGGAAGACCAACCAGTATAGAATTACAGTAATCAATGTGAGATGTTACCTAAGCATGTACAAGGATAGCAGTACCATTAGGTGTAAGAAATGGACAAAGATGGTTTATATTACGAAGGAATGTAGACTGCGTAATATTATTAATTTGAGCTTTGAAAGATAGACTGCTGTCAAGGGTGGCATCAAAGCTCTTAACCTGACGAAAAGGAGAAACTGTAGAACCATCAATTATCAAAGAAAACCTGTCTAGTCTAGTGAGTGCAGATTTAGGGCCAATTAGGAGAAGCCACAGTTTTATCATTATTAAGTATGAGAAAACTGGAGGAGAACCACACTTTTATTTCAGCAAGACAATCAAAGAGAATGAAGGGATGAAGGACAGAATTAGGTTTGGCACATAAATACAGCTGGGTGTCATCAGCGTATCAATGAAACTAAATGCCAAATCTCCTAAAAATATTGCCAAGTATTAGAAGGTAGATATTAAATAAAAGTGGCCCCAAAACAGAGCCTTGGGGAACACCACTAGTGACAGGGATGAGCTGTGATATAAAATTCTTAAGCTGAACAAACTGTATGCGACCAGAGAGATATGAAGTGAACCATATGTAAGAAATACCACTGATTTCAATAGAGGCTAACCTATCTAACAAAATGCTATGAGACACTGCATCAAAGGCTGCACTCAGGTCTAGTAACACCAGAATGGTCAACAGCCTAGAATCAGCATCCGTTAGCAGGTCATTAGTGATTTTAACTGTTTCTGTACTATGAAAGGGCAGAAACCAGACTGAAACTGTTCAAATAAATCATTATCAGTATGATATTCATGCACCTGTTTAGCTACTGTCTTCTCAAGCATTTTTGAGAACAATGGCAGGTTTAAAAGTGGTCTAAGATTATTCAGATCATCAGGATAGGCACTAAACTTAAAAAAAAGGAAATTATAGCAGCCATCTTAAGAGCTGAGGGACACCACCAGAAGAAGCGATGAATGTATAATGTCAGTTATTAATGAGACAATAGAGGGGAGGCAAGTGTTTACCAAATAAGTGTGAATTAGATGTAACTGGGAAGTAAAAGGTTTAGATGTTTTAATGAAATCAGAGATTTCAGAAACAGTAGGAAGTGTAAAGTAAAAAAATTGGTCACATTTCTTTTGTTTACCAATTGGAGCACAAGCAGATGAAGTGAATTGCTCATGGTCACACAGTAACAGTAGCAGGAATTGAACATATAGCTTCAGGGTTTTAAGTCCAAAGTCTTAACCACAACACCACACTGCCCACCTGTAGGTTTTCTAAGCCAAGAGTGGTAATCAAGTACTGATCTGCATATTGAGATTGCACAGATATTTCAAGACAGCATATCCATGGGCCTCATGTATAACGCCGTGTGTAGAATTCACAGTTAAACATGAAGTACAGACAAAAACATAAATGTGCGTATGCACAAAAAAATTCAGATGCATAAAACTGTACGTAAGGCAATTTCAACGCACGTCCCCTTTATAAATCCCAATGAATGTGTAATTTAATGCACATATATGCACCTACAGACCAACCCCCTAGAATTTTGCATATTTGAATATGAAAATAATATAAATTTCCCTTTCCTTTCAGCATTTTATTAAAAGATAATGGCAAAAGCACATGGAAAAAGAAGAATTTTAGCAAATGCAAAGTAGAAGCAAGGAAAAATGTACTATTTGTTGGCTTAAGCAGTGGTATAAACAACTAAACGAGATTGATTGATACAGTGTGGCAGAGAAACTCAAACGTTCAAGTTCAGAAAGAAGTGGTTACCGTAAAAAGGCAAGTCACAGCTCACTGTCTTTTTATTCGGTGACAGACAATATTGCAAAAGCTGACCCCTGTGCCAAGGATGCGACTCCAGGCAGTGATGATGCTGCTTTTCATAGCATATCTTCAGGTGCTGGCTGAACACACAGCTCTAGCTCAGAAACCGCTGGGTGACCATCTGGCTGTGTGCTGATGAATGCTGCTCTGGAGTCAAAAAATGCAATAGAAGTTGCTGTAAGAGACATGGCCAATGAACTAAGGAATGTAAGGGCTATGTGATTTTGACCACAAATTAAATGAATTGGTTAAAAAATAAACGCTGCATCTAATTACCTATTTTTACATTTTGATGTAACGCTGTCTGTTTTGGCTGATCATTTGGTGGGTTAGGGTTAAGTTCATCATACCGCATCTCTTCAGGTATGGGTAATGTGTGCCACATTATGCAGCATGCTACATGCTTGCACAATGTGACACACTTTCTGTGGACTATAGGGTAGCACTTTAATAGAGTGGAAATGCTTTCTATTTACAAAAGAAAATTAATTCTCTGAATGCATCTTTATAGTGTAGCGATAGCGCAGAGGGTCACAC
The DNA here is from genome assembly GCF_900747795.2 of Erpetoichthys calabaricus. NCBI lineage: Eukaryota > Metazoa > Chordata > Cladistia > Polypteriformes > Polypteridae > Erpetoichthys > Erpetoichthys calabaricus. The sequence goes on from NC_041404.2 coordinate 119,433,596, forward strand.
CGGATAGATTCGCAGCTTTTCACATGGCTCTTTGAGGTGACTCACTTGCCTTTTGCCATACTAATTTGGAAAAAGCACCTGTGACTGTGCAGAGTTGCCATTTTAATAGGCCCTCCTGTTATTGATAATGCTTATTCATTTGCTGATTCATCCCTGGCGTGCAGCTGACCACCCCAATTACATTTGAGAAACTGGATGTTGCTGCAAACTGCGCACCTTGTGGCTGAAATGTTTCCCAGTTCAACCACAGTGTAAGGAAATCTTATATATCTGGATGACAAGCAGACAATACCATTCTATACAGCTGGCATGGTGCAACTCAGTGATGTTTGTGAAATACCCGATCGGTCAGCAAGTTCACATTGAAAAGCTCCTTTGGCTAAAAACCAGAGAGAGGACAGAACTTGCAAAGAGGATAGCTCTCGGAAATCGAAATTGACTTAGAAACCAGTCATCATCACTTATAAATAGGAGCTCTCTTCTAATTCTTCCGTTTGTGGTGTCTTCTAACAATGCTAAAGTAGCTATGGTAGTTGGAATAGTTTATTCAGTCCATACACCATTATATAGTTAAAGAATGATTACAATCAAGTGAATTAAATTTGTTTAACAATATGCAATTAATTTTAGTGTATTTGATAAATCCCATATCATTGATGCAAATCTGAAAAACAAGAACACCACATAGAAACAGTAGCACTGCTTGATGATTGGTCCCGCCAATTTGCAAAACTAAGCAGAAAAGTGCGTACACAAGGTGAGAGGCTGCTGTGAAAATGCGTGTGGCTTTACGCCAAGTTTAGTTTTTTATACACTACAAAATGTGTGTGGAAACGGGTCATTCTAGGAAGGAAAAAAAAGAAAAAGAAAACCATTTTTTTGAGTTTTGGCCATTTTAAAATGAGATTGGTTGTACGCTTTACTTTGCTGCTTGTCCTCCTCCACAGTGTGTTATCACCTTAACAAGTTGTTCTTAAGTGCTGTTATTGACATTATTGAATGCTCATGCCCAAATGTAAACTGCTGTCTCTGTTCTGTAGAACAGTAGAAAGTAATTGCTGGAAAAAGTCACACTCACCTTCTTTCAGTCTTACATTATAAAGAAGCTTATTACTACCCACTCAAAAAACTTTCTATTGCATTTTTACACAAACATATTGCCTACTGCTACCATCATGCACATGAGTGCTTCAGCAGTCTAGTGAGAGAAAGTTTGAACGTGAGCATAGCATGAAATCAAGTAACAAGAACTGAATGGCATATGTTTAGTTTTAATCAGGTAGCAGTTTACTAAGTTTAGTAGATACTTTATTGATAGCACAGAGCTGTCATTCCTGCCTCACAGTGGATTTGCCTCAGATTTGCATTGAGTTTGTACATTCTCTTTGTGTGTTTATGAATTGATTTGTGTCAGTGAGTTTACTCACTCAAAAATCTTATGTTTAGTTTTTTATTGCCATATTCTCAGGAAGAATGACTCAGCATGCACTATAAAATTCAATTGGTTTGTGGCACCTCAAATCTAATTCATCATGGTTTGACTCTGTTGCACACACTGACTTTTACAAGACACACCACAGTAAGTAATTTTGAGTTTTTATTGGCTTTGTGACCGTACCCTGAGATGGTATCAATGTGGCGATGGCATGGCCCTTTCAAAAATCAGGTTTTTATAAAAAAAACAAATTTATAAAAAAAACTCTCCAAGTCCCTAGAACCAAGCTTTGCAGTATGGCTGATAGGGCTTTTTCATCTGTGGCGCAGAGACTGTGGAACGCCCTCCCTGACTACCTGAGAGCCCCACAGTCGACTGATGTTTTTAAATGGAATCTAAAAACTCATCTTTTCAGAAAGACATTTTGTTAAAGTATAAATAGATTTTCTTGTTGTATTATTTTACTTTTACTCTGTAGCACTTTGAGATTGCTAAAATATAAAGCGCATTATAAATACAATTTATTATTATTATTATTATTAAAATGTAATGCAGTATAAATTGTTCAGTTCAGATTTATTGCTATGTGTACAATGACACTCTTATGTGTGCTCTTCACTACCACACAGGCATTTAGCATGACTCTTGTTCTGTTGTCTTTGTAAAATAATAACACGTAATTCAACAGGCAAAACACAGGCACTGTTTAGGAAAAAATTATCATATCATTTGATTGTGCATATGTCTGCTATTACCTGCCATGGCCGAACATACAGTATTTCAGAGATGCAACTAGCTTAATATGTACTGTCACACACTGGCACTTAGGGGACAACTTCAGGGTTTGTCTAATGGTAACTCCAGCCCAAGTCAAGGGCTGGCGCTGTTACCTAATGCTTTTCCCTTCCTTCTCTTTGACAGACCCAATGACCAGTTACAGGAAGACATCTGACATCACTTCCAGGTTCCAGGTTTCTCCCTTCAGCCCATCCCTTCGGCATTGGCTTCATCTTTAAGGGTTCTGCCACCATCATTACTTCAGTCATCACTGGGTCTGGCGTTTGAAAAGATGTTACATTTATTGATTTAAATTTGTTTTTGTTATTTTTACAATATATGGGGTTTGCCTCCAGGTGCCCCAAATGTTTATCTTCTCCTTTATCTTTTATTCTCTTACAGTACCCTAAAGCTTCCAAAGTTTTATGAATTAGGTAACAGGCTGTGTGGTCAAAACTCCATCCATTGAATCCTGTTCCAAGAATACAAGCAAGAAATGTATCCTTATATCAAGAAAATAGTAAGTTTTAAGGGTTTTATTTTCATGTTGGACCCCAGTGCCCTTTACTTCCATTATAAAGCCCATGGCCGCCCTGTACTGTGTGTCTTTAATTTTCTGTGACAGTAATACTGTCTTGTACGTCTGCTGGCTTGTACGTCCGTAATACAGTAATCCCTCGCTATATCGCGCTTCGCCCTTCGCGGCTTCACTCCATCGCGGATTTTATATGTAAGCATATTTAAATATATATCGCGGATTTTTCGCTGCTTCGCGGGTTTCTGCGGACAATGGGTCTTTTAATTTCTGGTACATGCTTCCTCAGTTGGTTTGCCCAGTTGATTTCATACAAGGGACGCTATTGGCAGATGGCTGAGAAGCTACCCAACTTACTTTTCTTTCTCTGTCTCTTGCGCTGACTATCTGTGATCCTGACGTAGGGGGTGTGAGCAGGGGGGCTGTTCGCACACCTAGACGATACGGACGCTCATCTAAAAATGCTGAAAGATTATCTTCACTTTGCTACCTTCTGTGTGCAGCTTTTAAGTATGCTGCACGGTGCTTCGCATACTTAAAAGCTCAAAGGGCACGTATTGATTTTTTTATCTGTCTCCTCTCTCTCTGTCTCTTCCTGCTCCTGACGGAGGGGGTGTGAGCTGCCGCCTTCAACAGCTTTGTGCCGCGGTGCTTCGCATACTTAAAAGCAAACAGCACTATTGATTTATTTGCTCCTTTGAAGAGGAAGATATGTTTGCATTCTTTTAATTGTGAGACTGAACTGTCATCTCTGTCTTGTCATGGAGCACAGTTTAAACTTTTGAAAAAGAGACAAATGTTTGTTTGCAATGTTTGAATAACGTTCCTGTCTCTCTACAACCTCCTGTGTTTCTGCGCAAATCTGTGACCCAAGCATGACAATATAAAAATAACCATATAAACATATGGTTTCTACTTCGCGGATTTTCTTATTTCGCGGGTGGCTCTGGAACGCAACCCCCGCGATGGAGGAGGGATTACTGTATACCTTTAATTTTTTCTGGCGGTAATACAGGCATGCGCGTCGGTAATATGCCTTTAATTTTCTCTGACAGTAATACTGGCTTGTATGTGGCTGTAATATGCGTCACTGTATTGTGTACCTTTAATTTCCTCTCGCAGTAATACTGGTTTGTATTTCCGTAAAACGCCTGTAACTTTCTCTGACAGTAATATCGTGCATCGCACCGTGCCCCGCGCATGCGCACTTCACCAGAAGACACACACACACGGACACCTGGACGCACACAGGGATTTTATTAAAGAGGATAAGGAAAAGGACTGAAGATAACTTAGGGCTCGTTTATACGTCACGTTCAGAACGCGTACGCGCATGCATCATGGTTGCCACGCGTTCCCAGCATTCACGCGTCCTCTGAGCAGATCCTCAGAAATTAACACGATGCATGCGCGAGTTGCAGTACCAGCAAAAAGTCGGGGGGGCACAGTGTGCTAAAAGTTGGAATGTGACGTCAGAGTCTCTGTTTACTACATGTGACAGAATGTGACAGAAAGACGCTTTGCGGATCCTACAAGATCGGTGTGCCAGCTTCGATGTTTGATGAATGGTTTGATGTGGTAAAGAAAAATGCCAACATACAAATACATTCGTGGTACTTTTATATTCAAGTGTCGCATATTCCCGATCGTAATGACACGATACATTTTAAAAGTCTCACATACCATCTTCTGTGCCGTCTTATTTTTCTATGGCTTCCTCCGGATCTGACAGCTGCAGCAAACAGCAATAGATTATACATTAAATGTATGATATTCCAACTCTCTGCACATTTAGAAACCCTAAGATTTATACTTGATATCACTTTCATGATGAAATGCATTAAAGTATGTATGTTACATTTTACAGATAAATCGTTAATTTCATTTAAATAATGAATACTGTTAATAATTACACACATGAGGTTGACACGGTGGCAGAGCGTAGCACTACTGTCTCGCAGGGAGTCACGTCGCTGATATTCTCTGCCTGGCGTTTGCATGTTTTCATTCTGGGTTTCCACAGTGTGCTCCGGCTTCCTTCCAAAGATATGCAGATTTGGTGTATTGTATGTGAGTACTTGCATTCACCTTGCGATGAGCTGATGCCCATGCAGGGATTGTTTCAGCCTCGTGCCCAATGCTTGCTGTAATGGACACATCCCTGGACAGATGGATTTATTCATTAGACATCCTTTTCAGAGATATTGCGGTAAGGTGTCATCGGAATTTAATGGGTGTTCCAGGCAATTCATAACACAATGAAGCCGAATCTGTGCTCACTGTGATGATATCTCGCACTGCCACTTGGTGGATTCCTCCAGATTTCCATAAAGTATGCGCGAAAGTATAAACAGTAAAATGCTTGCGTAGCAGGAGCGTCCGCTTCAGCATGCGTCATGTGAAGTATAAACCCGGCCTAAGCCTGGCTAAACATGGCATAAAGCTTGAGCACATCGGTCTGCCTCACCTTAGGTAAACCAACAGCTTGATTTTCTAAGGTTAGAATGTGGTAAAGAAGTAATGATCACCTCTCTAGAATGCGAGGATAACCTAATATGAAAGCCCAAACACCCCTCCTATGAAGCAGTGCTAAGATCAATAGAACAGTCTGCAAAGCACCCCTATTAGTGAAATGACTTTCACATTGATGGGACTGTCGACAGAAGTCAGAAAATACTGGTGTGACTAGATGATTGTATAAAATAATAAAACTATGCATATTAAGAGTTAGATGAAGTGATGTATTACATGAGGTAATTATAGCAGAAAAGCAAATAAATTGTATTATTGATTTCTCACTCCATGGACCGAAACATTTGTGCATATCTATGTGCAAATGAAGAATTGTTCTGCATTCTCATCTGGTCTCCGTGAATGAAATAGAAGAACATTTTTTTCCACAAGGACACTTTAATAAAAGGACAGTTTATTATCAGGAATGATACAAGAAGTAGATAGATCCTTGCTGAGTTTAAGACTGAGCTACAATTAAATCTTAAAGATACCAATAAGCACCAGTGGTAAATCAACCACACATTGAGAGATAGATTTTTCATGTCAACTTCTGTGATAGTAATAACGAAGACATCTTGGGTAGAACTGGTGTAAAAGATTTAGAAGACATTATGAAGAAATGCAGGTGGAGTCTGGCTGGCCACATCTTTTGCTTATCAAACAAAAGACCCACCAAATTGACAATTCACTAGACTTCACCAGACTAAGAAGACATGAATGAGAACCTTCCCTGAGGACCTGCAGACATCCTGCACTGCACAGCATGATGCTGAAGCTGCTGCTGGCGACCATTCCAATTGGGGAGACCTTGCCATGAGTCAAGGCAATGGTTCTCAAAATGAAAGCCCTGGCCCCCTGGGGGGGCTGTCAGGCTGTGCTTAGTGGGTATAGTAGTTCCCCCCTAGCAGTAGTATAGTAGGTTGACATTCTTAAAAACATTGATTCCAATTATGAATATTGCCTTTAATTTGCTTCTTATAGTTTTTAAATAATTATAACTCAAGATGTCCTTTAATTGTTGCATAAAACTAGTCATTATCAATGTAGTTATTAACTACAGCTGTGGTTCTCAACCTGTATGATACACGGGCAGCTGTCAGATGATACACAAAGGAACGCAATGAATGATAAAAGAAATAACTGGGGAATATGTGTCAATTAGCTAAACAGTGGCTGATTACAAATCTGTAAGCTTGGCTGTGTTTCAATTCCACTTCACTGTCTCTCTGTATTTCAGTAGCAAGACTGTCTACGCCAAATCGGAGTCTCCCACTTTTCGCCTGGAATGACAGCTTCCTCCCACTCCAAGCCACAATGAGCCTATCCATGCTGAGTTTGAGACTAAATGGCCTCCACGCATAAAGACCAGTGGATTTTTGTGAGAGGGGTGCTCTTTCTAACTCCCTCATTGCAATGTGTCATTCTCTCTCAGGTCTAGTCCAATAATTTTTTTTTAGTTTTGGTAAATTTTTTTTGGAATACCATCATTTTTAGAACAGACTAATTCTGTAGAATATACAATGAGGAACAAAGATGCTTTGGATAAAGGCATCTGCTAAATTAATAATAATAAAATGTTAAATGTTATTAATATTAAAATAAACATATTTGGGTCATATCATTTTAATTCAACACATGGCCCTTGCCTCTGCATTTTTGATTTTGATGAAACTTGGCATAAAAATTACATCTACCTTCCAGAGCTCAGAAATATTTTTTTGTTTATTTTTTTAAAATTTCCCCTTGAGATACAGACCCTTTTCTTCACCGCAGAGCACAGTAAAAATGATAATTTAGAGCATTTTCTTATGAGCTATAACTTTGTTCCTATAAAAGCTACATGGCTCAGCTATAGCTATTTGGAAAGCTTAAAAACATGGGATCAAGATGAAGTCAGACCCTAAAAAAGTAGTCCTTAATGTATCCATCCATCCATTATCCAACCCGCTGAATCCGAACACAGGGTCACAGGGGTCTGCTGGAGCCAATCCCAGCCAACACAGGGCACAAGGCAGGAAACAATCCTGGGCAGGGTGCCAACCCACCGCAGGACACACACAAACACACCCACACACCAAGCACACACTAGGGCCAATTTAGAATCGCCAATCCACCTAACCTGCATGTCTTTGGAATGTGGGAGGAAACCGGAGCGCCCGGAGGAAACCCACGCAGACACGGGGAGAACATGTAAACTCCGCGCAGGGAGGACCCGGGAATCGAACCCAGGTCCCCAGAACTCCCAACTGCGAGGTCCTTAATGTATTCAAAAGTTAAATTTGTCCATAATAAACATGGCGTATAGCTGGGCCATGAAGTATATGCTTCGTTATTCACAATGGCTGATGACAATTCAGTGTGTGACATCATAACCCCTTCACTACAAAAGTGGGCCGCAGAGCTAGGAAGGTGTCCTGACTTTAAATAAAACCTATGGGGAAACCTTAATAAAAATTTGTCTACCAATGGCTGCATAATAGTTTTTGACTGCAAGTTTTGGTTAACATTTTGATTTTATTAAATAAGTGACTCTTGTTTCCTGTGTTGAATACTTCCTCCAAATCAAATTTAATTCTCTGCCACTCAATCCAGGTATAAGTTTCTTTTGATAAGCCTAAGTCCAAAACGTTCTTAATACCAATCATTCTTCATTTGGAGCTCCCATATGTCTACATGCATTTTCTCTTGGATACTCAGGTGTTCATCAAACAAACCCAAAGGTGCATGTTAGGTTATGTTAACTGCTAATTCTGAATTGGCCGTGTGTGTGTGCGTGTGCGTGTGCGTGTGTGACTGGGCCTTGTGATTGACTGCTGTTCAAGTTTCGCTCCTGCCTTGTACCTAATGCTAATGGAATAAACTCCAGTCTGCAATGGTTGAACTGGATTAAATGGATTTTAGACTGTTGTGCCAAATTATGTTCTGTAATTTGGGGTATTAATAAAAATACATAAGATTTAAAATAAATTGCTCTCTACACTTTTGCACAGCCTGATCTGCCTTATCACTCGGACTCACACTAGAAGCTATATACTCTGGGACACTGTTCTACTCTTTTTCATAAATAAATAATGATGAGTGAAATGATTTGTGTAAAACTGAAGTGACAGAAAATTATTGTGCTTTGCTTCGCATAAAAACTTGCTAAATAAATTGCGTTACACTTCATCCGAAATCTGGATCATTGACACAAAAAGAAAGATATTTAGTTCCTGTCTGAAAGCGTTTACATGTGGTAATTCTGCATATGACTGCATGTCACTTGGTATTTAAATGAAGAAATAAAGGAAAAAGACCACCAGACTCATTTCCTATCACGTATAGATATTTCATCACAACACTAGACATGTTCTGGTAGCATGATCTTTGTCAATTATGATGACAATCTTGGCCATTGCAATCTTAAAGAGACAGAGTATCTCAGTGTACACTCTCTCGACCCCTTCTATGGGAATCGAGAAACAGCATAGGGCAACTGCTGAGTAATGGTTGATATTGTAACTTGTACTGAGACAATTCTTGGGCATAAAACATAATAATGTGCACAATGGAGTGCTTTGATGTGTCTTTGTGTGGAAAATGTATAACATGTTACTTAAAAAAAACATACACACACTGTTTGGTGATGTGATGTGAACGAGAGACATAAATAGAACTGATGTTAATGGGGTCCGACAGATTACCTCCATTGCACAGTTGCAGAAAAGAACACAGCTAAACACAGAAGAATGAAAGAGGCTTTTGAGAACAGTTATCTTTATTTTCCACCCCAAAACACTTCCTAAAACTCTTTAGTTAGTTTTGTGTTTCACAATTGTGAAATGCCTGTGACACAAATGTTATTGTCTGTTTTATATTACACTATGTACCTATACAATTCATCACTAGTTATAAATATTTAATCATGTATCCACTCTTTGAAGAACGCAGTGAGAAATAGATAGTTGGAAGCAATGCATGCAATGAAAATAAAATACTACATACATAGTCTCATAATAGCACAAATGGTCTTCCGAAAATCGTGTAGTTGCTTCATGGTGTTATTTCATGTGCTGTCCTTATTACTCGGGAGCCTAATTTGATCATTAATGTGCTTATCCACGGCCCAGTGCACAAATGTAGGTAACAATTCAATTTCAACTTTTGTGGATCAGTGCTAATTACAGTATAAAAAGTCTGACAGGATAAAGAATTGATGTTTCGCCACTGGCTGCGTGCCAACAGGCTCTCTACGGTTAGATGTACTCAGAGCCGTGCATTGCTGATAATGATATACCAAACAAAATGAAATGTAGTGTAGCCCTTTCCAGACTATGCTCCACCCAAAATGCCAAACTCTGCAGGTTAAGTAGCCAGCTTCAATGATATGTGAATTCAGATTCTGAAACTTACTGCCAGGCCCACCTACAAAGTGTTTGCCATCCTTAACTAAGATCCTTGTGTAGTGGTGTGTAAAAGTTAAGCAAGGAGACCATTTCAAAGCTGCAAGCATTAACTTTGCTTTTATTGGATTTTTTTCCCCCTCTGTTGTGCTGATGCTTAAAAACTCACTCTGTAGCTACACTACTATCATAACAGGTGAAAGAATTTTAAAGAAGTCAGTTGTGGTCAGTGAGGTGGAATTTGGGCCCTGGGAGTCCATTTAGAAATGTGATAATAAGACTTTCACAATCCCTACCCGACTCTTGTTGCTACACTTGAAAGGTTTCAAGAAGAGCAGGCAGCTAATCCAAAGGCTAAAATGTACACTTAGGATTGCCAGTTGAACAACTTAATTCTCTTCCTTCTTTAGAGAGGAAAACTCTGAGGCAGGATTTAAGTTTCTAAAGTCCTAAATGAGGGCATGAAAGGATAAGTCTACAAAGGTATTGCTTTAAGTCCACTGTGGAAAGGAGGAGAGGAGGAAAAGGTGCAAGGTGAACAGAAGTCATTAAGAACAGAAAGCAGTGCCTTGTGTAGCCTGTAATTGTTCACCAGGCTAAGTCATTTATGAAGCAGGGACTAACTTAGCAATTGCTGATCTTAACCCAAGCCAGTATAATGCCTCCTGAAGGTGATGCACACTGAGCAGAAAGGAAGTGAACAACTCGTATCTCAATCTGATGGAGAAAACTGTTATTTATTTGGCATGGTAATAAGGGCACACCGATCCTAATTTTGTAACATTCACCCCATAACACTGCATTGTTTTCAATCTTTTGTTGTGAGTTATGAAAATACTTCCGAAAATACGCACTGAGAATAGAGTGTGGACACTGACAAAATCCCGGGCTAGACACAAAACAGTATTCCAATAGCAATGAAACTCCATGAAGCACAAAAGCAAAATAGACCTGCCTATGAAAAGAAATGCAATCATAGAAATTTAAAAAATGGTCGAAAACAGAGCAAAAGGTCAAAATATGCAATAAATCCCAAACAAAATAAATAAAATCACAAAAAGTTCCAAAGTACAAAAACTCTATGGGAGACCCTCCAGATTTATAGACAGTTCTTGGAGGTGATCGCCAGGTAACCCCGCCTCTTGGGGGACCACCCATAAAACTCATGAAACAAAGCCAAAAGCACAATGCACAATGCAAATAATAAACAAAATAACAATTAATATAAAGAAATGATTCAAACCTTTAAAAAGGACATAAAAGAAAGATATGAACCACAGTCAGGGGAGGAACTCTGGCTGAAATATAACATCTCCATGCCCCAATGGATTTGAAAGTTATGTTAATTATGGATTCTAAAGGTGTAGACACTCATAGTCTGTTTGCTTTGTTCTGGAGGGAGATTTATTGCCTTATTTCAATTTCCAGTTAGTTTGCTGTGCTCCACACTGCAAACATTCAAGCAAACTAAACATACTGATAAAATCCTGTGGGCTTGTTGTGGACTTCCTTCATTGGGCAGAAACAGTTCTTTCCTGGGGAAACATATCATAGAGGGTTGACAGCAGTTATTTTTGTGCACCACTGTATTTTCCATAATTATTTGGTTTGTTAACGAGCACAACTGCTCTATAAGCAAAACATCTATTATCAAACAAGTGTAAGACTACTTGAAAATTATGGTACAAAAAGGACATGATTCAAACAGGCAAGTGTACACCGGAAGGCAAATTCTGCCAAGGAAATACACCAACGTGCTTCACTTTTATTACAGTAGACGTATTGGGTGAGTTTTCTTCAACTGTATGATGTGAATTTACTCTTCAGTAGCCACCATATTACTGTAACCTTAATTTAGTTTATCTCAAAACACATGGCTACTGTCTTAACTCTTATAAATATTTCATTTACTTATTTACAGAGCACTTTTCAAGCGATATACACAAAGTGCTTTACAAGGACAAAACAAAAAGGCATAAAAAAGAATAAATGTAAAATAAAAAAAACATTACAATATTTCATATAAAATTGAATCAAAACAGAATAAAATTAGCAAGTCATAATAGCTAAAATATTTGTTTTTTGGAAAGTCTGCTTAACCTTAAAAGTAGTATGCCTCTGTATCCGCGTCAAGTCCGAAAAGCAATCGCATTAAGAGGACATCCCACTGCATGCATCACTTTTGTGGTGTAAGATTAGGGGGTTTGATTGTCAGTTTCACAGAGCACTGCTTTTTGTTTCCTGCCACATCTGTATGTATTTTGATAAACATGATCACAAGTGATTAGAAAGTTTTTTTTTTAATAAAATACTGTTGATTCGCACATATGAGAGGTTCTCAGCCTGAGGCCTGAGTAGGTGCGAGACATGCTGTAACTGACAGGTAATTCTGCATGTTTTTTTTTATGGAAATTGTGCCACAGTTGTACCTATGTGCATATTTTCTTTTTACCTTTTAATTGTTTTTTTGTGCTGCATGTTAACCTTCCACTCATTTTGCTGGTTCCCTAATTACCAACAGCAGATGTGAGCTTGACTACCACAGCACACACAATTTCACCCATAATGCACAGTATTTCCTGTAATTATGTCAGCCCCGTGTCAGATCACATTCACACCTCATGTGAACTGTATCGAGACCACCCTTTTCAAAGGGACTCAGTACAGCTGTTTGGTCCACACCAGAGTGTGAGTGGTATATTCACATCTACCAGAGCATATGTACTTCTGAGAAAACTGCACTAAAGTTCAAAAAAACTTTACCAAGCAAACTAAGTGTGAAAACACCTTAAATAGTCGTAAAAGTGAGAGTAAGTGAGAAGGTGGGTATTCTTATGGACTGGTGCCTCCTTGAACCAATTTTAATGGTTTTGAAAATATCACATTATATTGTGTGACAGATAGGGGGCGCTGTCATCCCCTTGAACCCTCAGACCAGACGTCAGACAGCAGCTCCCTACCAACTCCGGCACGATCTGCTGGGGTTTCCCAGAGTCCTTTTAAAGTCTCTGATCCGGAAGTATTTCTTCTCCGGGTCACCAACACATCTTCTTTTTTCAATCGTCCCGGAAGTACTGCTGGCTTCCATCCTCATGACCCCAAAGTACATCCAGGTTGACGTCCTCATAATATCCCTCTGGACCTTGGTGAGCTCCCCCTGGTGGTCCCCACTGTACCCAACAGGGCTGAGGATACGGACTCCATGCCCCATGCTTCCCTGCGGGAATCCGAGGAGCCATTTCCATCCAAGGGAGCTGCCATCTAGAGTTCCGGGGAATGTAGTGTCTTGAAACAGCTGTTTCTTTCAGTTGAGGGACGTCCTGGCCAGACTGAAATGCCGGCCGGCCCTCACAATTGTTATATATGTGATTCATAATTTGCACTTATCTGTGCATTTAAATGTAATTAGCATATGCCATAAAGCATAAAAAAATTGATACAAGAATTGGTGATCCTGCCCATAGACACTTGCCAAGGATTATGTAATTTCTAGTCGTGTATTCCTAGACAACTCAAGGGGCAGGCCATGAATATTCTTTGCATGTGAATAATTAAAGTGAAGATACCTCAAAGCTGTTGCAGACGGTGGACTCAACTTAAATTAATTGTTTATAAGTAATCTACAAAGTAGCCATGTAAGACTATAGTGATGTGAAAAAAGTATTTGCCTCTTCTTGATTTCCTCTATTACATTTACGTTTTTGATACTGAATGCTTTTGGGTTTTCAATCAAAATCTATTTCTAAGTAATGGGTATCTGAATGGCAAAATAATCTTAGTTTAACTCGCTTAGTCCTGAATAGAGTCACAGGGGGTGCTGGAACTTAACCCAGCCAGCACAGAGTGCAAGACAGGAACAAACCCTGGACAGGGTACCAGTCTATGTCCATCACAGAATGAACACATACACACACACCCAGCCACACACTAGGGCCTAATTAATATCACCAATCCACCTAACCTGCATATGTTTGGACTGTGGGAGGAAACTGGAGCAATGAGAGGAAACCCATGCAGACACAGGGAGAACATGCAAAACTCCACGAAGGGAGGACCGAGGATACAAATCCTAGTCTTCTTACTGAGAGGCAGCAGCGCTATCATTGTGCCGATGCAAACAGCAAGTAAAACATTTAAGATTAAATTGAAAATGATGTCACTACATTGTGTATCCACAAGGCAGAGGCACCAAACCCCAAACCCTAAAACACAATATCACCCAACACATCTCCAAGTTTAAAATAAATGTTTTTTATTTTCACTGACCTCTTTCCCAGTGCACACAACCACAAATGCCACCCATGACAAGATAGCACATTTTATTTTTGGTTATGTGATTTATAGAATGGATCCAGCACTAACTGGAGAGGAGTGAAAAATTAATTTTGTGTCTATATTTAATAACTGGTTCATGTAATTTAATAGGTCTTCTACATTGCTGTGGAGAAATATTAATTCTTCTCTCTTGCTAATTCTATCAAAGCGCCTGTTTTAATTCAGAAACGTTAGGTTTTAGAGTATTAACTACTTGTTTTTTTTTAGTTTTTTGGTATACTTTGTTAATCTCTGGGAGGAAATTCCTTTTTTGCATGACCTTTGGGGTTCAGAGCACAGAGTCAGCCATTGTAGATCAGTCCTGGAGCAGTTTTCACGTTAAGGGCCCAATTGAGCAGGATCCCTTCTGGCAGTAACAGGATTTGAATTGGCAGCCTTCGGGATACCAGCACAGATCCTCAGCCACCACTTTGCTTTACTCTTTTTGTTCACAGAGCCACAAAATGTTTGGTGGGTTTAGGTCTGGACTTTGACCAGTTCTGCCCAAAACTTTAATTTTGCTTTTTTTCCTTTTTTCATTCATTCAAGATGGTGCAAAGATGGGGAAAAACAGAGAAGCTGTCACTCTAAGTCACCACAAAGCCTAAGGAATAACATTTGGTGAATTACTCTCATGCCAAAAGAAACAGATGAAAAAGTCAATATGCAAGATTATATCTTAGGTGGGTCTTGTTTGTTTTGCCCAACATTCCCCACAATGCAGATCAGCAGCAGCACACCTGAAGCTGAAAACTGCAGCATATGCAGCTCATCCCTAAGCTCCTAAGGCTGGCTAATTTGATCTAATTAGTTCTCCTATCTTCTCTGTAGACTGTAAAGATGTTCATGTTAGGTACGATTGTTGTGCGGACCCTAGGCCTTTCGACATCTGAGCACAAGAGATAATTTTCCTGCCTCTCTAGTGCAAATGTTATGAATATACCTTGTTAGTCTCTGTGAAGCACAGGAGCAGCAATATTGGCAATGAAGTGGTCAGGCTGGTGTGAAAACATCCACTACTGCAAGTCAAACATGTTAAAAGGAGGACTTTGTGTCACTCCTACAAGCCATAAAGAAGAACCCTGAATGAATTATAGACTCGCTAAAAACACAAACAGTTGGGCATTAATGTTAGTAACAGTATCTCTTCTTGTTAAACACTGTCTGTACAGCCATGTCTTCCTGAAATGTTTGATGTGGCCTTACTTAATATCTGAGCTTTCACTAGTAACATGTTTTTTATAAATGATCTTATCACCGACAAGAAATTAGACTTTTTAATTCTGTGTGAAACATGGATCAGCAGTGATGGATCTGCAATGCTAATTGAACCTTTCCTCCCGAAGTTTAACATTTTTCACTCGATTCATCAAGGGAAGAGAGTCAGTGGCCTAAGAAATATCTTCCCGGGCCGTGTAAATTGTAAAGATGTCAGTCTTGGCAGCTTTGAATCGTTTGAGTATGTTGCCATCGTTGTTAAAGTGCCACATTCACTTTTACTAACCATTTATCATCTGCTAAAATAGAATGCCTCAATTATTCATGAATTTTCAGATTATCCATAATAACTAGTTACGGAAATTTTCTAATAGTAGGTGACTTCAACTTCTATTGATAATGTTTGAGATCCCAAAACTACCAAATTATCTTTTGAACTGTTTTAACTCAGTCAATATATCGTTCCGTCAGCGCACAAAGGGTGTCATACGTTTGATCTAGTTATTTCAAAGGGACTCAAAATGAATTTGACTCAGATTCTGGATATTGGCATATAGGGCTAAAGAAGAGAGCATTTTTAGGAGTTACAGCTGATTCTACCTTTTCTAGTATTATTAAAAGTAATGTAATGCCTATTCCAATACAACTGGCATGGCTTATAATAAGATTAACATTTTGGATATGAAGCTGAGGGCAGTGACCAGTGTAGTAGCTCTGAAAAACTTAAAAATCAACCATACTTATAATACAGGGGAAAACTCAAGCACTCTGGAAAACTGAAAGAGAAAACATTAACAACCCACTACGAAATATGAAGGCTCAAAATACAATGCCAAATACAATACAGTAGTATAATCTGAGAGATGGCCCTACTTCACTAAAATTATGAACAATGGTGCAGGGAATCTGAGAATGCAATGTTGCACTATTGACTGCCTTTTGAACCTGGCTAAATTAATAGAATGAATGCTCAAACTGTCAGTGGCTAAATGTCAGGATTTCACAGCATTTTGTTTAAGTGTGATGTAATACGACACAAACCACAAGAACAAACCTATCTGAACCCCAACGTAGTGAACACTGTGAAATAAAGTCCTTTCCTACAATAAGCTCACCTGATTTTCATAGAAAAATTAGTCAAATAATATCATCCATGATGTCCTTAATTCAGTGCCAACAGGCTTTGATAAAGAAGTCTCGACTCGATATAGTAAACTGTTCCTTAGATTCTGGCATTTTTATTGATTCCTTAAAAACACGAGCAGTTAAATTACTACTTAACAAGAATAACCTTGACTGCTCTGTTTTTGACAATATTAGACCACCAACCTTTGTTTTTGATTAATATTCTAGAAAAGTAGTTTTTTATCTTCTATACTAATAAAAGGCAAAGCCCTCACTGACTCACTCATCACTAATTCTCCAACTTCCCGTGTAGATAGAAGGCTGAAATTTGGCAGGATCATTCCTTACAGCTTACTTACAAAAGTTAAGCAGGTTTCATTTCGAAATTCTATGCGTAACGGTCATAACGGTCGACAACGTCCGCCATGTTAAACTTTCTTATTTATGTCTCCATCTTCACGAAATTTGGTAGGCGGCTTCCCTGCGCTAACCGAAACCGATGTACGTACTTATTTCGGTGGTATGACGCCACTGTCGGCCGCCATATTGAACTTTCCAATGGTCTTTGTTACTTATGGGCCCATCTTCAAGAAATTTGGTACGCGGGTTCCCAACGCTAACTGAATCCTACTTACGTACATATATACGTCCATAGCCTGCAGGTCGGTCGCCGTGTGAGGTGGTGTTGGCTCCCCCATCCCCACGCCTCCCACGTAGTTGGCTGCCTGCCTATATAAGGCCGTCCATCGCTCCGGCCTCCTCATTCCCTTCCTTGCTTCGCCACGGTATTCATGTCTCCCTGCTGATAACTGTAGCCTTTTTATTTAATCCACGGCTTCTCTGCTGTTTTATTGTTCGTTTATTACAATTATAGTCATTGTGTAGGTATTTTAGACTTAGTTTACATTTTTCAGGTACCCATTTCCTTTATCGTTCCAACCGTACCCCCATTAACATGTCTATCGAGGTGATCACCATCGATCAAAGAACTGTCACTTACGAGGGGTTTACATGCCCAGAGATGGTGACTGTCCTTTCCATTCTCTGTGTTACATATTGCACGACCATATCAGGCTCACTCTTGATATCCGGAGGAACATTGTGTCTTATGTATTGAATGACTAGGACAGGTTCAAGGTGTGGACTTATGACGGTACAGGAGATAATTATACTACACAGGAGCACTATAAGAGTGAAATGCTTAAGCCCTTCACCTATGGTTCTGCATGTGAGTTGATGGCTGCCGCTGAATTGTTCAGTTGTCGCTTTCAAGTATACCGAAATGGCCAAATATTTTACACCTTTGGACAACCGCCAATGCCTCTTAAACATCTTAGGTTCACAGGTGATGATCTGAGTAGTGGACACTTTGATGTTTATGAATGTTTAAACTCTCAAAAGCTGGATGCGAAGTTATCGATGAAACCGGTTGTATGCTTACAGCGCTTGACAGATGCCAAATGTCACTTCAACACAAGAAGTCCTGCAAATACTAACGTAATTGAAACAAACCATGAAACTCAAACCGATTATGACAGCAGCAATCCAAGCTGCGAGAAAACAGTAAAAAGGAGGCGTGTCAGACGTCGTGGTACATTTTCTGATGCAGCTAGACGGAAACAACTTCGTGATGCTGCCGCCAAATACTTGCAGAAAAATCCACAAGTTAATAGACACGCTGTTGCTAAATACTCGCAGGCAAATCCACAAGTTCATAGAGACGCTGTTGCTAAATACTCGCAGACAAATCCACAAGTTAATAGAGATGCTGCTGCTAAATACTCGCAGGCCAATCCACAAGTTCATAGACACGCTGCCGCTAAATATTCACAGGCAAAATCACAAGTTAATAGAGCTTCTGTTTCTAAGTACGATCCCAATAATGAAAAGCGGCTCATACGAAAACAACAGGTTTGGCTCAAAAAAGCCGATTGTGGATTTGCGTATGACCCAAACATACATTATGAATCTGACAAAACAGTACACATTGGATCCATGGATGTTGACTGTGATTATTGTCAAGCTCATAGGTGGAAATGCAAGTCTCCTGGTTTGTGCTGTAACGGTGGTAAAGTCTCTCTCACTCATAAGCTTCCTGACCTTCTTGAGGGCCTGTTAAATGGTGAACATCCTCAAAGTGAGCATTTCTTGAACAACATTCGAAAGTACAACAGCGCATTTCAAATGACGTCATTTGGTGCTAACCAAATCGTTGAGGGAAATTTTATGCCTTCATTTAAAGTCCAGGGACAAGTGTATCACTTGATTGGCAGTCTCTTACCTATGCCGACTGAGGAACACAAATTTTTACAAATCTATTTCGTCGGGGACGATGAAAAGGAAGCACAAATGCGGCGCGCTAATGTTTCTGGAGTTAACACGCCCCTGGTGCAGCAATTACAAAAAATACTGCATGATTGTAACACTTGCATCCAAGACTTCCACTCCGCAATGGACAGTATTTCAGATGAAGACAAAGACTTCAAAGTTGTCATTCACGCCGACAAAAAACCATTAAATGCACACAAAGGCAGGTTTAATAAACCTGCAGTACATCAAGTTGGTGTTGTCAATGTTGGGCAAATGTTCGAGAATAGGGATATTGTCTTCAAAAGCAGAGACAATAAACTGCAATACATTAAGGAAACCCACAGATCCTATGATACACTTCAATATCCCCTCATGTTCTGCTATGGTGAAGACGGCTATTCTGTATCTATACCTCAAGTTCATGCTGCCAGTAAGTTACCTATGAAGAAAACTGTCTCTGCAGCAAACTTCTATTCATACCGGCTTATGATCAGAGAACATCATGATAATACTATCCTTTTCTTCCGAACTTTATTAAATCAGTTTTCAGTTGATATGTGCACAAAAATTGAATCCGAAAGACTAAATTATATCAGACTAAATCAGAAGAAACTACGAGCTGAAAATTACATCCACTTGAAAGATGCTATTGACAAAAATGACACTAATTTAAGGGAACTTGGTCAAGCTGTGATATTACCATCGTCATTCACTGGAGGACCTCGCTACATGCACGAGCGTACACAAGACGCAATGACATACATACGTCATTATGGCCGCCCTGACTTATTCATCACATTTACTTGCAATCCTAAATGGACTGACATCACTGAAGTTCTCCTTCTGCGTCACAAACCTCACGATCGCCACGACCTTATCAGTCGTGTATTTCATCTGAAAATTCGCAAAATGATGGACTTGCACACAAAGAGTAACATTTTCGGCTGTACAAATTGCTACATATACACCATAGAGTGGCAAAAGTGAGGTATTCCCCATGCACACATTCTGTTGTGGCTAAAGGATAAGATTAAGCCAGCTGTCATCGATCAAGTGATCTTTGCGGAAATTCCTGATCCACAGACTGACCCTGCCCTCCACAAAATAGTAAAATCCACCATGATTCATGGCCCATGTGGACCTCATAATATCAACTCACCCTGCATGATCAACGGAATATGCAGTAAGAAGTACCCGCTTCCCTTCATCTCAGAAACTCAGACCGGAGAACATGGTTACCCTCAGTACCGCCGCCGCACACCGGCTAATGGAGGTCATACAGTTAACATTAATGGAGTAGATATTGACAACAGATGGGTGGTCCCTTATAGTCCTGTGCTGTCCCGCTTCTTCAATGCTCACATCAATGTCGAATTTTGCAATTCAGTAAAATCGATCAAATACATCTGCAAGTATGTTAACAAGGGAAGTGACCAGGCAGTATTTACAATACAAAATCAAAATGACGAAGTATCTCGATACAATGCTGGGCGTTACATTAGTAGCTCTGAAGCAGCATAGCGCATTTTCTGTTTTCCCATTCACGAACGTTACCCTCCGGTCGTTCATCTTGCTGTGCATCTTGAGAACGGACAAAGAATTTATTTCACAGAAGGCAATGTTGCCTATAAAGCACACAATCCACCACAGACGACCCTTTTAGCGTTCTTTGACCTTTGCAACCACAATGATTTTGCAAAACAACTTCATTATAATGTAATTCCATCATATTATGTGTGGGCAAACAACATGTTTCCTCGGAGGAAGCAGAGGAACACTGTACCAGGACATTCGGGAGTGAAAAAAGATAATGTGCTGGGACGGGTCTACACTGTGCACCCGAATAACTCTGAAAGATACCATCTTCGACTGCTGCTCAACAAAATCACAGGTCCCACGTCTTTTGAATCTCTCAGAACAGTTGATGGTGTCCTACATCCAACCTATAAGTCGGCCTGCAGGGCACTTAGTTTTTTACAGGACGCTATCAACTGGGACGAGACTCTACAGGAAGCTGCTCTGTCTCAGTCACCTCAAAAGATCCGTGAACTCTTTGCTGTTATGCTGATGTTCTGCCAAATGGAAAACCCCTTAAACCTATGGGAAAAACATAAAGACAGCATAGCAGAAGATGCTAGGAGACAGACTGAAAGAGATCATATAGGAACAGAAGTCCACCAGTGGTTACATTTGATCTATAACAAGTGTCTACAGTTGCTTGAAAACTACGTGATTGCTATTGGAGGTCAATCTCTTGATCATTACGGTTTGCCTCCACCTTTCAAAGAACTGGCAGAAGTTACGTCAAATCCCGAGTACTTGAAAGAGACATCTTACAACACCTCACAATTGGCCAATACCAATATAGTCACAAATAATGAGCTGTTGCTAAATAGTGACCAAAAGACAGTTTATGAGCAAGTCATGAGGAGTGTTGTCTCAGCCATTGGCACGGTGTTTTTCCTTGATGCTCCAGGAGGAACTGGTAAGACATTCTTCATAAACCTTCTCCTTGCGAAAATTCGAGCGGAAGGTAACATTGCCATAGCTGTGGCTCCTTCTGGCATTGCTGCAACTCTTCTTGAGGGTGGCAGAACTGCTCATTCAGCTTTGAAGCTGCCTCTGAACCTCAGTCATACTGAATCCCCCATGTGTAACATATCAAACCAGAGCAACATGGCTGAAGTGCTGCGACATTGTCAGCTTATTGTCTGGGATGAATGCACTATGGCACACAGAGGAGGTGTTGAGGCTTTAGACAGGACCCTCCAAGACATCCGAAACACCAACAAACTTATGGGAGGCTTGACAGTGTTGCTGGCTGGAGACTTCCGGCAAACCCTATCATTCGTGCCCAGAGGAACACGCGCTGATGAAGTTAAAGCATGTCTGAAGTCTTCATACCTATGGCCACAAATCAATGTTGTTACCTTAAGAATAAACATGAGGGTTCATTAGAAAGGCAACAAAAAGGCCAGGGAGTTCTCTGCTCTTCTGATGAGTATAGGTGATGGCACCTTCATTCAAGAAAATTGTAAAATAAATATTCCTACAAATCTCTGTCTCCTCGTGAATACCTTACAAAGCCTTCTTTAAAATGTTTACCCCAATCTACGAAATCTCCACGAAAATGACGTGTCATGGTTGAAGGAGAGAGCTATCCTGACACCAACAAATGACATGACTACGACTATAAACCACATTTTACTTCAAGAACTACCTTCACAACCGAAAACATATCAGTCTGTGGATTCAGTTGTAGAAGTGGAAGATGCGGTGCACTATCCGGTAGAGTTTCTCCACACTCTGAATCCTCCAGGCACTCCTGAGCATAATCTAATTTTGAAGGTTGAGGAACCAATAATGTTACTGAGAAACTTATAACCACCGAAACTTTGTAATGGCACGAGACTTCAGGTCACGTGTTTGCAAAAGAACCTAACCTAGCCACACCTCCCACTTGAAGTTTCTTGGACACTGCAATTACATATCAATCACCTGAAATTTGTCGTTGGTAGCATTTTGCTTGCATAGATTGTTGATCTTTTTGTGTTGTTTGCCATTTTTCACTTTCATGTTTTGTTATGTTTCTAGCTCGCTATCTTACTTTATTCAGTTTTTAACTATGCATTCTCATAAAGCTTATAAATTTAATAAAAGCATTTGTGTTTGGAATAGGGCACCAACTCAAAGATGAGCATACCTTGGGTGCAAGAGTGCAAGAGGTGATTTGTGGTGACCTATATTGAACATGAAATAATATGCTCCTGAATTAGTGCTATTGCTTAGCCTTTCTGACTTGCTACCAATGACCAACTTCAGCATAAGTTGATACTTTGACAATAATTTAATTTATTCTGTATGAAAATCACACTTGGTTCCATTTATAATATAAAATGCAAACATTATGTTTTAGGGATTCTTGTACATGGGATACAAAAAATAAACATGTGAAACCTGGAAAACATATTTTGTTTTAGAGGACCAGTGTATGGTAAACCCCATGACCTAACACACAAATTTAACTCCTTGATTTGAAAATAATGTTTTTTCTGACTATGCAGGGCAGTTAAATAGGCTATCTGAAGTAAACTTTTATATAATTTAGGTAATTTGCCTGGTAGCAGAAATGTATTTGTCTTTCAATATCTTATCATAGAAGTATCATTCCTCTTTTAAATAAAAATGCTTCTGTACATCATTGCAATTAAATATTTTTGTGAAATAAAAAGGCTGAGAAGCTGCTGCATCTTGAGTTTAGGTCAGTCATCCTGAGGAAAACTTTTTTTTTTCATTTCCCCTGGATAGTTAAAATCACACTTGTTCTGTTGAGTTAAATTTATTAATTGTAGTAGTGTTGACAAGTTAATTCGATAACCATTGCCTTTTTAACTTATCAAAATTATTTTAATAGTTCTATCCTCAGGGGTCCAGTTTAAAATCTTGTTTCTTTTCAACAATCACCCACTACCTGAAATGCTGCTCATCTAGCACATGTTATGTTTTGCAAGAGCAGCTGTTGAAATAAAATAGTTTTGTTTATTTCAAAAAACTATGAGGTAATTTCTGTTTTGTTTCTTTAATAAAAGAAAGATCTGTTGCATATTTTAATTACACAATTGGAAGAACTTAAGGAAATTAAAGGCAACAGAGTTCTGGAACATATAAATGGCCATTTTATAAAAGTTTAGTTAATATATATTATTTTTGGCATTAGCAAGAACTTTTTGAAAATAGGCAAAATGTATTCAATAAATAGTTCCTGCCTAGGAATGACAAAAATGTAAGTGACAGTAACACTGAGATATCATTCAGCATGTAAACTTGTTTTCGCAGTCTGCCATCCACAGTAGCTTAATAATATGTTCTTCACTTTGGACTCGGAATCCAATGCATCTCAACTAGAGCAGCTCCCACAATTTTTTTCACTTTTAGAGAGAAGTAGAGTTTTGGGTGGGTACTACAAATCAAACCCAGACACACCACCACCTGCTGCAGTTCAACCTAAATCCCCCAAACCCAGCAGTCCTCACAACTTGTACTCATAAATTAATTACCCTTACACCTGATTTACATCTCCTAATGCTATATAATTGTTTCTTGCTGAAAACACTCAAATATATGGGGAATATTCAATCATGGTTCTGCATTTACTGTAAAGAAATATAAAAAATCACTACTCATTCAAAAATGTTTAGTTAAAATATGTAATGTAGCTTGTGTTTAAACATTAGGTTATATCCAAAAAGAGGTAAGTAAGTCCTTCCCAAAGAGTTTGAATACTCAGTGACACAGCTCTTAACAATGAAGGCTCGATTTTTGCAACCCCGCATTGCTATTATCATAATTCATGTCCTTAAAATTGCACATTCTCAAAACAGTGAAGAAGCATTCCTGTCAGAAAAACACTCTCTCACTGGAGCCGTGATCTGGATTCATTAGATCGATACTGACTTGTCACTGCTGAGGACAACACGCAGGATGCCAAGTCTCACTCAAATAAATAAAACCTGTTGATACAACATACACATATCATCATTAATTTGCACTTGGTGTTTTTACAAAAATGAACATTTTAGCTCAAAAGGCCGTGAGAGCATTCAGCCATTCTTAGCATCTATTTTCATGCCCTGTTGGAAATTCGGCAGCAGAACAATTACATTTTTTAAAATAATAATAAAAAGAAAATAGTAAAAATATTACTACAGTAAAGACCAAATATCAGAATTTCACTTGTAATCTACAATTTATTAATTTAACTATTATTATACTTTAATTAAAACAAGATTTTGTTTCATGTCCCCATCACACCAGTTGTGACTGCTTGTGTAAGGCAATATTTTTACTGGCATCCGTGACCACCCATGGGCCTGTACCTGCACCTCTGCAAAGCTCTAGGGAAAAGTCTAGCCTTAACAGTAAGTCAGGTATCTGACAGTAGGCAGATACCAGTGTTGACAGTCTCATAAATATCATTTTAATTATTGTCTGTTTCTGTATATTCTATCTCAGAATGAAAATGCAACAGTTTTTCAATAATTTTAACAGAAGAAAACTCACTACCACTTATGAGACACTTTGTTTCTGCACACCTTCTAGAAGAATTGTCACACACGTGCACATGGGAGGCAGCTGAATGGACTAAAAGAACGTAATTCCACGCCAGGCCAGGGAGTGGCAGGGTGCACCAAACCTTCCTCTTTTATCTCTGCAGACCAGACACAGGAAATTCTGCCTGATTCAGCCTTGATGACGTCACTTTCGATTCTGACCCTGAGGACATCACTTCCAGTTCCTCCCCCAAGAACATCTCTTCTGGTTCCAGGCCACAATGACATCACTTCCACCTGCCTCCCTTCAATACAAGACAACTTTCTCTGTAACTTCAGTTCTGTTTTGGACTCAACACTACACATCTGTGAAACTTATTTTGCCTTTTTGCAGCCAGGCTTCAATTATACGGGTGGCTGCCCCAAACCTTTTTTCTGTGTGTTGAGGCTATTTTTTTCACATAACATATAATGTTACATTTTTTCATATTCTAAAAGACAAAGCTATCATCTTACCATTACAATAGTTCTTTAGGGTTTTGGGCAAAGGAGACCTGACATAGTACTGAATTCTATAGATACATCCCTGCTTGTTGTGGGATCTAAATAAAGAACATATGTATGCATCCATCGTTGTCAATATGTTAAACTCTTACTCTTTATCAGAACATGTAAAAGATAAACAAAACCTTAGATCTTCAAAGAAACTAGAAGCAAAATACTTTACAGGCCCTAATACTAATCCAATCAAGAAGAACACTAAAAGGATTTCCTAGTCTGAACCCGCAAGGGCTTTCTTCTTCTCCTCTCAGGCCTTATGAAGCCAAGAGAAAGCCATTATCACTTTCTTGCTCTGAGAGATACTGAAAACCCATACTACTAGAAAGAGAGGCATACAGGTATCACAATAAAAGAAAACAATATGAGATAAATAGCGAAGAAAAAAATAGGCTAAACACAAAACGAGAAAAGAGTTGCTTATAAACAGTTATAGAAAACATGACTGAAAACACAGTTAGCGATATCACGATGGCAGCATTTAGAAATTCAAATAAAGTTTGAAAAACTGAA
This sequence comes from Erpetoichthys calabaricus, assembly GCF_900747795.2. Lineage (NCBI taxonomy): Eukaryota > Metazoa > Chordata > Cladistia > Polypteriformes > Polypteridae > Erpetoichthys > Erpetoichthys calabaricus. The sequence goes on from NC_041404.2 coordinate 119,459,327, forward strand.
TGCGTAACTGTAGAACCATAGCCTCTTTTCTGTAAATGACATCTGCCAGTACGTGCACACAAAACATAACCAATGATAAATGTGCTTATGTCGTGTAGGTTGCATGATATGCCATGCAGTCAGTGCAATCTTGATGGCCACTGTGTCACAGTGGTTGGACAATCAAAAGAATATTGAAGATGGCTAGAAAGTGTCAGAAAAAAAATGGTGCATGATGAAAAAAATAACAATAATGTGACCAACAAATTTAGTTCACTGTGAAACTTGTTAGTGCTTCAGATCCTTTCCCCTCACCTGCAGAGAGCATAAAACTGAAAAATCAATGACAGAGCCATGGCCTCCATATTGAAGGTACTGACACTCATTCCAGCTGTGTCACATTCTGCTGTAAACCACACTAGTGACTCTTAGAGCTTAGTCAGATGACACCAAAAGGGCAACATCATTCACAAGTCACTGAGATCCAACTCTCTTCCCCTACTTATGTTTGTTTTTTATTCTTGTTTTTGTTGCTTTATATTATTAATTTTCTTTTTGTTTGTTATTGGTTAATTATGTACTATCTGTTTAAGTTTACATGTGTTCTTTGGGCTGTGCCCCAGGAGATGTGGTTACCCTGATGGCACCTTTCCCATGCCATCCCTCTATTTTTTTTGTCTTTGATTTATAGTATAACAATTTTCTGTTGGCCTTTTTCTTCACAAGATGGTAATTGTCAGTTAACCTCCCTCCTGTGGGGCTTTTTATTATATTTGTGGACAATTCTTTTTTTTTTGCTGTATCCCCATATTTGGAGTCTCCTCTGGCAGAAGCAAGCAGCTGAGCTTAGTTGAGCCTCTTCTGGGCAGGTTCTCAAAGTCCTGACCTGTGTCTTGGCTTGTTTTTTGATGCAGTAGACCCAGTCAGCCATTTTGAAGACTCCATATCGTGACAGTGCTAGATCCATCTCATCAGAAGAGTACTCTTCTCTCACTCCTCCCCGGAGACTTCAACCTCTCTCACTCACACTGACTTTCTGGACATGTACCTTATTTTCTTTCTCTTTCATTTTCCTTATCTCTCAGATCTTTTATGTGGAAGTGTAGGCGCTGCATTACCAACACTTGGAGCTGCTAATGCAGGACCTCTGCATTGGTGGACTGCTGCACAACGGCATCATTGGGAAGATGCAGGGGAGTGGGGAACGTAAACTACACCGGGTGACACCACATAGGGGATGACACCGAAATGATTGTGTGTAAATTTTTTGTGCTGTGTTTCAGTCTGAAATCACCAAGGGGGACTACCTCACGCTTGTTGAAGCAATGAATGTCTGTACACCATTGATAGTGGGTATTACCTTCTAGCATTAAATGGCTGGGTGTCTGCACACTTGCATTGTTTAAAGTATAATCAGCTTTACCTTGGTTACTGCATTGGGCAACACCAAACTTAGTGAAGCCACTGCACACTTACATGCTTAATTACCCAATTCCCCCATTAACTGCTCTGGCCAGCTCATGCTTCAGCTGTTACCTCACCCACACTACTAATACGAGCCACCACAAACCAATTAGAAACTGTACTTCCCGTCTTTGCCAAGGCTTTGTGACATGTAATATCACAATCATAAGTCTATTTTAATTCTACAAAATGTGTAGATGCTGCAAATATCTGTACAAGGACAACATGCTGTTTTTATAGATGAAAAGACCCTGTTGTTATTGCTTGCTGTCCCATCCATCATCCACACTGCCTCTTTATCTATGTGTCTGCTCTTGTGAGTTTGTTGGTTTCAGAATTCCAGCAACTCCTTGTTGAGCTGTAACCATGAACACTGTCATGTCTGACTTGTCCTCTTTGTTCAAGGTGGACAGTTTGTAGAGCTTAAATTATTAAGAAGATCTGACAAAGCAGGAGTTAAACAACAACACTTTTCTTCTCCTTTCTGTTGCACTGCACTTCCGATCTTGATCAATCTTCACCCAACACCCCATGTAAAAGCACACAATACTGCTTTTTATATTATAGTTGATAGAAGTGGCTGTGGTGGGCTGGCGCCCTGCCCAGGGTTTGTTTCCTGCCTTGCGCCCTGTGTTGGCTGGGATTGGCTCCAGCAGATCCCCGTGACCCTGTAGTTGGGATATAGCAGGTTAGATAATGGATGGATGGATATAAGTGTTGTGCTGCATTGCCCAAGTAAGTAATGTTTAGCTCTGGCCATTTTGTCTGTTAGTTTGGCTTCTGTTTGTTCAGATGTTTCACTTACTTTGATCCAGCAGGTGTCACTGGTGTGCAAAGTGTAGCACACAGGAAAAAAAAAACACACTGGAAAGTAGGGTGAAAATTCTGGGTTCCAAAGCACTCTGTTTTATTTGTATGGCCCTAGAGAGTAACTATGCAAAATTTGGTCGAGATTAGTCAATTGTGTAGGATTGTTGAAGGAACAGATAGTTAGTCACACATTCTATTTTATACTAGCTGCTTAAGCCCGGGGTCCTAGAAACTATTGAAACTGTCAGAAAAAAAATTTAAATGTAGAGATGTCAGGTAATTGAAAGGAACTACTCTGGGCGTCTCTCTCCTAGGAGGATTTGTTTTGCTGACGTGCTTGCATCGTTTGTGCATCAGCGACTAAGTGATTTTGTCTTTCTTTGGAGGTTTTGTTTTGCCGACGTCCTCGCCTCGCTTGTGTATTAGTGGCAGGAAGAAAAGTAAAAGGGATACCATTTTGCTGATGTACTCACTTCACATCTGTATTAGTGGCTAAGTGAGTGACTCTTTCTTTGGAGGTTTCATTTTGCTGACATGCTGGCCTCACTTGTGTGTCCTCAGAGGTAGAGCCCTTACCCCAACTCCACCTCTCACTTCCGGGCCGGAGAGACAGACAGACACACTTCCACATGTAGACATTTATATATAAGATATAGAGATAAAAGATGCAATATATTGAGACCCAGGGCATATCATGCTTGGCATATTCTTTTACATGACAAGAGCAAAACTCAGCCAGCCCATGGATTCCAATTTATTTTGAACTTCCCGTAACTCACTCTAAGTACTTCAAACAGGTCATTCTGCCAGCATATATAGGCTCCAATTTACAACCTTATTACTTACTTGTACTCGGGGAATAATAGGTTTATAATTTGTGCTCTGTCACAGTGCAATTTGGAATGGAACAGATCTAAAAATCAGAAACAAATAGCAAATATCTATTGAACAATGTTTTCAATGTCAGGTTAATATATTTAGAAAATATATTGCAATATGCAAAATGACAGGTATCTTGAAATATAAACTGTGAAATACATTGTACAGTGTTCCATAGCTGGAATTTGCAATATATTAAAATATATTGTAGTTTTTCTAAAACCTATCTTATAGTATATTATTTCTAGTATTTTAAAAAATATAATAGTATTTTTATACTTTGGAAAATATATTGAAATGGCAATAATTTACATATTTTATAATACATTTCAGTATACTGCAAATTGTTGTACTATATTTACTCTTGATGTTTTTTATAACATATTTTAAAATGTTTATTTAGGTAATAATATATTTTTTGTAATGTATTTTACATGTATTTCATTTTTGTACAGGATGCTATACAAAGAGGACATAGCGAACAGAGAAAAATAATTCATAGTACATATGGTATAATACATACTGTTTGAGTGCTACCCACTGGCACTGCCCAGAAAAGCCAAGTATTGAAAACAAGAGTCTTAATTTACAAAAAACATTGAAAACCATTGAAAGCTTCAAACATCTTTGAATGGAATCCATGAACCTGATGAACATCAATAAATTATTGTTAGTACAGTATAGCACACTTTATTGCAAGTTGAAAAATTAAACTATCACAGGTCTTGTATATTTAAATACAATATGAAACTCCTGTTATGGCTCTTCATTTCTTTGTGCTTCCTTTTGCTGAGCTTTTCTTTATTTTATAAGGTTGTGTGCAGCCTGCTTATCCTGGAAGCAACAGAAAGGAGGCAACACTGCCATCAAAGGGTACAATTATTCACTTGCTCACCAGCCTTGTGAAGAGTCACCGACTAAAACGGCCATCCAGGCCCCCTGGAGAAAACCTAACGAAAGAAGCACAAAACCTATATGCCATATATTTTAAAAAAAGAAAAAAAAGCTGTTCATACAAAATGCCCCAGATAAACTATTTTCAGAGCTGCTTTTCAGGTGTAATAAGTTAAATTTGAACCTTCCACAGTCACCCTAAGAAGCAGCAGGAGTGCATCCAGTCAGCATGCCGCTTGCTCAGTACACCATAGCACAGAGAATGTTCCACCCCCACAAACCAATGCTGTGTATTATCATAGTGATGGATTCATTTCTGTGGTACTGGAGGAGAATATAAAATTGAATTGCATTATTCTTTTGCTTGGGGAAATGCATTGCTAAGTATATTTTTCAAAAAATGGCAAAACAAATGATCTACTCTCTTGAGCAGCCTTTTTTTCCTGCTTTTCTTTACTACCTAGATCATTTTTTTTCAGCAACGAACTACTTAAAGAAACAAGTTAGTAAGTTTAATCTTTTTTTTCATTGCTTTTTTAATGTAGATTATTTATGTTATACCATGTTCCTTTCCATTCGACAGTTTTAAGCTCCACTAAGGTTATGAAATATAAATATTTTCAGTTTTTCTGGGCCATCACCCCAACACTGTAAACTATTTTAATCATCAGTTTTCAGATATTACGGATGGAATATTATCTTTTTTTTTTCACAGCTATGGAAAGCAGAGCGTGGGACTGGAAGGCTGCAAAGTCTTTGCTGAATTTTCCGTCTGGCAGGTGGCTTTTATAAGTGGGTTTTGCTGACACCACAACACAAAACAAGTTAGAGCAACATATGTTTCGTCTTATCTGTGTGATATCAGCCCAGCTTCTTAGGTGTTTTATTTCATCATCTTCCATTCCGGTACTTCAGGGTTTGTTTATTTATTTATATGTTATGTTTGCTTTCCTTTAATCTGTTTTTTTAGGCTGAACACTTGCGGAATCTTTGAGTCATTCCTGAATGCACTTGCTGGAATTTGATTGAGTTTCTGAAAGCAGGCATGCATAACAGCCTATCCTTCTTCTAGTAGCCCCGTGCACTTCAGATGTGCCAAATTCTGCATATGTTGTCCATACATTCACCATCCTAAAAGATCCCGGAGCATTACAAAAGCTAATCTGCACCCTTTCTAAGTATTTTTTGCAGATTCTATTTAAATAAATTTACATAACATTCTCAAACCTACTTTATCCATTTCAGGGCTGCTATGGGGCAGAGCAGAAAACAACCCTAGAGATGATGCCAGTCTACAGGGTCCATTCACACAATTAACTTAACCTACACATCTTGGGGATATGGAAGGAAAGCTAAATCACCTGGAGAAGGACTCACAACAAACACAGGGAGAAAGTGCAGGCTCCACAACAATAGCTGACAGGGTGTGACATATAATATTATGATAAAATATGTACTAAGAGAAGTTTTTAGAAAGGTTCCTTGTTTAAAAAGGGTTTTGTAGAAAGCCTGCTCTAGTTACCACATTCCAGGTAAGAACTAGTATAGATAAGATCTTAAGAAAAAACTGTTCTACTTAGACAATACCAGATCAGAACCAGAAAAAAATAAAAAAACACCCTCAAAACCTTTTTTATTGTCTTCTTTTTCTTTTACACCGCTCAGACCAAAGCAATCAAGCTCATCTCACAAAAGGCAGACCTACCGCACATGGCTGCATAATCGAACCCTGCAATTAATATCACAGTGCACATATATAACATTTCTTCCCCCTCCCACCAACAGCAAAGAAATCTAAGTATATAACAGAACAGTTAAACATGAAACGTAGTAACAAAAACCTGGAAGTGTCCAGGCCGAGAACACAACCGAGTGGGACATGGAGATGGCTACTGGGGCTGAATAACAGGCTCGGCTTCATTTTGTGCTACATCAGGCTGGATAACAGAGTCACCCAGCCATGCGTTTGGAATGGCCGAAGAATTTGCATTGTTTTTGTCAGCAGGATGAAATTCTACAACAGATGATGGCGGTGACACCTTTTGAAGACATATGGCATGCCACCGAGAACCGTCAGCAAGACCAAATGTGCCTGGGCCAAGCTGTTGGGTGACTTGTACTGGTGAGGACCAGAAAGAGGCTACTTTGTTATTGCGATGAGGCTTCCGAACTCTTACCCAGTCCAAGACTACTATGCTGACCTCCTTGACCCATTTTGATTGATCAAACCTTTGTTTCATTTTGCATTGTTGTCTGGTGATAGAGTGCTTAATGTGAGGAATTGAAGGGAGAGCACAGGGCATACTCTGACCGAAAAAAGGACGAAGTCTGTCAAGAGGTAGGGTAAGCTCACGACCTAGCATGAGGAAAGCAGGCGAGACTCCAGTTGTGCTATGCTGGGATGATCTGTAGTGCAAGAGGGTACTAAGCAAAGCCTGATCAAAAGAACACCCTTGTGCCTGGTGTGCCCTAAGGCCATTTTTTAGTGTTTGGTTGAAATGTTCCAGCCCTCCATTAGACTGAGCATGATAATATGCAGTGCGAAATGTTTAATGCCTTTTGATTCCGGAAATGAAGTAAATTGATTACTGGTGAACTGAGGCCCATTATCTGTAGTAATGGTCTTAGGGAGACCCCAGTGAGAAAACAGTGATTCCAGAACGTTAATGACGACACAGGATGTGACTGTGCCAGTTGCAGTAACCTCTGGCCATTTCGAATGTAAGTCATACACAACAACCAAATACCGCTGATGGTGAGGGACACCATGGATTTCTCCTGAGATGTTCCCAGGGTTGGGTGGGCAAGTCAATAGGCTGCAATAGGGGAGGAGCCTGGAGACCTGTTTTGCCACTTAACAGACAGGCCACACAATCTTTAACCAGAGTCTCAATGTTCCTGTCTATGCCAGGCCGCCACACCAAGTCACAACATCTCTGTTTTAGTTTCACTATACCGAAGTGGCCCTCATGTGCCATTGACAACATACGTGCATGGAGTACATTTGGAACCACAGTACGAAACCCTCATACCACACAAGAACCATTCCAGCAGGAGAGTTCTTCTTTCACTCTAGCAAAGGGTAACAGATCCTCAGGTGCCATGCTAGGCCAACCATTCCTGATAAAGTGGCATACCTGGGATAGTACTGGGTCATGTGCAGAGGCCTCCTTGAGTTCTTGGGGAGATATAGTGGTCTGAAGAGGCATGTGCATCATCTGGACAATATCATGTTCCATTTGTCAGGAGGCTGGGCTGAAGCCGTAACTGAGCGAGACAGAAGGTCTGCAATAACATTTTCACGCCCCGGAGTGAACTGGAGAGTGAAGTGGTACTGATGAAGACAGTCAGACCAATGATGTAACCTCAATGGGTGGTGTCAAGTGCCAGATGCCAACAGCAGAGTAGTGAGAGCTTGATGGTCTGTTCTTAGTGTGAAATGTCAGCAATACAGGTAAAGGTGCCATCTCTCACATGCCCAGACACATGCTAGTGCCTCACGTTCACCCACCAAGTATTTCCGCTTTGTTTCAGTGAGGGCATGAGAGGATTTTGTGACAGCATGGCCTCCACTGCTATATCAGATGCATCATAGGTGACAAACGTGGGGCTAGAGATGTCAAAGTGGGCTAGAATTGGAGGGGAAGTAAGCTGTGATTTCAGAAGGTGGCCTGCCTTGGCACAATCAGGAGACCACACCCACGGCTCATCCTTCTGCAGGAGCTGGCGTAATGGTGCAGTAGTAACAGAATACTGGGGCCAAAACTTCAAATAGTAACTAGCCATGCCCAGAAAGGAAGCCAACCTCAGCCGAAGATGTAGGCTCCGGAATGGTGTGGATTACATCAACATTTGATTGGAGTGAAGATATGCCAGCAGCTGATACTTGAAATCCAACAAATTCTATCTCTGGCACTGCAAAGACACACTTCTCTGCATTCACTGTGAGTTTGTGTTTAGACAGAGCTGAAAAGACCATGTGAAGACGTTTGTCATGAACAGCAGCGTTGGGCCCATGTACAACAATGTCGTCTAAGTATATGACCATGCCAGGGATGCCAGCAAACACTGAGGACATGACTTTTTGAAAGCTGCTTGGTGCTGAACATAACCCAAATGGTACTCTTGTATAACGAAATATGCTATCATATGTCACAAAAGCTGTGAGGTCTCTACTTCTTGGGTGGAGGGGCACTTGAAAATAGCCTTGCCTAAGATCCAATTTAGAAAATAAGATAGAACCATATAACTGTGCTGTGAGTTCTTCTGAAGTGGGAAGTGGATATTTGTCTGGAATTATTGCTTTATTTACTGCACGAAGATCTACGCAGATGTGCAAGCCACCAGACTTCTTCTTAGCTACTACTATGTTGGAGACCCATGGGGAGGCGTTGACTGGTTCAATGATGCCAGCTGCTAGTAGCTGCCACAACTCAGTGGACACCCCATCTCGGAAGGCCAGCGGGATACGTCGTAAAGGCTGTATAACTGGTGTAACAGTGGGGTTGAGTAAAGGCTTGTGAGTGTAGGCAGTGAGGCAACCCAAACCTGTAAAGAGTCCTGGCCATGTTTGGTGTTGTAATGAGGTTACCTGTAAGATTTGCATGCCACTTTTACCTAAGACAGAAAATCCCAGAGCAAGAAACAGATCTAACCACATCATATTTGCCCCTTTTTTCATAACATGAAAGCAAACATTAGGCAGAACATCTTTGCCATACTGAACAGTGAGGTAGATTGAACCCATCAGGGAGATCCGAGAGTCCCCATAACCATTGGCAGTAGTGGTAGGTGGAGACAAGGCCATAGAACTGAAAAACTGTTTATATGTGCTTGTATTTAAGAGGGACATTGTAGCACCAGTGTCCAACAAGAAGGAAATGTTCACACCATTTAAACTGACTGTGCATGATTTGAAAGCTGCTGGTCCTGAAATCACATTGTGAATTATAGTTGCAGTCTGTCCGGGCGCACTGATTGGAGAAGAACGACATACCTTAGCAAAGTAGTTCTGTTTACCACAGCTGTGACAGGTCTGACCGCGTGCTGGGCAGCTTTGAGCTCTGGTCGTGTGTGATCGTGATCCACAGTTTCCACTGTGCTGCTGAAGTTGTCCTGAATGCCTGCGCTGCACAAACTGCACTGTCTGTTCTCGGTCTGTTGCACTGACTTCAGATGCTGCGGAGTCTGCGAGTGCTGCACATAACTAACTGATGCGGAAGCAGAAGCAAAGCATTTCGAAAGCTCCACCGCACAAACAGCTGCAGATTCCACACTGAATGCTGTTGCGCCTGCATTTGGTAATGTCAAATCATCCTTTTCAAGCAAAAGCCTTTTGCGAACTTTATCATTGCTAGTGCATTCGATTGGCTGGTCGCAGATCATTTCCTCTTGTAATGCATGAGCTAGCTAGTCTTCTTAAGTTTGCTACATACTGATGCACAGTCTCCCCAGGAAGCTGACGGCGCTATCTGAAAATAAATCTCCATAGTAGAGCACTTTGTGGGGCAGAGAAGTGGGCATTCAAAAGCGTAACTGCAGTATCGTATGTATCATCCAGTCCCAAAGTCCCAAGCACTTGCTGCCCTTCCGCTCCCAAGCAATGAACGAGTAGCACCCTTTTGCAAGCGGCCAAAACATCCTCAAGCCCGAAGGCAGTGAGATAGACTTTAAAGGATTGTAGCCAAGGAGTCCACGGAATCGGAGGAATCACACGGGTAAAAGTAGGAAGGGAGGCGGTGGTGAAAGGGAAAACTCAGCCATTCTCGTCACCAAATTTTATGTCTAAGACAGAGATGCTGACAGCTGGTAAGTGCAACACCCTCAAAACCTTTTTTATTGTCTTTCTTTTACACCTCTCAGACCAAAGCAATCAAGCTCATCTCACAAAAAGCAGACCTACCGCACATGGCTGCATAATCGAACCCTGCAATTAATATCACAGTGCACATATATAACACAAAGGCCCCTTTGTATATGTTGCAAACATGAAAGGAAAAAAAAAGTCTGACCAAGCATAAGGGTCACAGTGAAAAGCTGAGCTGGCAGACATTTTGAGGAGATAAGTCATGTCCAAACAGGATTAGTCAAAGGGGATAAGGCCTGTTCAAGATGAGGTACTTAGCCCTACACTATGATGTCCCATTGGTCCAAGATTGTGCATCAAGGAATCACAAGCACATAAATTCAGACCTATAAAGAACACAAATCTGTCTTGAGACCACACCAGGGGCCACATGCATAACGCTGTGTGTAGAATTCACACTATAACATGGTGTACAGACAAAAGCGGAAATGTTTGTATGCACAAAAAAATTCAGATGCATAAATCTGTGCAAACGCCAACTTCCACGTTCTTCCGTTATATAAATCCCGGTTAGCGTGCAAAGTAACGCAACGTGCACCCGCCTGCTGTCCCGCCCCAACTCCTCCCAGAATTACTTCTCTTTGAATATGCAAATCAATTTAAATAGCCCTTAAGCTCAGCCTTCTGTGAAAAGACAATGGCAAAAGCACGGGGGAAAATAGAAGAATTTCAGCGAATACCAAGTGGAGGCAAGGTAAAACTTACTATTTGTTGGTATAAACAGTGATATAATCAACAAAAGGAAGTTGATCGAGTGACATAGAGTGTCAGAGAAACTCGAAAGCTCAAATTCACAAAGTCACACAGTGCCCGAAATAAAAAAGTTGTCAGATATCAAAGTCGCAGTGAAAAGGCAAGTCGTAGCCCACTGTCTAAGTGTCATATGAAAGCTTATTAGGGTACAGAGAAAAGAAAAAAAATAAGTAAGCTTAGAACGGCAGTTCTTCAGAACTTTTAAGGCACATTAAAATATCTTCGTAGTACATGTTTAATTATTCTATCCATCTATCCATTCTATCCATCTAGGCTTTGAAGCGTTTTCTCGGATGAGAGCAGTTCAAATAGGCAGCATGGCTGAGGCAGCGTGTGCTTGATGATGGATACCAATAATTCTCCTTCCGATCAGCTGATCCGAGTGGTGGATTGAGAGTAATATGGAAAAAGATGATCCGCTGTGGCAACCCATAATGGGAGCAGCTGAAAGTAGAAGAAGAAGGTGCAGTGAGAGTAACAACACTAAAGCAGCTATGGTATTTGGAATAGTTTGGCCATTCCGTTGACCATTATATTGTTACAGGTTAATTACAATCAGATGCCTTAAACTAATAAACAATATGCGGTTCATTTCAGTGTATTTGATAAAGTCACGTCAGGGATGTGTATCTAAAAAGAAAAGGAAACCACAATGGAGCAAAAGCACTGCTTTGACGCTAGGTGCCACCAGTTTGCAAAACCGAGAGGAGAACTTGCGTACACCAGGGTTTGAGCTACTGTGAAAATGTGCGTGGCTTTACGGCAAGTTTAGGTTTTATACATTGCAATTTGAGCGTGGAAATGGGAGTACACAACATTTTTGTATGTGCGCACCATTTATACATGAAACCCCAGTTCATATACCAATCAACTTACAAAGATGAAGTTTTTTTATTTTTTCATTTTTTGAATGAAAACCTGATTATCTGGGCATATTAGTTATACAGATTGGAAGTAAAGCAATGGCACCAAGTCTCATAGCAGGATGCCAAGAAGAAAAGCAGAATAGGAGAGGGTTAGTGACGGTTCATAACTATTGTATTACTTCCATTTTTATCCAAATGACTAACACAGAGACATGCAATGTGCACAGCTAATCAACAGCTCTAGTCAGTGTATGCTACACCTAGAGAATGGGAAAGGCACTATATAAATAAAATGTATTATTATTATTATTATTAAGTATTGAATTTCAACTTGCATTTAAGAGCTGAGACCTAATGTTCCTTAAATAACCAGGCAAATCATTCCACAGCTTTGACTTCCCACTGTTAAATATATTAATCCTTAGAATCTTAAGTAGGCCAGCATCTTGAAATCTTATTGTGCACGCTGGTTTGTAAGTAATGATAAGTCCAGAAACTTAAGAAGGGCCTTGGCCATTTAAGGTCTATATGTAAGAAGGAGGATTTTGAAATCAGATCTCAGTTTATCTGGAATCCAGAGTAAATATTTAAGAATAGGAGTTATGTTATGCTGAGTTATGCTGTCTAGTTCTTGTAATAAATTGTGTAGTTGTACTGACTGCAAAAAATGGCAGCAGTTCAATTGAAGTATGAAATCAGGAGATGATAAGAAGAGGTATAAACTAGCCAAGGTCAAAACAGGGAGATGAAAAATCAAGAAAAACAAGCCCAGTACGTGAAACCAAAAAAGGTAGCTAGGGGTGTAACAAGAGGAAATCTGCATGTAAATTGAGCCAAAATGGAAACCAAACAATGTTCTTAAACAAAGGTTGACACTATGCCGCAAAAAAAGAACTTCAGAGTTGGTGCAGAAGTGAACAATGACTTTGATGGATGCATTGTTTAAATATGGTTGAGGCTGAAAGGGGTGTGTGTTTGGCAGTGCAAAAAGGGACCTCATCAGTCTTCCTTTGGCTTCAAAACCTCCATTCCCAGGTAACAGAAAGAGCAAAATTAAGGAAGGTGTCACACTCAATTCCTGCCCTGTATTAGTCCAGAACGAACCTGTAAAATGCTAAAGTGTCTCATAATCCACAAAGCTGAGCGACCAGGAAGTGCGCAACGTCAACCTTCATATTGTTGTGGTAGTTTGGATACTGGATTTAGGCATGGGCAACATGAACAGCTGGCCAGGGAGGCACTAAGCAGCAGCACCAAAAAATATAGAATGATTACATCCTGAGCAGATCAGCGCCCTTTATGAAAATTAAGGGGTGCTCCATAAACTTCATGTTCTGTACACAGAGGGGTGCCAATTATGTAATGGCACAGGTGCACGCTTCAGACACCAAAGGGTGATGACCCCTCCCCCAACTTACGGCACCAGAAGGGCTTTGACTGACACCGATAATAACATAATCTGTCACACACACCTGTCCATCCTGCCTAACAAAGGCACAGAAACTCTCAAAATGGTGATCATAGTATGAAAAATAATATTGCATCACAGGAGAACATTATTTATTTTTAATTATGTTAAAAACACATCAGGTTAGGAGCACACGCTGATATAGCACGTTGCTGCACCCACCACATGACCACCCACCTCAAGATCCCAGAGTAGGATCCAAGTGCAGCCATGCGACGGGTGACACCTCAGCACCACACTAGTTCAGATGGAATAAAATAGTGTGAGTTTTTTTTACAGTGCCTGGAGTGCCAATTCTGCCACCAACCCCCAGATTTTCCCTGCAGGTTGGAGGGTCTACTTGCAGGGCTGGATGCAGATTAACGTCATACCCAGGACGGAGCAATTGCAGGTTATGGGCCTTGCCGAAGGGCCCAATGGAAAACACATCAGGTTGGGAAATAAATGTAACCACTTAGATTCCTTGGCCTCTAAAATCCTCAGTATGGTATTTAAAATTTTTGGAGACCAAGGAATAGTTTTAAAGAATTTAATGTTAACACTAGATCACAACAACAGCAAACTGCATATAGAATGGTGGAATAGCCAGTGAGTAACATTTATTTTAACTAAAACATGAGGCACTGTAGTTAAAGCAGCATTCCTCATGCATATTATGAGGGATTGACATCAACACAACATTTTCATGCATGCACTGCAGAGAAGCAATGAAAACATTCAAGCTGTAACGACTATTTCACTAAAAGAGTCATGGGAATAAGGAGCAAACCACCAAATCGTAGACATGAAGCAGAGAATGTGATGGCTTTTAGCAAGAACCTGGATGAGATGCAAGGAGCTGTTAACTGCAAAAAACAACCTTGATGGACTGAATGAGTGATAAAAATGTCTTTTGCTGTGATACTTGAGAACCCATATAGTCTGTAACCTTCCAGTTTAAACTGCTCAAAAAAAAATTAAGGGAACGTTTAAATCACGCACAGGATCTCAATGAATGAAATTTTCAAATGGAAAATCTTTACTGAGTAATACTATGTAATCCATTGAGAACAAAATGATGTAACAACAGTCATTGGAAACCAGAATCACCAACCCATTGAGGGCTGGATTCAACATCACACTGAAAATCAAAGTCATGAATTGAAATCACATGCTGAATCAACTTGTGTGAATTTCATCACGGCAACTCCTAATGTGACTCAGTAGTGTGTATGGCCCCTGTTTGCCTGGATTCACTCCTGAGAACGTTTGGGCATGCTCCTGATGTTACAGCAGACGGTGTCCTGGAAGATCTTCTCCCAGACTTCAATCAGGGTATCAGTGAACTCCTGGACAGTCTGTGGTGCTACTTGGCAGGGTGAGATGCACCATTACATAATGTCCCTGAGGTTCTTAATTGCATTCAGGTCTGTGGAATGTCCAGGCCAGTAAATGCTTCATCCAGGAACTGCATACCCTCCCTGGCCACATGAAGCCGGGCAATGTTCTGCACCAGGAAGAAACCAATGCCCATTGCACCAGCATAAGGTCTGATAATGGCTCTGCAGTTTTAATCCTGGTATCTAACAGCAGTCAGGGTACCATTATCTAGCACATGGAGGCCCTCCAAGGATATGCCTCCCCAGACCATCACTGACCCACTGCTAAACTAGTCATGCAACATGATGTTGCAGGGTGCATAACAATCACAAAAATATCTCCAGACTCTTTCATGTCTGTCACATTTGCTCAGTGTGAACCTGCACTCATTTGTGAAGAGAACTGGGCATCAATGGTGGAGTGCCAAATGAGGTATTCTCTGACAAATGCCAATCGAGCTGCATGGTGATGAGCTGTGAGCACAAGTCCCACTACAGGACATTGGCCTTCATGCCACCTTCATGGTGTCTGTTTCTGACAGTTTGGTCAGAAAGATGCACACCAGCAGCCATCTAGAAGTCATTTTGTAGGGCTCAGGCAGTGCTCCTCCTATTCTTCCTCAAACAAAGGAACAGATGCCGGTCCTGCTGCTGGCTTGATGCTCTTCTATGGCCCCGTCTGGCTCTCCTCATGAAATGGCCTGTCTCCTGGTATCTCCTCCATGTTCTTGAGCCTGTGCTAGAGGACACAGTAAACCTTGACGTGTGGATGTGCCATCTTGTAAGAGCTGGACTACCTGTGCAGCCTAAATCGGCTGTAGGTTCTGCCTCATTCTACCAGTAGTGACAAGGACACTAGCAAAATGTAAAACTAGATAAGAATCAGTCAGGTAGGATGAAGAGAGAGCAATTGTCTGTGGCCATGACCTGCAAAACAATTCCTTTGCTGTTGCCTCTTGAGTGCACCTGTTGTCACTTTCATTTGCAGCAAAGCAGGTAAAGTTGATTCACAATTGCTTATGTTTCCTAACTGGACAGATACATATCCCTGAAGCTTAATGGAGTTGGTGTCAGACTGTGATGTTTAAGTGTTCCCTTAATTTTTTAAATTAGTGTAAATAATAAAATTAATTATCATTACATAGCAGGCTGTGTAGGTGGATGCCTATGGTGACATCCAACACGGAAATGCAAGTTGCCACTTCCTTAATCTGTTTAGAACATGGGAAACACCCTGTCAAATATAACATTTTCATAAAAACTGACATTAGCCATCAGTGGTCTGGTATTTTAGTTAATTTTGTGACAGTTTTATGCTGTGTGCCAAGCCTTTTGCACATCCGCAGATCCACTTACATTTCAGCCACATAAAGCATGAGGTGTTTTTCATTACTCTATTTTTTGTATTTTAGTTTTAGGTGCAAAGAAGCTCCTTCCAAAGTTAATACCAGAAGACCTTCTCTCTGGAGGTATTCATGTGTATCAGTTGCTCAGTTCACTTGTGCCCTGTCTGACAACTGGCTCCTGGGTGGGTGTTCCTGTTACAAGTATAAGTGGATGGTTTGATAGTACAGTGGTTAACATTGCATTTAAAGCCTGGACCAGTCATTGTCTGTTTGAAATGTGCACATCCACCTCTTTTGTGGATTTTCTTTGGGCACTGCGATTTTCTACCCATATCTGTTGGATGTTAGGATAATTGATAAATCTGAATTCACCCTTTGTGAGTGTATGTGAGTGTTCCCTATAATTGACTAATATTCTGTCCAAACTTCACTTCATGCTTGTTTTTTACCAGATGTTGCCAAATTAGAATACAGCTCCTACATCTCTAACCTGTTTAAATGCATTTAATAATGGATGGCTGGAAAGACGTGTGGCTTTTGTTTAAAAGCAGCAACTACTGAAACCTCCACATTCCTTGTGCTCTTTAGATATCACTTGTGGTTGGTAACTAAGATTTAAAAGCTGCTGTATGTGAGTGTGTGAATGTGTGTGGATAAACACACTGAATCTGCATCCCTTATGATTGTGTGTCAGTTCAACATGATGAAAGTAAATGTTAAATAATTAATTTGTTGCTTCTACAGCATAACTTCATTCCCTGAGACCTACAGGTCCGGCTATGTTTTCAGGGCATAGTAGTCCCACACACATAATAAACAAGCGTGGTCTGACTCCTTCACATTTTAGAGGCATTGCACTGGATGTTGTCTCAGCCAATTCTCCCACTTATTATTCACATTTGAGGAAGTGCATACAGTACATACTGTAAATACACAAACACTTTTATTTTTCTTTTGTATATATTGTAACACTAGAGAGTGCTGTCGCTCCTCAAACCCAACAGACAAATGCCCAAGACACCATGTGAAAGCACCAAGAAGTATTTTAATTTCTTTTTATCTCCTTGTAATGTGCCTTCAAAGCACCACATCCACATTAAACAAGCAATACAACACTAAATAAACACAATAATACAATTATCCTCTCCACTACACCTCCCAGCAAGCTCTGTTACACTCCTCCCAACTCCAGCTCTCTTGCTGGGTCTCCACTAGTCCTTTATATAGTCCTTGACCCGGAAGTGCTTCTGTCCTTCTGTCCATGTGATTCACCAGCACTTCTGGGTCAGATGGAGACTTGTATTTTCTTCAGCCCGCAAGTACTTCTGTCCTTCCATCCCCATGACTTGAGAGTACTTCCGGGCTATATTGGAAAAAGAAGATCCGTGTCTCCCTACAGTGTTCCCTGGGGGCACCCACAGTACCCAGCAGGGCTGTGAAGCCGAACTCCATCTCCCATAGTGCCCTGAGGGAATCTGGGGCACTGCTAAGCTGCAGGGAAGTCGCCATCTAGCGTCCTGGGGGTTTCATCCAGGTTGAGCTGCCGGCCGTCCATCACAATATACAGAACTTGCCAGTTCTCTTTGGTGCACTGTCATGCTGTTTTTGAATGCACTAGCATGGTAGGTTGTTCCAAGCCTCTTGTATAACTTGCTGTAGTTCCACTGCAGGCACTGGCCATTTTATTTACTTCTTCAAGTAATTCCAGACTGCCTCAATGATGTTGAGATCAGAGCTCTGTGAGGAACATACCTTCTGCTGCAGTATTTCTTGTTATTCTTTTTAATGTTTTTAGTTTTCCTATGATTTTGGTCAAATTTATGAAATCATTGCTATACTGCAAAAATTAGTACTGATCAGATGCCTACCATTTAGCACTGCATGTTAGAGAAGTCTACCTGCTCTTCTCAGCATTGCCAAGGACATCAATTTTGATCAAATCACTATCTCTGTTTGCAGAAATGTAACCCCAAACCTGCAGGGAACCTCCACTGTGCTTCACTGTTTTTTGCAAACATTCATCTATGTACCATTCTCTAGCCCTTTTTTCTACCCCCCATCCTCCTTCCCCCACAAACCACCCCCCATGTGTTGTGTTGGCTTACATATTTGAGTCGTTTGGTTTTATTTCCATTTTAGAGGGGATTTACTTTTTTTAACACAATCACTTTTGACAAGATTTCTCTGGATTGAAATAGGATCCCAGAGGTTTCTATCAGTTCTGCATTGATGGCAGTGCAAGACATATTCCAATTTATAAGGGAAATAAGCTTGATTTAGTTCTTGTTGGATGGCCAACCACTGCATTCCCAGCCCTAAGTCCTTGCCTGTTTGTTTGTACTTCTGTAGAAGACCATGGACAGCATATCTGGAAACATCTGTCTGGTGTGAAATTTTGGCTTGGGAGAGACTCTGATAATTCATGATGACCACCTCTTGTCTTGTTTTTATGCCTATTTTACTCAGGGTTTAAGATCTCTAGAAAACTAAACTGACACATCCACCACAACCTGATCTTTTTATCATAGTTGTCCCTTTCCCAGTTTTTGTCCCTTTACAGATCTGTTTCTGTTTCAGTTTGTCACTTTGACTCAATACATTAGGCCATTGATCATCAATGCATGTTTGTTATATTTGCTTAATTAATAATAATAATAATAATAATTCTTTACATTTATATAATGCTTTTCTCACTACTCAAAGCGTTAATTAAGTATTGGGCAGTATGCCTGCAAAGATTCCCCTTTTTAACTGGGAAATGGCCTACTACTGTGTTAGTTTTTCTTTAATAACTTTCAAATATCTTATTATATTGCTTCGCTTTTTGCAAAATTAATACTTGGAACTCTAAAACACACTGTTTTCTATTGACACATTATTACAGACAACATAAAATAACCAATTAATGAGATTTTTTCTAAAGTGTGTAAGACCTTTGCCCAGTACTGTACCTGTAGTAAAATAACCATCCAGAGAAGGTTGCATTTAATGTTGGCTCTCCATTCTTTCTCTTTGGGAGGGATTGAATTTTGCTTTTTAAGTTTGACTTGATTGTATGGAATGTTATCTGCTTCTAATTAAAATCAATAAATAATAAAGAAAAAATTAAAGAAAAGAAGGGCAAGAACTAAATACAGTACAAGGAAGATATGCTGTGGTTTATTTTTGATTGTCTTTTCTGAAGGAGATCCAAACAGTTTCATAGTTTCTGCCTTGTGTGCCCATCAAAGCACTATCACTTTTTGAGCATTTTGATAATGACCCTTTTCCGATTGTTCTGTTGGTTTGTTTGTTTCTCTCAGCTGGTGCATTGCTGTTGTTATATGAGTTTTGACCAGGACATCTGACTGCTCTGTTTTGATTAACCCTAATCCACAGGCAGAATAAGGTATTCCCTTCACATCAGTATTACTGCTTTGAAGCTTTCTTGTTATGATGTTTATGAAGATTCTTGCATTATGACATAGACTGGTCAGCATCACTGATAACAACCCCTTTGAAAATTAAGATTTGTATTTATTTCTCAGTGAACACCAGAGTAATTAGCAGAATTTTTAAATGTTTTATTTACAACATAAAAGATGGGTCACCAACATCATTAGGATAAGAAAATAATAAATTTTATTCAAATGAGGTGTTGCAAAAATGAATACACCCTACAACAATTTCCACCAAATATAATATTTTATATGGCCTCCATGATTTTTAAGAACAGCACCAACTCTTCTTGACATGGAGTGAACAAGCTGGCAACATACTCCCAGGTTTGTCTTTCCTCATTCTTGGAGAATGAGCTCTTTCAGAGCCTGGATGCTGGACGGAGAATGATGCTCAACTTGTCTTTTCAGAACAGTGTTCTGTTGGGTTGAGAATCAGGTAATATATTTTGCCACTGAATCACTTTCACCCTGTTCTTCCTCAGAAATTCTGCTAGTGGCTTTGGGTTTTCTGGCTCATCATTATGTTAAAAGACTGCCCTGTGACCCAGGATGTGGAGAGATGGTGTAGCATCTTCTCCATTCGTTTTCGCAGTACATCTGTCAATGAAGTGCAATTCCCCTACAACCCCACAGAAGATCACTGCCACCACCATGCTTTACTGTGGGTACCATTAATTTTTCATTGCACTCATCACCCTTGCAATGCCATACAGTTTGGATGCCATCAGTTCCAAAAACATTTACCTTTGTCTCATCTCTCCAAAGTATCCTGATAGTCTTCAGGTTTGTCAACATGGGCTCTGGCAAGTACTAAACAGGCTTTTTTGTGCATGGACTTTGACAGTGGCTTCTTTTGTGGACAACATCTTTGCATGCCACTCGTCTGCAGTGGACGTCGTATTGTGTCACGGGAAACAGTCACCCCAGTTTAACTTTCTACTGCTTCAGCTAATTGTGATGAACTTGCATGTCAATTTTCCCCAGCTCTTCTTATCACAAAACGCTCATGTTGAGGTGTTAGCTTCTGTCTGTGGATGGCCTGATATCTCATAGAGCTTGCCACAAGTCCATCCTTTTTGAATTTCTGGGTCACATTTGCTATTGTATTCTGAGCATTGCTTAACTAATTTTTTTGCAGCCTAGGCATTTTTTGTGTAAAGAAATGTCTTTCTTTCTCAAGTTTTGTGACATTTCTAATCCATGTAGTCCCATTATTGTCAGCATTGAATGGGTGGGAATTTTACTTGGTAAATCCACTCTTAATTGTCCGTTATGCTCTGTTCACCCATGTGATGATAGATTAGACTAATCTGTTGTTGAATTAGCTGTTAATTAGCATTTTATCAATGCTATTAAGACATTCATTGGGGTGTACTCATTTTTGCACCATGGTCTTAAACTATATTGTTGAAAAAAATTCCAGCTTTTTTTTGTACTGACAAATCTCATTTGCAACCAATAAACCAGATTTACTGGACTGTTGATGTTATAGGTTCCCATAGAGAGTATTTAGTAGAGAGTATAAGTCAGATGATTTTGTGAAAAATCTTTTGGGGTGTACTCAGTATACAGAAAGTCCCCCACATATGAACCTTCAAGTTATGAACTTTCAAAGATGTGAATGTTCATGTCCAATAAATTAAAAATTATTTCAATAAGTGAAAAATAAAAAATTGTACTGTAACTTAAAATTTCAAGGCATACTGTAAGTTAGTTTGTGTGTCTGCCCCAAAATCCAAGCTATTATTACTTACATTCTCAGTCACGTGCGTGCATCCTATACAAGTAGTTATGCTTTTGGCTGCATCTCTGTTTACTTGGAGTTTACATGCTTTATTTCAAGCCCAAGATGTCTGGAATTAAACATAAAAGCAGCAGTGATGTACTGCTAAGGAGTGCCAGGCAATACGTCACTCATTTGTATAACATGAACCATTCAACCATTGGCATGATTCTAAAGTAAAAGGACAAGATCATGGAGCATATTTTTACTACATACAGTATGCCAGCTCACCAGCTGTAAGCAAGTCTACAGAGATCAGCTGACTGAAAACATGAAAATAAAGAACTTGGTTGTTTGTTGTTAAAAAAGTACTCAAAATCATATACAAAAATACTTTGAGTAAATAATATGTGTGTCACAGACTTGCACAAGAGAGAAAAAGGTGAGTCCGGATTTCTATAAAAAGATCAGTTTTACTGTCATCTCAAAGTTATCCAAACAGGAGCTGTTCCTTTCACGACTCTCAGAAACACCAGCATGCATGCAGTGATGCTGTCATCATCTTGCAGTTGCTCCCTTCTCAGAATAAAAGAGTAAGTAGACTTCATGCACAAGTGAGAAAACAGCAAGTTAACATACGGCCAATTCAGAGGCTGGTTTTTAAATGTTCCCTACATTAATTAGCGGTTGACAGACACATTACGAGGCAAACCTCTGAATTTGCAGCTGTTCTGACAGTGGACAAGTAATTCCTATCTACATTAATAGAGTTTTGGTGCACAGTGCACTTGGGGTGTCTCAGAAATCTCACAGCAAAAATGTTAACTTTTCAAAGCTATTTGTACTGTACGTACAGTACAAATAACATGTTTTCGATAACAGTTGTGGAGAGAGGGATGTGTTAAGTCTGCATATGTAGGCTAGTTCACTAGCAGTTAGTGAGTCTACTGTACTGAGATCAGCTAATGGAAAACAATGGAAATAGAAAATAACTTTCAGTTGTTTGTTGTTAAAATACAAATACTAACTTTTAAAAGCACTTACTTATGTACAAATGGCTGTACGAGTATATGTACATGTTTTCTATAGGAATTGGGGGGGTTGCATTGTGTTCGTTGGGTGCCTAGGCTAACTTAGCCGGACTTACGAAAAAACTGGACTTGTGAATGTGCTGTTAGAATGGAACTTGTTCTTATGTAGGGGACTTACTGTACACTGTGTACTGAAAAAGGTACAAAGAAAGCAAAAAACAGTTGGGTCCTTATTAATGGCTCAGGGAACAGAAATGTCTATTTCCATCACTTGGTAGCTGCCAGTTTATAAAGTAAAGGATCAGATGTGACAAAGTCTTCCTAGCTTATGGTGGAAGTAAAGGAGTGTTTAGCTGCCGTCTGCCCTTGAACTCTCTCTCCATGCCTTCTTCATTTCAGAAATATATATATTGTCACAGGAGGCTGGGGGAGAGACACAGCCGGGTATGCCTGGAAGTACCGGGAGGTGGCTTATACGTCCCCCGGGCCATGAGGGGGCAACCACCCTGGATCTTGAGGGGACCACGGGAGAGGAGCAAGGAGGCTTAAGCCCACTGGGGCCCGTGGCCACCGCGAGGGGGCGCCCCGAGCCTCAGAGAGCCCGGGAAACATTCACTTCCACCACACCCGAGAAGATGGAGGAAGATCCTTCCAGGGACGCCCAGAGTGCTTCCGGGTGCAAGAGCAGTACTTCCGCCACACCAGGCACCTTGAGCACATCTGGGTGGAAATAAAAGGGGCCGCCTCCTTACAATCGGGGTGCTAGAGTTGGGAGTTGGAGCAGGACGAAGCTCCCGTGAAGAGAGGAAAGGCAGCCCACGGACATTTGAAGAGAGGCCCGTGTTAGGGGTGTTTGGTGCGGGAGCACTGAGTGCTGTGCAGGACTGTGAGAATATAAACGTGTGCTTTTATAAAGACGTGGTCTCTGTGTGGTGGTGTCCGGGCGTATCTCACAATATATATATATATATATATATATATATATATATATATATATATATATATATATATTGTGATGGATGGCCGGCTTCATATTCCAGCCCTCACCCCCAGGCCGCCAGGAGGAGCTCTCCTGACAGCATGGACATGCCCCGAATTCCAGCAGGGCCTCATGGACTGAGTAGTTTCTAAACACAGCCCTGCTGGATACCTTGGGGACCACCGGGAGTCGCTGTAGGGAGGCTCGTGGACTCATATGTGCCCTATAACCTGGAAGTACGTCCTGGTCACGTGAACAGGAGAGATGACATACTTCCAGGTTGAAGAAAAGGACTTTTACCCTGACCCGGAAGTAATAAGGATTTGTGGACTGTTGGGCAGGAACACTTCCGGGTCAGGGAGTATAAAAGGACTCTGGGAAAGCCCAGACACTGAGCTGAGCTGGAAGGTAGGGTGGCGAAGTTTCTGGGAGAGGAAGATTGGTATTTGTGATAGTGTTTATTGATTATATGAATAGTGTGGAGTAGAGGGTGCTTTGTGCACGTGATTATTATTTAATAAATAATAATAGTACTTTTACCTGGTGTTTGGAGTGGTACCTGAGGGTTCAAGAGGTGGATTAGAACCTCAACTGCTACACTGGCATAGTCGGCAGGATTCTCTGGCCGTCTGTTGGCAGAAAACCTGTGTTTCAAACAAATATTGTGTGGGCAGACAACCCTAGGAAGGTCATGCTTCAACGCACGGAGGTGCAAACACCACCCACTACGGAGAGCGCTGCGACTGTGAGCCTTATGTTACTTCGGGCCGTGATGGGGAAGAAATCCGGAAAAAACAAGGGCAATACCAACTGGGTACTGAACCTAACCGAAGCCGAGATGACCTGGACTTACCTGACTGGGAGTGAGGAGGACCGGGCACTGATAAAGGCTGAACGAGCTTGAGTGGCGCAACAGCAGGAACGCTGTCAGCCATCGGACGCGCCGGAATCCCTAAATAGATTGGGAACACCACTGCCAAGTCTGGAGGTATGTGCCGGGAAAATGCCCGAAGTGCCGGGGAATTTTTATTCCTATTTTGCAGAGGCCTGCTTCCAGAAAGCAAGCGGTGAGTCGGATGCCTGCCTCATACCTCGGCAAGATGGCCGCGATACCCAGAAGGCAGGCCAGGCTAGGAGTCGGCAAGCGACGAGCCCATTCGAGGAATACAACCACGTGACCTCGCGCGATGGATGCCGGGACGGAGAAGGTCAACGTCGGACCGTAGGTGAGGTCATTATTTCCCCGATGGTTCCGAGCTCCCTGAAAGGGAAGGGGGAGGCGAGCAAAGCAGCGCCGAAATTAAATAAAGACTAAGAGGGGCGGGATGTGACTGAATGGGCTGCCGTTAAAGTAAAAAAAGGCATATCACAGTCGGCATGGAACAGCCACCCGACCCTCGGAAGACTCCAAGTCCCAGGAGCCTTTGCGCGACCCAGCAGAACACGTGCCAGGAGTGGACGTGCTCATTGGCTCCCGGCCAGCAGGTAAAGAGAAGGCGGAAGCAGACTTACCTCCGGCCGAATTAAATAACTTTGTGGACTTACGGGATCTCGAGAAGTACCTCAAGCCCGTATATAGTTTCTTTCAGGGCTTAAAGGAGTTGAAGGAACGCGTGGAGGAGCTGGGAGCTACAGCCGAGGCGCCGCTGAAAGGATTACAGGAATACCTGCGCCGATTAGGCCGAGAAGCCCCGGTCTTGAGTGATTCGGCGGTACAGGTAAGCCGTACCGTATATTATAAGGGGACACAATGCGATGCAGGCCCGCAGTTAATAAGTAGCGGGTGTCAAGTCACTGCGAACCCGACAAGGGATTGTGGCACGATAACCGAGTGGTCAGGAGACAGGACGAACGGGCCGGGGCAAGCGTATGACGCGGCCTCCCTGAGCGATTCGCACCTTAAAACCCTGTTATAAGGGAGTTGTCGCTGGTAACTGGAGGGGCGGGGGGAAGTGCCGATCAAACTGGGGCAGCTGAAAAGTGCTGTTACCCAAAGCGATGCGGTGCTGATGATGCCGCCTCCTAAGAAGCATAGGTCAATGGGTGTGCAGACAGCAAAGGGGCTCTCTTTTTCCAGTAGAGAGTCCCCAGCTGTGCCCAAGCCCCAGAGTAAGCAGGAGATCCACAAAGTAAAACGCGGGTCTCCTGACAAGGTGGAGAAACGGGTAGAGAGCAGCGAGGCAGCCGTAAAACCTCCCTTGGTGGAGGAAAGAGCGGAGTTAACAGAATTCCCGAGATGTTTCCGGTCTCGGGGAGAAAGACAACCGGGAGGACGACGGCGTTGTTACAACTGTCATCAGCCGGGCCACATTTGGCGAAGTTGTCCTTGGAGGACAGGGGAACAGAGGAACAATCGCTACACCGTTCCCCCTAGGTTCTCTGGGGGACCTAGACAACACGGCTGAGGCCCGACTGACGCGTCCTCCTGGAGGAGGACGTCCCTCGTGGGGCTGGACTCTCCGCCCCAGTTGTCATCGCTAAGGGGGTGGAATTGTGATGGATGGCCGGCTTCATATTCCGGCCCTTACCCCCAGGCTGCCAGGAGGAGCTCTCCTGACAGCATGGACGTGCCCCGAATTCCAGCAGGGCCTCATGGACTTTGTAGTTTCTACACACAGCCCTGCTGGATACCTTGGGGACCACCGGGAGTCGCTGTAGAGAGGCTTGTGGACTCATATGTGCCCTATAACCTGGAAGTATGTCCTGGTCATGTGAACAGGAGAGATGACGTATTTCCAGGTTGAAGAAAAGGACTTTTACCCTGATCCGGAAGTAATAAGGATTTGTGGACTGTTGGGCAGGAACACCTCCGGGTCAGGGAGTATAAAAGGACTCTGGGAAAGCCCAGACACTGAGCTGAGCTGGGAGGTAGGGTGACGAAATGTCTGGGAGAGGAGGACTGGTATTTGTGATAGTGTTTATTGATTATATAAATAGTGTGGAGTGGAGGGTGCTTTGTGCACGTGATTATTATTTAATAAATAATAATAGTACTTTTACCTGGTGTTTGGAGTGGTACCTGAGGGTTCAAGAGGTGGATCAGAACCTCAACTGCTACAATATATATATATATATATATATATATATATATATATATATATATATATATATATTCACAGCATTCTTAGTCTGAATCACAATCTGATTGTATGGGTGGTTACCTACCAGGTAACGCTTGTGGTTGGTCAGCAAGTCGGCTAACATCCGCCACGATGCCCACAGTTGTGAGAAGCAGATCATAGAATGGTTGAAATAGTTTACTGTCAAATAATGCAAAGAGTACACGACACGTGTTTTGCCCTAATTCTGGGCTCATCAGGCGTACACACTCTACTGCACTCCCTCTCGGGAATCGAACCTCGGATGTCAGCGCTAGAGGCGAAGCCCCTAACGTTGCGCCACGGTGTGTGGTTCGTTTATTTGACAGCATGTAGATCGGGGTAATTACATTCACGGCATTCGTAGTCTGAATCACAATCTGATTGTATGGGTGGTTACCTACCAGGTAATGCTTATATATACACCATTCAGGTAAGTGAATTTTACAATGCCTGGTTCAAACTCTATTAGATAGATAGATAGATAGATAGATAGATAGATAGATAGATAGATAGATAGATAGATAGATAGATAGATAGATAGATAGATAGATAGATAGATACTTTATTAATCCCAAGGGGAAATTCACATACTCCAGCAGCATCATACTGATAAAAAAAAAATTATTAAAGCACACACTAGATAGACATTTAGAGAATGCAACTGAATGTACCCTCAGTACTACATTTATGGGCCCACCTAAGTGCTTTCACTAAGATATCTGCAAGCACGGCTTCCATGCTGAACTGAGACCATCAACTCCCTGTTCATTTTGTCATACAGGAGTAATATAGCACACAGGTCGCTGATGGCGACCTTTGAGTATCAGTATCTGGAAAGGGAATAGGATTGCAAAGCCACTTTAAAAAATTCATGACCACAAAATACTTGAGATACAAAGACTATGATTTCACACAGCCGACACTTTTAAGAATGAGAACCTCTTACGTCATTTACCCTTTTCATCTGTCATATATCTGTCATAAGCATCTTTTAATAGACTACATATTTTTCAGATGAGAACTACAGTGTTTGAAACGGCTAGCACTATTCCAAAAAAGCAAGAGGAACCTGTCGGCTTATCATCCAGAAGTGGTGTCACGTCAGGTTTCCAAGGAGCACCTGTCAGATTTTGGCACACTGCTGAGTTTCCTTTTTTTAATTTTGAGGAGAAGACTAGAAGTGTTAATAGTAAGGGAGTACACATTTGGCCTCAAGAGAAATAGACATCTCCTTTATTACATAGATAGGTCAATATATTCGGGTAAGGGATTTTTCATTTTCTAGCAAACCTTAAAAACTAATATAAAATTCAGCTTTATTCTTTAATGTGTTACTGATAATCATGAATAAAGTGAATTCAGTTGTAAAGGTTGAGGCGCACCTGTCAGAATTTGCTAGAGGCTGCCTAAAACTGAACATTTCACTGTTAGGGTTCACTGACAAGAGAGTTCACAAAGCAAACTTTTGAAGGATGTTCTTTTCGTAAAATGTCGAACTGTGCCTACAGTACTGTAATTGTCAAGTGGGTCAATTTTTTTCAGCCAGCACCAGAGTGACAGCATCAGCATCTTGGTCAAACTGATTTTAAAGATGATTTTACTCAAAGAGTGTAAGCTTTAATATTAATAAACTTTAATGTTTTCCATTAGTTATAAATTCCCCTGTATTTTCTATTGTACACATGGTGAGGTGTTCCAGTTTTATGAACACAGAGGAGGCAGAGACCAACCGAGCTGCCTTGGGCATAACATGGGAACCAGCCCATGCTGGATAGGGTGGCAGTTCATCATAGGACACAGTAACACTAATAGCCTCATCCAACCAGTACATCAATAATTACTACCAATGTATTAAAGATAATGTAATGCCAGAGTAGTCATGCCAACTAAGGGCAGATATACACATTTAGCTACATCCATATCCAGTCACCAGCTGCAGCAGTTTAAACTTGCTGATACTTTGTGAAACGAAGACCATCAAAATGTGAAGTGGAGCAAACTAAGTAAGAGGAATGAAAAGAAGGATGGATATTGACCAATGGGTCTGAATAAATAGGCGCACAGGTAAGGGGGTTGAAAAACATCAGGAGGATCACATGTCTCTCTGCTTCTTTTTCAGCACCAATGTGGATGTCTCCATCTATGTCTCTGACAACCAACTCCCCACTGGCATATTTATTGCAGTCTAATAAGATAATTGGGAAGAAAACAACCTAACACTTACTGTAAAGCTTACCTAGGCAATCCCATTCTTTCCCTATTAAATGAGGCTTTCTCATCTGAGACACCAATAAATTTTAAGCCCCTACTGTGTTTTCTTACAATACTTTAGAGGAACTATACGGTGAAGTCTAGATATTATAAAAAAGGACAAAGACAAGATGAAGGCTTGGGGCAACACCACAACCCTGTATATTAATCAGTAATATATGACTCAGGCGCCACCGTGAGTGGCAGCTTTTATAGCAGCTCCATGTACTACTTTATATTTCCACCTTTTTCTCTATTTTTCTCTATCTCTCTGATCACTCCTACCACTTTCTTTTATGTGGACTCGTTTCCAGGACACTTTTTACTACTTGGAAATGGATTTTTACACGCCAAGACTCGCCTATTCAGGTAGTCAACTTCAACCGCTGAGAACAAAGGCCTGTGCCGGTGTGCTTCCCTGCTTACCTGATGAGGTAAAAAGGCGGTATCGTGGCAGCAGAGCCGGTGCCAAGCTAAAGGCTAAGCAGCTAGGGAGGAAGTGGCGATACAAGCCTTCGGGCCTTCTGTGATCTTGGAAAATGTGAACTCACGACCAAATAAGATCGACAAACTGGCTTCGCTGGTGAAAAATATCAGGACCTACAGAGTATGCAGTTTGTTGTGTTTTTGTGAAATGTGGCTAACAACTAGCATCCCAGATGCTAATGTGGAGCTACCCGGGTTTAGCACAGTTAGAGCGGACAGAGATGACAAATACCTGTGGGAAGTGGAAAGGAGGAGGACTCGCTCTCTATGTGAATACAAGGTGGTGCAACCCTGGACATGTAAATGTCAAAATCTCCACTTGCTGCAGGGACATCGAACTGTTGGCCGTAAGTCTACATCCCTATTGCTTGCCCAGAGAGTTTGGACACGTCATATAACTTGGAGTCCTGCCACGTGCAAAAGTTTGCTGACGACATGGCTATCGTGGGCTGCATCAGGAGTGGGCAGGAGGAGGAGTATAGGAACCTAATCAAGGACTTTGTTAAATGGTGCAACTCAAACCACCTACAACTGAACACCAGCAAAACCAAAGAGCTGGTGGTGGATTTTAGAAGGCCCAGGCCCCTCACAGACCCCGTGATCATCAGAGGTGACTGTGTGCAGAGGGTGCAGACCTATAAATACCTGGGAGTGCAGCTGGATGATAAATTGGACAGGACTGCCAATACTGATGCTCTGTGCAAGAAAGGACAGAGCCGACTATACTTTCTTAGAAGGCTGGCATCCTTCAACATCTGCAATAAGATGCTGCAGATGTTCTATCAGACAGTTGTGGCGAGCGCCCCATTCTACGAGGTGGTGTGCTGGGAAGGTAGCATAAAGAAGAGGGACGCCTCACGCCTGGACAAACTGGTGAGGAAGGCAGGCTCTATTGTTGGCATGGAGCTGGACAGTTTGACATCTGTGGCAGAGTGACGGGTGCTGAGCAGGCTCCTGTCAATAATGGAGAATCCACTGCTTCCACTATACAGTATCATCTCCAGACAGAGGAGCAGCTTCAGCGACAGATTGCTGTCACTGCCCTGCTCCACTGACAGACTGAGGAGATTGTTCCTCCACCACACTATGCGACTCTTCAATTCCACCTGGGGGGGGGTAAACGTTAACATTATACAAAGTTACTGTCTGTTATACCTGCATTTTTATTACTCTTTAATTTATTTTTTTTTTTTTATCAGTATGCTGCTGCTGGAGTATGTGAATTTCCCCTTGGGGATTAATAAAGTATCTATCTATCTATCTATTGTAAAGGCAAAATAAGAAATGCTTTTCAGCAAAAATGAACATCTCTGTAGACATGAGTCTGAGATTAGACTCTCCAAGATGGCAAAGCTTTTGTTTAAATACAGGCCAGGCAGAAAGAGGTGGGTCCAGGTGGACATACACTGGAAGTGACGTCAGAGGCGGTTAGGTTGTCAGTCATCCATCCTATAGAGGAAGGAAGAGAAGAGCCATTAGAATACAGTGTCATCCTGTGGATCAACGAGGAATTACCACCACCAGAGCCTTTAATCTGTCCCCAAGGCATTAATGTGTCACAGTTGATTAGATTAGATTATTTATTTATAACAGCACATTTAAAACAACAGAGGTTGTGCCAAAGTGCTGTACAAAGAAACATTAAAATAAGCACAATGCAAACAATCATGCAGAAGCAGATTAATAAACCAATTATAACATCCACCACAATCTCATTATACATAGTGATAGGTATGTTTTATAAGTAGAAGAACAATATCTCAATGGCTGCAGAGGTATGATTTTTAAAATTCAGAGTGTTGAATCCAAGACAGCGAGTGGTCTAAGTTAAATACAAAGATGAAATCCAAAATGAGCAACACATTGATTGCGCTGCTGCCTTGCACTGAGGCCCAGGTTTGCGTTCCAGATCCTTCCTGCATGGTTAGAAAATAAAAAGGTTAGAAAATTGACAATTGACAATCACAAAATAATTGATCACAAAAATACCCACTCTCTTTAATTTGACACAACTAAATCAATGCTGATGCAGCCAATGATGCTTTAGAAGTCGCATAATTAGTTCAATGGTGATCACCTGCCTGGGGTTTCAATTGATTGCAGTGTTAAAGCATCTCATCTGGAATGTTCAACCTGTGGTGAGTCGAAATCAGTGCCTAACCTACACAATGAAGACAAAGAACATTCCAAGTAGCTTTGTTAAAAGGTGATCGAAAAGTGCAAGCCAGGGGATGGAAACAAGAAAACGTGCAAGTCCCTGAATATCTCCTGGAGTCCAGTTAAATCAGCCTTTAAGAAATAGAAAAATCATGACACCAGTTGTAAATCTGCCAGAGCAGGCCGTTCACAAAAACTGAGTGGTCATGCAAGATGATGACTAGTGAGAGATGCTACTATGAGATCTATGAGAAATCTGAAAGATTTACAAGGCACACTGATGAAGACTGGAGGGACTGTGCATACAACAACTTTTTCTGTCACAACTGTATGGGAGTGACAAAAGTGAAAGATGCTATTAAAAATTCATATAAGGTCTAAGGAAGAGTTTGCCAGATGACACGTGGGAGACTCTGAAATCAGCTGGAAGAAGGTTCTACAGTCTGATGAGACCAAAGATGACCTTTCTGGCCATCCGAATAAACAACATTTGTGGCCATAGCCATACACTTGATGTTATGAAGCACACCATACCCACCATGAAACATGGTGTTGGCAGCATCCTACTGTGAGGATGCTCCTCTGCAGCAGTTACTGGAAAGCTTGTGAGTGTAGTGGATAAAATGAATGCAGTAAAATGCAAGGGAATTCTGGAGGGAAAACCTGATGCAGTCTAAAAGAAACCTGTGCCTTAGAAGAAGATTTGTTTTCTAGCAACACAATGCTCCCAAAGCATAAAGCTACACAGGAATGACTTAAAACAACTATGTTAATGTCCTGAAGTGGCCAAATCTGTGTCTAGTGCATGCATTTATCAAGTGTCTCAGAGTAGGAAAATGGTCTTAACTAGCTCAAAATTTTTTAACACAAATTTGGTCCTACTCTTAGGTGTAGGAGTAATATGGTATTTGGTATTGAATAGCATTTACAGTAATTTACTGTATGTTCCTAAATTAAGAAGCTACTCCTACCTTTACCAGGATTTAAGCAAGCTTGTGAGATGACCTAATTCATGAAGAGCTGTTATCATAAGTTTTCATAAAAAAGTACAACAAGCATCGAATTGATAAAGGTGGAATAATATTTGTAACAAATACATAATATGGTTGCTCCGTCTGTGTGAAGAAGCCATGTGTTTTTTGCCAAAATGAAATTATTGGTAAACATTATGCTTTTTGCCCACAGGGAAATTGCAGTTTTGCAATAGCAGTGGGTCTGTCACAATCAAGCATTTCTTGAATTTTGCACTAAACTTTGAATGCCATTATAACGCATGAGGTAATATGTAAATTTATATATTTCCTCACCATTCCATGTGAGATAATGTTAAAGCAAGCCCCATTCATACATATCCCTGTAGTTGTTGTGATTAAAGACATGCATGTCAAGATTATTGCCCCCAGTGTCGATGAGCACTACTGTATATGTCAATCACAGTATCGGCATACAGGTGCTCATGGATACAAACTGTATTATTCTTTTTGTGTTGTTGCAAAGTGGCAAAAATTATGTGCAACTTAGTACAATATCCTAACTGTAAGAACCATTTGTTAGTTATTTAGGCTATGTTAAATTGATAGAAGTATTTTCTTAGTTATGTTGAAATGTATATATTAATGCATAGACTATGGGAGATTCTATTACAGTATATTCCCAACAAGCTAAACTGGAACTGAATATTCTAATTATCTCTTGTCCCTCTGACTACAAATTAGATAGATAGATAGATAGATAGATAGATAGATAGATAGATAGATAGATAGATAGATAGATAGATACTTTATTAATCCCAAGGGGAAATTCACATATTCCAGCAGAAGCATACTGATAAAGAAAATATTAAATTAAAGAGTGATAACAATGCAGGTATACATCCATCCATTTTCCAACCCGCTGAATCCGAACAAAGGGTCACAGGGGTCTGCTGGAGCCAATCCCAGCCAACACAGGGCACAAGGCAGGAACCAATCCTGGGCAGGGTGCCAACCCACCGCAGTGCAGGTATACAGACAGTCAATAATTTTGAATAATGTTAATGTTTACCCCCCCCGGGTGGAATTGAAGAGTCGCATAGTGTGGGGGAGGAACGATCTCCTCAGTCTGTCAGTGGAGCAGGAAAGTGACAGCAGTCTGTCAGCTGAAACTGCTCCTCTGTCTGGAGATGATACTGTTTAGTGGATGCAGTGGATTCTCCATTATTGACAGGAGCATGCTCAGTGCGATGTTAAACTGTCCAGCTCCTTGCCTACAATAGAGCCTGCCTTCCTCACCAGTTTGTCCAGGCATGAGACGTCTCTCTTCTTTATGCTGCCTCCCCAGCACACCACTGCATAGAAGAGGGCCCAGTTTATGGTCTGTCTTGCAGTTGGAAAGACATGAAGGGCAAACAGTATCAAACCGTATCCCGTAACGAAGCGTATTCACAATATTGAATGTTCCGTACGTATAGAACGTACTGAATAAAATAAGCAAAGCCTATGTAAGTTTGCCACGGAGAAATTACATGACCTTTAAATATAGAGAGTAATGGAAGTTTAACAAGAAAAAGCTAAGTTTGTAGAAGACACATTTTTTCCTTTTTTGTCTTTTATCGTGTGTGTGTAATAACTTTTTTCTCTATTTTTGTGTGAACTGTTTTGCTTTGAATTTTTAATAAACCTTTTTAAAACCAACTTTATTGCACTGAGAAATTTCTTTTGTTACACATTTGAATCATGTGGATCCTATCTTGCTAACTTAGCAGCAGTTCAATTTTGGGAAACTGGAAAAGACACAGGTACACTAACTTGGTATGTTTCTTCTATCCAACTATTATTATTATTATTATTATTATTATTATTATTATTATTATTATTATTATTATTATGTTCATGGTGAACACTTAGTATCAGAAAATTACAAAATGTTCTCCAAACAAACTACAAATGCCTTCATGAGTGTTATTTTGTGGCTGAGGGTGCTGTAAAATTCTGACATCATTATTTCTCAACAATGAACTCTTACTCCTTGCTGGTTGTACACACAGGAATCTTCAGAACTACTACTGATGTCCTACTCTCTGTTTGGACAAATTCTTATCTTGTCAGACTCTTAGTGCACTTCCTAGGAGTAATTCTGAGATGCTTGATAAATATGAGCACAGATCTCAATACAACTGAGAATATGTAGCTGGATTTGAAAAAGGCTGTTCACTTGTGACCCTCATGTAGTCTGGCATAGCTTGTGCAGCTTTGCAAAGAAAAATTGGGAAAAATTTGACATGTCCAGATGTTCAAAGCTGACAGAGACCTACACATAGACTCAAGGCTATGGCAGCCAAAGGGTCACCCTACTAATTACTAACTTGAAGAGGGAAATACGGATATAATAAATTATTTAGTGTTTTATATTTGTATTTAATTTATATCACTTTGACATTAAAGAGGTTCTTTCTATTGATCAGTGTCAAAAAGCCAAATTAAGTCATCTGTGATTCAATAGTTCATAATAATAAAATGTTAAAGCTTCCAAGGCAGTGAATGCTTTTTGTAGTTACTGTAATTTACTTCATTCATTCTGCTAGTCTCTAAATTCCCCCCATCCCAAAAATGCTCATATTAGATTAATTGGCAAGTCCAAATTGCCCTGATGTGTGTGTGTGTGTGGGAGTGTGTGTAAGTGGCCATACGGGGCCTATCAAACCATCCAAGGTGGGTTTCCACATCACTCCCTGTGGTACTTGGATAGGCTTTGGAACCCTATGGCCCTGCTATCAACTGAGCAGATTTATAAATGTTATGTTATGTTATAGCTTATATGAATTGTATCTTGGCAGCAGTGAAACAAGATAGGGTCCTAGCTGCAATTCCCACACTTTTGAATTGTAGAAGACAATTGTAATCCTTTGAAGAAACCTCCATGGATTGCCACTCAACAAAAAATGCACCAGGGTGCAAGTAGCTTAATTAAAAATGCTACTAAATGTGCTGCTATAATAAACTTTATTTAAAATGAAAATAAGTGCTTCACCGTTTAATGCAGTGTGGCTGTCAGAGCCCAGAATATTAACAAATAAAGCAAAATGTTATATAGCTCGGTGTCCTGTCCATCAATCTTCCTGAAAACTCCTTAAGCCCATGCCTGTGCCAAGACTGCTCCTGACTTTTCAAAGCTCCGTCAGACAAATATTAACCAAAATAATACACTTTTTGCTGCTTCTGGCATAACCTGTCAAGAGATAGCCGATAAAATGAAGTGAACAAATGCCATGAATACGCAAGGGAGCTGCTGAAGCCAAGAAAAAAAGGTATTTTGCTGCTGAAAAATGATAATGCCAATGAAGTCTATTACAGCAGATGTCTGCGCAAAAGTAAATAGATTAGATGAGTTATTAACATTTCATTTAATGCTTCCAATTCATTTTATTATGAGATATTTGCAATAAAAGTTAAATCTACTATAGCAGGTCCACCAGGGTCCATGCCTGAATATAAATGTAAACATTTCAAAGAATACTGTATTTCTTCACTTCCACTGCATAAGTTATTTGATCTGTTTTGACTTTAAATTAGTTCATCTGAACAAAATGCAGACCCGCAGATTTGCTTTTCTGCTCTCTGTCATGTCATGTTGAAGACGCTAGTGAAAAGGATAACGCTGTCTTCTGCATGTGAGCATCCGCTTTGTTAACTGGGAAACAAACAACATTAGGTCATCTAACAAATAAATTAAACGTGGAGCTTATGACAAGGCTTGAATAAATGGGGCCTGTTCGAAACAGTGCTGCTGCCAGTATCAAAGCAAAATGTTTGGTATTGATGAACAGTGCGCTCAGAGCTTGTCTGCCTCTCATCAGTGTAGATGCTATATAAGTAAAGCAGACATCCTGCATATTTCGAGAGGGTTCATATTAGTTCCAAATTATATCTTAAAACTATATCTAAAAATATCAGTTTCTATTCCAATAATGTATTAATTTATCCATCGCCTTTCTTTATTACAAGGCACAGGAGTTTGGAAGCAACCCTGGGTAGGCTGTCTGCCTGCTGCAGTTGAAATTATTTGTCATACCCATTTTATAGGCACTCACACTGTGCAAATTAAGAGCCGCCAATCAGCCTAACTTGAAAGTCTTTGGGATAAAAATGGGAGAACCTGAAAAAAACATCACATTTATTGTGATTAGGCAGAACATCAAACTTGAGACTGTAGAGATGATAGGCATCCGTTTTTACTACTGCCTCATCATGCTATTCTTTATCACCATTCAGTTCTTAGTTTGAAATGATAACTACACAATTTTGGCTTTTGATTTTTCATATGATAACTTAGGGACCTTCGCCCTCTGCTCGCTTAGCTCGCCAACCCCCCCAGCCTGCACTATGCACCAGCCACTTCATGTCTCTGCCGCTTGCGCATGTGGTTTCATTTTCACCAAACAACAAATCTTTTAATTTTTGCAGATACACCTCTTAGTTGGGAAGAAACACTACTTTTCCCTGATGGCAACACAAATTAGATGATCTACAACTGTCCGACATTTAAATCTGAACAATACATTCAATCTTTTTTCGCTGTTCTGTTATTTCACCAAGTAATAATTTCCATTTGTTTGCGCTAATGCGATCTTTACTGTAATTTTTTTGAGACTTTCAAATTTTAGTATTTTCATAATCTCTAACCTGCTCTGCATGTGTATCGTGCCAACGTTTTTGAATTCCTTACGACGTTCTACTTTGTCATCTACTCTTTGTCTTTTATTTACGGCCCCAGGCGTGGTTAAATCTCTTGGCACAAAGTCTCGTCTCGCGGGACTTGAAAGTTTCTCCCTAAAAAGTCTTGTCTCGTCCCAGGATTTTTTTATATAATAGAGAGACAGAAATGGTGTTATTATAAAAGTTATTGATGGCTGTTTCTAAAAAGGATTAATAGTGCCTCTGTCATCCTGGGACAAATCTGGTACACATAATTGACAGCCGGCTCTGAGGCTAGGGATCTGCACTGGCAATCAGAAGGTTGCCGGTTCGAATCCTGTAAATACCAATAGGGACTCTGCAAGGCCCTTAAGCTGCAATTGCTGAGCGCTTTGAGTAGTGAGAAAAGCGCTATATAAATGCAAAGAATTATTAATAGTAAATGTTATTGCAAATATGTTATTTCACAATCTTTTAGAATAAATTACTGGTTGCTTTTAAGGGATACATACACTGTTGTGTGGCCTTTGTATCTACTTCATCTTTACTAGAGAAATTTATTTACATACAAAATGACAGGTGGATACATGCAGAATTAGCACAGGAAAATACTTCCAGCCAAGCACTAAACACATTTCAAATGCCATTTGTTTCGGGGATTTTTTTTTTTTTTTGCTAGGTAAAACCTTTAAGTTTTGTTTCAGATTTGGTTCTGTGCAAATTGCTTATTGCTAATGATGAGCGGAAACATGCAACTTTCAATTTATATACAATTTCTCGAAACTGATATTAACCCTTTCGGCCCTGACATCCTATTACCAGTACATAAATATGCAGCCGTTTTTGTAACGCACAGGTATGTTTGCAGCCATTGGAACAGGGCGTGCTACTATTAGCGCAGGCTGGAGAGACTGGCATACAGTCTGCGAAACACATAGTGCACCACTATACACCACTGTGCACCACATAGTAAGTAGCTCCATTTTCAATTTTATTTCTTCAAGAAGACTGAAGTATTTGGCAGCTATTATATAATAATAGTGATTTTTTTTTTTTTTTGAGCTTCCTGGATTCCCCAAAGGTAGAATATCTCACAAAATAATTTTTCCCATAAAAATAGGAAATCCAGGGATGAAAGGGTTAAGATTTGTTATAAGTGCAATATGCTGCATATTTCCACACAGAAATACATTAAAACACACCATTGTGTGCATTACTGTGTTTTCCCCACAGGAAAACTCCAGTAATTTGCTTAAAAAACCTACTGTATAATTACAAATTTGAAAAGTATCATAATATACAAAATAACAGCTAGCATGAGTTAATGAAATGAAGATCTTACCAAACCAATCTTTCAGATTTTTTTAGACAGGCTAGTGTTCTGTTTAGGATAGCAAACTAAAGAGAAGAGGTGCCTGTATCTCATCATCAGGCACCTTAAGATTGGGCATGACCTCCCTGTGCAAGATCCATACATCGTAGACATAGACTTCCTAGCAGTGCAGTGAACAGTACAGTACAAGACATTACCAGAGAAAAGCTGTGTCTGAAAGGGAAATTAATACCTGTCAGTGGTGTGGTGTCATGCTCAAAGTCTCCTCATCATCTATGCTAATGACTTTATCAGGTCTGCATTATGAGCAGCAAGCCTCTTTTTCAACCTCTCAGAGAAAAGACCTGCAGTGTCTGCCATTGGATTGTGGCAGTGCAGTACAGCTGGCCTGTCTGCATCGCAGATACAAACAGCTCTACCACATCCTAGCCAAGCATGTTGACATTTTGCTGCTAATGATAAAGATTACACCAGCATCAATTTCTTCCAGAACAATATCCTCAACAGTCCAATTCATCTGTCGCCATGCTGTCTGCCTCCGGCCAAATGACAGATAGTCAGAGAGATCTGAGCGATGACAGTGGTGTTGTCAAGCCCTCCTTCAGCCTGTTTGCCCCACTGACTGTCATAGACTTCAGAAAACAGAGCATTGAAGCAGTCTAGTAGCACATGGAAGGAGCAATGTAGGAGGTCATTGGCTACTCTGGCTGCTGACTGATCTGACCAGATCAGAACTATTGTGTGACACTGAAGATACTCCTGGCAATGGTCTCTAGAACTTTCGACCCTACTTGTACAGGCACCAGTTTACCGTGTGGATGGAGCACACCTCTTTCTGGCTTCTGTATTTCAAAAAGCCTGATGACCAGGTAGTGAGGTGGTTAGAGACCCTGCAAGGGAATGATTTTGCAATCCAGAACAGAGCCAGTAGTTTCAAACTCTAGCTCCAATGCTCTGTCCAGTAGGCCCTAGCCCTCTGACTACTGCAGCTATTGAAACAGGCAGAACAGCTTTAGGTAGTCTGTATCTGAGTACCATGTAGCACAAAGTCCACTTAAAGAGCTAACAATTCTGTATGATATTGGTATGGCTGTGTTCCAGTAAGAGCAGGACCTGGGCACCAGTTATTGCCAAAGAATGACTGATCACTGGACAGCAACCATCATGTAACACCATATGGGCCAATGGTGAAGGTATGTCTTCCAGTGGAAGAAACTGGAGTTATGGGACAGACTGCAGTAGCAAAACTGGGACAGTCCACTTCATGGCCATTTCCTTAGACAGCTAGTGCCAAGGAACCTTCATCATTAGTTTGTCCTTTGTATCCATGGACCATGCTATTCTTCAGTGTGACAAAGATGCAGCAGTAGCTGAGGAAGCACTATCCCTGGGTGGGGTGCAGGCAAGGTGTGGTGCTGTTTGTCCACTGCTGCTGTGACTGCACCACATACATTGGCCCTATCCCATAATCAAAGTGCCACTCTCCAAAGCCTCCAAGCAGGAGCTACCGTGGAAAACGTAATCATGGACATCCTAGGCCAATTTAAAACTATTGATGCAAGAAACTGATATAGCATGTCTTTGAGGCAATTAATCTATACATATTAATAAAAGGCAAAGCCCTCACTGACTCACTGACTGACTGACTGACTGATTGACTGACTGACTGACTGACTCACTCATCACTAATTCTCGAACTTCCCGTGTAGGTGGAAGGCTGAAATTTGGCAGGCTCATTCCTTACAGCTTACTTACAAAAGTTAGGCAGGTTTCATTTCGAAATTCTATGCGTAATGGTCATAACTGGAACATATTTTTTGTCCATATACTGTAATGGAGGAGGCGGAGTCACGTGTCACGTCATCACGCCTCCTACGTAATCACGTGAACTAAAAACAAGGAAGAGATTTACAGCATGAGTCAAACGCGGGAACGAAGGTAAATGACGTTAATTTTTGACTGTCTTTTAATACTGTGTAAGCATACATATTAACACATGTGCAATTAAACGTGTGCATTTACGGGGTGATTTCTCAGGCTTAAAAGCTCGCCTTTTATCAAACGCGGGAACAAAGGTAACTGACGTTGTTCACTGTCTTTTAATACTGTGTAACCATACATATTAACACATGTGCAATTAAACGTGTGCATTTACGGGGTGATTTCTCAGGCTTAAAAGCTCGCCTTTTACTAAAAAGGTAAATGCAAAACTATTTTCAATCAGTTTATTGAAACGCTCCCGTTAAGGATTGCAATAACATATTCGCGAGATAAAAGAACGAAGTAGGGGGAAATGGAGGAACAGCCGCAAACAGCGAAGAGCAAAAAATTAATTAAACAATTGAGAACGGAGCGAGTTAAGCATACAAGCATGTTCATAAGGGAAACAAAGCACGGTGTAAAACGTAAGTTTCAATTAAGTTTATAGAAACGCTCCCGCTGCGGATTGCAATAACATATTCGCGAGATAAAAGTTTAATGAGAAGACACGAGGTATAAACTAACCACACGGCGTGGCGCAACGTTAGGGGCAACAGTTTCAACCATTCTATGATCTGCTTCTCGCAACTGAAAGACGGCACATGGCGGATGTTAGCCGACTTGCTGACCGCAACGTTAGGGGCTTCAACTATGGCGCTGACGCCACATCTCAGTGCCAACACTTTGCAGACTGTACTTAAAAGACACGCCCTCCTCACTGGACAGTTAAAAACACCAATCAAACTAACGATGACATCAAGTATTACCCAATCCAAAGTAGGAAAGGAGGCATCTTCATAAAATGCGTGTGGGATGATTTGCATGAGACGCTGCTTTAAAAAAAAAATGATAAAAAAAATACGGGATAAATCCCGTCCACTATTGATTCAAAACGGGACGCGCAATTTCATTCTCAAACGCGGCACGATTCCATATTTTAAAGGACGGGTGGCAACCCTACAGTGCCAGGTAACCACCCATACAATCAGATTGTGATTCAGACTAGGAATGCAATGAATGTAATTACCCCGATCTACATACAAGGCGAAAGTCTTGCAACATTCAAAGATGATGGTTTGGGATAAGTACACCATACAACATAAAAGAGCTTATGAAGCCTTGAACTGAAAAAAGCAAGATCTCAGAGATCGAAAAAAAAAAAAATAGGAGGTAATGTCGTTTTACTCGCTGTAGATTTTAGTCAAACATTACCAGTTATTCCACGAGGGAGACCAGCAGATGAACTCAACGCGTGTTTAAAATCCATGCTTCTCCCACGCTCGGTTATATGTCGCGTGTTCTCGGGTAGGTACACCAAAACATTTATACATTTAAGCATGTAATGGGCAAACAAAAAATGAGGTATACCCGAAGGCACTGCAGTAGTACTTCATGTAACTTTACTTCTTAAATGTTAATGTTTTACTGTTTAATAATTTATACGCTTCTTATATGTTGTTCAAATTCTTTTATCAAAATAACACTGACAGCGCAATGCACGATAACATGGAGTGAATACACCATACGCATCCGCCCACGGCCGCCCTGGTGTGCGCAGATAGGAGTTGATTCTACAATAAAATAAAATAAAGATAAAAAGAGTAATACAATCATCACCCATAAAGCGGATAGTAGACGTGACGTACTATATGTGTACCAGATTTCAAGTCAATAGGTGAAACGGTTTGCGAGCTACAGGTGATTTAAAATCCTGGACAGACACACAAATTGCCACGGTAGCAAATTACAGAAGAAGATTTTACTGTTTAATAATTTATATTTATATGAAATGTGCTTCTTATATATTACTTCATATTCTCATATGATAATGATGTTAATGTTTATATTGATTTCTATGTTATTGAAACTGCATGTATGTGTGTATATGTATGTATATATATATATATATATATATATATACTAGCAAAATACCCGCGCTTCACAGCGGAGAAGTAGTGTGTTAAAGAGGTTATGAAAAAAAAGGAAACATTTTAAAAATAACGTAACATGATTGTCAATGTAATTGTGTTGTCATTGTTATAAGTGTTGCTGTCTTTTTATATATATATATATATATATATATATATATATATATATTATATATATAATATACACACACACATAAACATTTATATACATATACATATATATACATATCTACATTTACACATATCTACATATATATACACACATACATAAACACACACATAAGACTTATTGACTGAAACGAGCTTTCACGAAAAAAGTTAGGGCTTTGCTACAGGATACACCCTCCACAAGTTAAGCAAGTAAAAATAAAATATATATTTCTGTTTTATTTAAACCTTTTAAGTTCGTATGCATAGCCCCATTTGGCTGTTTAATTTTTTTTTTCTTTCTTCAGTAATATTTAATCTCCTTAAAGAAAAAGAACATATCCATTTTACTTTTTTTGTATCTCTTT